>NW_006788216.1:0-3637 GCF_000442215.2 Lipotes vexillifer | reverse complement strand
GTATCTGTGGGGAGGAAGGTGATCTCTGCGTCTTACTCCTCCGCCATCTTGGAAAGAGTCCATTTATTTTTAATTTTCAATTTATCTCTTGTGGAAGAAAGTACACATTCAGAAATCTGCAGAACTCCAAAGTGTACGAGTCAAGGGCTGAAACACAAGAATGGACATTTTACTCATCACTTTTTGGAATATTTAACAAGGACTACAGAGAGACATTTCAAGTGAGAAACTGGGGACAATGTCAGTGGAAAATCACTCTTCAATATTGAAAATAATAACATTTAGCATATAGGGAGTGTCTTTGGTAATGTATAGAAAACCACTTTAAGAAATGGTTTGTATATGTTTTCCTGAGGAGTCTTTTGAAAACCTAAATCCAATTAGGGCAACCTGATGTTATCGACTGCAGTGTAACTAAAGAAAGTGTTTGCCTAATCAGTTTTGTTGTAACCTTGCTTTCTGAAACAATGCTGGGTTAATGGAAGGATGATGCTTTTCAACAGAAGCTGCAGAGAGGATCTTAAAGAATTGGGATTTGTCAGTATTATCTCCAGCACTTTCTAAGAAAGAGCATAGTCTGATAAAATGGTTGTAGGATTCTAATTCTCTTGGGAGAAAAAGTAAATAATTATAGTTTTAGGTAATTATTCTCCATGACTTGTTACTTGCTAATAAAACATATTTATGACAGTATTTGGCCATCCAATATAGTCTTTATACAAAATAAGATACAGTGACCAGAAAACATTCTTTTCCTAGTAAAATTCCTGTTTTTCTTCTGTATTATCTTCCTTTCTTTCCTTCTTTCTTTCTTCTTTCTTTCATTCCTTCCTTCCATTTTTTTAAAAAACAACTCAATGATATTTTTTATTGCCACACTTCTTCACATGGACACCATAATTCTCATCTAATTATTAATTGGTAGAATTAGATTATTGAGTCATAGAATGATAGGTGTGAAATAAAATGAAGTAAAAACTAAAAACTAAGAATAGCTTGATTTGGGGACTTCCCTAGTGGTGCAGTGATTAAGAATATTCCTGCTAATGTAGGGGACACATGTTTGAGCCCTGGTCTGGGAAGATCCCACATGCCATGGAGCAAAAAAGTCCATGCACCACAACTACTGAGCCTGCATTCTAGAGTCTGTGAGCCACAACTACTGAAGCCCGCATGCCTAGAGGCCGTGCTCTGCAACAAGAGAAGCCACAGCAATAAGATGTCCGCGCACCTCAACGAAGAGTAACCCCTGCTCGCCACAACTAGAGAAAGCCCCCACACACAGCCAAAAATAAAATTAAAAAAAAAAAAGAATAGGTTGATTTGAATGTGAAGTATCTTTAAAATACTGTTTCTCTATTCTCTTCTTTTAGACTATATTTACTGACACTTTACTTAATTGTTACAAGGCTGTCTGATCCTTTTACCTCCCTAAATTTTAATCTCCTCCTTGATCTTGGCATTATTCTAATGGAAAAACATTGAGAACAATGTTCCCCATTCAAAAACAAAACTAAGTTCTTTGGTAGTTTTCATTTCTCCTAGTAACACTATGCCTGGGTCTCATGTGATTTTTGATTCCCAGATTTCTTTGACTTTAAACTTATGAAAATGGGTACAGTCAATTTGCAGTTGAAAAATATCTTTCACATTATGGTAATGCATGAAAAACACAATGTTATAAACCATTTTTTTTTTATTTTATGTACACACAGATATACAAAGATATATAAAATTTATATTTTGAATTGAATTTTCAGATGGTCTTTCTTTTTTTTTCTTAAATTATAAAAAGAATACATGAGCATTATTAAAAAATAAAACTAAGCAAAAATATGTTAAAAGACAGTTAATAAATTCCTTACCCTGTCACTATCTTTTTCTCTGAAATAGACAATCTGTCTTCTAGCATACATCTCACAATCTTTTCATTTTGTTTTCATTGTCATATAAAATATTATCACACACAGCATATCTCTTGATTGGAGAGAATGCAATATCTTTTGATATTACTTTCAGTACTGTAATTCTTAACATTCAATATGACTGATTGACAGGGTTTCTCAGAAAAACTAATTTCTTTTTGTGATACTGCAATTTAATTTTATCAAAACTATATTCACCCAGAGTAACTTTATCCTAGATATATTCCATCCAAATATACTTCTTGTTTTTACATTTCTCTGTTTCGGACTCCTATGCCTGGAAACATACACTGTCAGACCAAGGCTTTAGAAATGCACATCCTATACACACACCCAGGTCTTATGTGGAAGGCTAGTTAAAGACAAACAAACAAAAAACAAGCAGCAATACAGTAATGCAAGGGTGGGAAAATATTTTGAAAGGATCTCCTGCTCTTGATAGTGGCAGAAATATTTGTGGTTATCGTTTAAAAATGGAGGAAGTGAGAATGTCTGCACCTTCTCCTCTTGTCTATATTTAAAAAAATATAGCAGCCACAGCTCAGAAGCAGGAAGGCCAATGAAGCAAGTTAGATGTCTCACATCTTTGTCAGACACCAGTTTGTACTATGTAGATGCAGCCATGCTTTGTAGATGGAGTTGTTTTCTAGATTTACTGCCCAGCCCATGAGAACATAGTTATACTCTCTGAGCTTCTAAGACATTTCCCATGGAAAAAATAAAAATGAGGTTAAACAGTGAAAATGAGGGGGTTCCTTCCTGAGTAGTAATGCCAGATAAAATCCAGATGCCCAATTCAATTTGAATTTCAGTTAAATAATTAATAAATTTTAATACATGTCCCAAGTATTGTATGTACTTTATACTCACCCCCCAAATAGCTGTTTATCTGAAATTCAAATTGAACTAAACATTTTGTAATTTTTATTTGTTAGTTATGGCAGCCCTGCTCCTGAGGAAATAGTTTTTCCTCAGCTGTTTCTCTCTTATCGTATTTTCCTGGACTAGTCAAACAAGGTTCCATGCTTTTGCTGCACACTGTACAAACCAGTTTCCTCTCTGCTGCTTATTTGTCCCAACCCATATACCTGATGTTGTTTATTTTCCTTGCCATTATGTAATGAATTTCACAAAAAGTATGTAATTTTTTTTTGAGGGGGCAGTGCTAGTGTAAATAGTGTCTGTTTTTATTTTTATTTTTTCAAATTCTAATTGTCCATTGCTGATATAGGAAAGCAAATGACTTTTGTGTATTAACATTATATCCTGCAACTTTGTATCATCATTTATCACTTCCAGGAGTTTTTGTTTTCTTTTGTTTTTCCTTATTCTTTGGGATTTTCTA
The DNA here is from genome assembly GCF_000442215.2 of Lipotes vexillifer. NCBI lineage: Eukaryota > Metazoa > Chordata > Mammalia > Artiodactyla > Lipotidae > Lipotes > Lipotes vexillifer. Next base: position 367 of record NW_006788216.1, on the reverse strand, counting down.
AATATACAATCATATCATCTGCAAACAAACATAGTTGTATTTCTTCCTTCCCAAACTTTATGCCTTTCATTTACTTTTCTGTCTTACTGCATTAGCTTGGAGTTTTACATCTATGTAGAATGAGTTTGGTGAGAAGGGATGTCTTTACCTTGTCCCTGATATTGAAGGAAAAGCATCTAGTTTCTCAGCAATAACTGTGCTGTGAGCTGTAGATATTTTATAGATGTAATTTATCCAGTTGAGGAAATTCCTCTTGATTTCATTTCTAAATTTTTATCATAAATGGATGTTGGTTAATTGTCAAGTGCTTTTTCTGCTTCTACTGATACAATCATATGATTTTTTTTTTTTTTTTTTTTTTTTTGGG
>NW_006788215.1:0-238 GCF_000442215.2 Lipotes vexillifer | reverse complement strand
CCTCGCCCGCCGTGGGGGCGGGGGGCTCCCCCAAACCCAGGAGGCAGAGTTGATCGAGAGCCAGCTGAAGGGCGCGCTCGTCTTCCAGCAGCCCTCGGTCCTTAGCGCTTCCCCCGAAACATCCTAGTTCTCCAAAGCCCCCATTTCTTTCCATTATTCCAGATACCACTAGACTAGGCATGGCGAAACAAAAGCTGGGGGAGAGAGAGAGAGGGAGAGAGAGAGAGAGAGAGAGAGA
>NW_006788214.1:0-480 GCF_000442215.2 Lipotes vexillifer | reverse complement strand
AAATCGCATGTTTACAATATTTGAAGACTTTTAAAAATCATTACCAAATTCCTTATCAGTAATGTGTTAAGGGCAAGGACCATGTCTTATGTATATTTTTAACTCTTGTTATAGTCTCTGGGAAATAGTAAGTATTCAGACGTGGTTTAAGTAATCTGAATGCCTATTTTCTCTATATAATTCATTCGTGACCCACCTCTGGCCCCAGAATCTGTGATACTCCTGAGTGTACCAGTTTACACAAACACACACACACACATATATAAAACAAAAGGAATTCATGAACTGGCCTGACTAAAGACAGAATACCCATTAGTCAGTGGGTGGCTAGTAAACATGAGAATATACTCAACCACATTACAGGAAAAAAAGGAAAAAGAAAAGAAGGAAATAACACTATTTAATAGTACAAGATATTATTTTTCATCTATCAGAGGGTCAAAAATTCAAAAAGTCGGTAATACTCAGTGAAGGAGAATA
>NW_006788213.1:0-955 GCF_000442215.2 Lipotes vexillifer | reverse complement strand
TTACCCGAAGCCTTATCCTAACCCGTGCACTACTCCTAAACCATACGCTAACACTAACCCGGGTCCTAACATGTATGCTAACCCTAAACCATTGTCGTACCCTAACCTGTACCCAAAACCATCCCCACTCGCTAACCCTAACCCTAACCCTACTCCTAACACTTACCCAAAGCCTAAACCTAACCCATTCCCTCATCCTAATGCGTACGCTAACACTAACCCATGTCCTAACACATACGTTAACTCTAAAGCGTTGTCGAAACATAACCAGTAGCCTAAACCGAACCTGCTCCCTAACCCTAACCCTAACCCGAACTCTAACACTAACACTTACCCGGAAGCTTACCGAAACCCGCGTCCTAATCCTAACCCGTACGCTAACAGTAACCTGTGCCCTAACACGTATGCTAACCCTAAACCGTTGACATACCGTAACCTGTACCCTAAAACATCTCCGTTCCCGAACGCTAACCCGAACCCTTACCTAACCCGTTCCCTAATCCTAACCCATACGATAACACTAATACGTGCCCTAACACGTATGCTAACCCTACACCGTTGTCGTACCCTGAACTGTACCCTAAACCATGCCCGTTACCTAACCTTAAACCTAACCCTTACCCGAAGCCTTACCCTAAACCATGCCCTAATCAAAACCCGTATGCTAACACTAACCTGTGCCCTAACACGAACGCTAACCCTAAACTGTTGTTGTACCCCAATCTGTGCCCTACACCGTCCATGTTCCCTAACCCTAAGCCTAACCTTAACCCAATCCTTAGCCGAAGCCTTACCCTAAACCGAGGCCTAATCCTAACCCGTATGCTAAAACTAACCCGTGCCCTAACACTTATGCTAACCCGAAACCTATGTCATACCGTAAACTTTACCGTAAACCATCCCCGTTCCCTAACAATAAACCTAAACCTAACCCTTACCCGAAGACTTACGCAAA
>NW_006788212.1:0-2146 GCF_000442215.2 Lipotes vexillifer | reverse complement strand
ATCTCCCCAAACTAAAAAGTACAGTACTTGGAATTGTGTTCTTTATGGTTGTAGTGTTGGTAAAGCACTAATATGCAGAAAATAAAGGAATTACACAGTGCAGTTTCTCACGTTACGTTACTCGTTTGAACTAGATTAAGTGGGACGTGTGGTGTGTTGGGCCATGTTATTCTCCAGGGATATATGGTACAAAGTAACTTAGTTTGGGAGTCACCTAGTTTTTATATGAAGAAAAAAGAGAATCTGTTTGGTTCTTATAATCCTGGCTATATAGGAGGTTTTGCCCTGATTTAGTTCCACCAAATTTAATCTGATTTTATGATAACAGGACACAAAAGCAGTTGGAAATTTTTTAAAAATGAAAGTTCTATAGCAGTTTTTATTATGCTACTGTTTTTTCAGAAATCACAACCTTAGAGTTTTTAGGACAGAACTGTGTCTCTAAAGAATTGGCCTACGGAGTAGTCTTAACCCTTGACAGTTGACTTTTGGATTTTAGAAAGTTTGTCTTTCAGAAACCAGGGTTGCTTGTCTGATAAGAATGGCAGAATTGTAGCCATTTAGAAAATAAAATAGTAGATGAAGAATAACTTGTTGGATAAAGGGGTTTTTAAACACATTTCCTTTCCTTGTAGGCCTCCCTTCTTCTATTAGCAATTTTTGTAGTTTGATTTTAGAATATCTTAGTGTGATTTAACTCCCACATTAATGTTGTTAATGGCTATCAAGTATCAATTTACCAGAGATAGCAGTAGAAGATATTTTACACTTTAGTGAGTTTTTATGTTTTAATATAATTTAGAAATATAGTAGCCATAATCTGAATGGTGGTGGAGCTTACTAAATTCCCGAAGTTATTTCCTCTATACCTTGCCAAATATATATATATGGATTATGATACGGCAAATCTTTCCTTAATAGGTAAAAAGTGTAGAATCACGTATAGCAATTAAAAATAACTTGTCTCATCACTGAGCCTAATGTATTTGGAGTATAATATTCAATGGAATCTAGCCTTTTGCTTTGTTTATATTGAATGGTAAAAGACAAAGTAGGAAAGATTTGCAATTACAATATTATGAAATTTATAAAACGGGAATGTTGGGAGATGGAGTGATAGAAGAGGCAAAGTAACTTTTCCCTCCCTGCTTTGCTAAACTTGAAAGTTGCCAGACTAGATTAGTGAGTTGAATGGTCAGGGAATAAATACATACAGGTGAGGTCAAAGAGGCAGAACGGGTCTGTAGAGGGGTTTAGGACTAACAGTTGAAATTTGTTATTAAATAAGTCAAAGTAATGGTAAACTTCCAGGGAATTAGTCTAGAAATAACTTACTTTGTGGGACAGTAAGAAAATAGGTTTGAACTTTTTCCCCCTTTATTTAAAATGTTTTATGACTACTTGAAACAAAAAAGTATTTGTCAATCTTCTTGAATACCTTTCCACTTGTCTTCATTTAGATATACAGTTGACCCTTGAATAACATGGGTTTGAACTATGTGGATATAAGTGGGTCCACTTACTCATGGATTTTTTTTTCCAAAAGTAAACACTACAGTATTCCACAGCCTGGGGTTGGTTGAATTGGTGGATGCTGTACAACTACAAAGTTATGTGAGGATTTGGATTTTCGATCTTGCAGAGGGTCAGCGCTCCTAACCTCGGAGTTGTTCAAGGATCAACTGTATTTCTTCCATGGTATTTGTTTCATAAGTGTGAGGGTAGGTTTATTTATTGAGAGCCTACTGATGTGCCTGGCACTATTCTAGGTACAGGAGATACATCAGTGAAAAAAAAAAATCTGCCTTCATGGAACTTATATTGGTGTTGGGGGGTGGGAGTGAGAAATAAAAGCATGTTAGGTGATATACTATGTATTACATAGTATGTTATATATATAGGGAGACTGGTAGACATGTATTCAGAGAAGTCCTCATTGAGAAGGTAACATTTGAGCACATCTGAGGGAAGAAAAGTTAATATCAGTGGAATTGATAGAGTAACAAAAAGATAATATGTATAGTGTGAAGCTGGGGTGGGGAAACTGGCCAAGGGCAAATCTGGCTACACTTTTTTTTTTTATAGTCTTTATTGAATTTGTTACAATATTGCTTCTGTTTTATGTTTTGGTTTTTTGGCCCTGAGG
>NW_006788211.1:0-312 GCF_000442215.2 Lipotes vexillifer | reverse complement strand
TACCTGTCTTAACACTCTAGCCAATTTGCTTTGCCATCTGTTCTTTATCTCCCTCTCTCTCTCTCCTCCTATTTTTCTCCATCTTTCTCTCTCTAACATATATATTATAACATGTTATAACATATATATGTCTTTGTGTATATATACACACACACACACACATACACCACATACATACACACACCACATATATACACACAGTATATGTATGTATATATGTGTATCCATATAAACATATATACATATGTATATATGTGTATCTATATAAACACACACAGTATATAAGTAATTATATATATACATATATACATA
>NW_006788210.1:0-232 GCF_000442215.2 Lipotes vexillifer | reverse complement strand
GAAATCAAAAAGACAGAGCCACCCCAAAGTTTGGGGCTGCTCTCTTTGCAAGAACCTCAACCATGGTACAAGTTAAATATCCCAGAAAGCGAGAAGTGGACCACCAAGTTGTGGTAATTACGTGCAATGGAATATCACTCAGCAATGAAATCAATGTCATCAGACCCGAAGCATCTTAGTGAGTGGATTTAGGTACGATGATTCTAAGTGAAATAAGTCACACAGAAAAAGA
>NW_006788209.1:0-1558 GCF_000442215.2 Lipotes vexillifer | reverse complement strand
AATCTAGAAAAATGGTACAGATGAACCGGTTTGCAAGGCAGAAATAGAGACACAGATGTAAAGACCAAACATATGGACACCAAGGGGGGAAAACGGGGTGGTGGGATGAATTGGGAGACTGGGATTGACATATATATACTAATATGTATAAAATAGATAACTAATGAGAACCTGTGGTATAGCACAGGGAACTCCACTTTGCTGTACAGTAGAAGCTAACACAACATTGTAAAACAACTATACCTCAATTTTTTAAAAATTAGAAAAATTTATATATTCTTTTTCTGGAAAAATTTTCAAAAGTAACCCTCAATTCCAACAGAAAAACAATCAGCTGGAATTAAGTTCTGTCTGTGTCTTATCTGGGGCCTAGGCATGCCAGGGTCTCTACCACTCTCTATTGTCTTAATTCTCCCCACTTCACTCATTTTGTTACCTACCTGCCTGCCCTTTTAGGCATTTCAGTTTGTGACTTTTCTGGACAATGGGCCACTACTGATTGTATTTTAACTGAGGGTGGTTTGTACAGATACTTTCAGGATTATTATATCTCTGCAATTTGCACATTTGATTTGGGGAAAGAGAAGACTGGAGGTAAGTAAACAGAAGGGTTTCAGTGGTATAGAGGAGAAACAAATAGGTGCCAAGTTAATGCAGAAATGGCCAGAAATGAGCTGCTGTGAAAGTTTTTCCAAAAATGTAATCAAGAAGACTTTGATAACTGATTATCAAAGGACAACAAAAGACTAGTGTTACTATATGATAGCTGGTGTATTTAATAGAAATGGAATGAGCCAGACTATGACTAGAGATGACAGAGATTTCATTTTCGGGCATACTGCTGAATTTAGATATTTAAATTTAAGGAAAATTTTAATTATCATGAGTCATAGTAAAACTCTATGCTGACCCTCAGAAATGTTTGCAGATCCTTAATCAATGACAATAAACCGTGAAACTTTAGGCCAAGTGTGGAACTGTACCTATTCACAAAATCCCAGAGCTTGGCAAAGAGTATGCCCTCAGTAAATGTTTACTGAATTAAATTATAGGGAATATGAATAAGTTTTTATCAATCTTTAGAATGGTGGCATACTTTCACAGATCCTGCTCACAATTTTTCTACAGTTAAAAGATAATAATTTGCCATTTTCAAATCTATAGCATAGTGACTTTTCAGATACACATGTATACTTGTTAATTATTTCATGTGAAGTGATGACAAATAGGAATTTAATGTGACTTTGCTGAGTGATAATTATAAGAATTGTAATTCTTATGTATTTTAATGGACTTCTATGTTTAAAAGTCCATTAAAAGACGCACGTTGGGGCTTCACTGGTGGCGCAATGGTTGAGAGTCCGCCTACCTATGCAGGGGACACGGGTTCATGCCCCGGTCCGCAAAGATCCCACATGCCACGGAGCCGCTGGGCCCGTGAGTCATGGCCGCTGAGCCTGTGCATCCGGAGCCTGTGCTCCACAACGGGAGAGGCCAGGGAGAGGCAACAACAGTGAGAGGCCTGCGTACCGAAAAAAAAAAAAAAAAAAAAAAAAAA
>NW_006788208.1:3136617-3155724 GCF_000442215.2 Lipotes vexillifer | reverse complement strand
CCTGTGTCCCCTGCATTGGCAGGCGGATTCTTAACCACTGCGCCACCAGGGAAGCCCTCTATTCTCTTTTCTATCTTTACAGTTTGGCCAGGATTTTGTTGCAGGCAGGCAGGATACGCTCTAGAAATATCCTTGACTATGCTTTAAAGTGTTTCTACCCCCATTGTAGGATTAAGATGGTCACCAAACTATCTGGGCTATGGTAATAAGACTGGAGAGCTTACCTGCTGTGTTAATCAGCACTTCAGGAATGGAAGAGGGTGGGATCCTCTCTGGAAATATGACACACAATTAACTTAGAAGGGTATATCAATGATTACCTTGGGAGAGAACATGTTCTGGACAGTAAGGACATCGACGAATCTCCAGGGACTTTTTTAAGTCATAAAGTGTACTATGATTGTCCTTGATTGATAATGGTATTGAAACCTAGAAACAAAATAATTTGTTGACAATTATTGAACCAGTTTCAGAGCTTAGCAATTGGGTTATCTCAGTAATCTTTATTCATGAGATGGGAGCAATGAAGCAGAGCTGAGGAGGTCATTGGTAAGTGTGAATAACTTAACATAGCAAACCTGAAGTGACTATCTTTAGAAGGGCCTGCTTGCAGGGTTGGCCTTGGCTGGATTTTTGGAGTGTTCCCCCTATTCCCCAATGATAAGGGTGGCTCACTATACTCATACTGTGCAAACAATGTACAATGTTCAATAATTTATGTGGAATACCTGCTTTCTTTCTGGGAATCTGGAGTTTTGGTATATGCTAGGCAGAGAGTACCTCCATGACTAGCCCTCCCAATAAAAACATTGATCACTGAGTCTTTAGTAGTCATCCCTGGGCAGAAACATTGCACATATGCATTTTCATTGCTGGGGGAAGAATATGCTCTGTGTGACCCCTAATGGGAAAGTGTTATGGGCTTCTCCCAAATTCATATGTTGAAGCCCTAATCCCTCAGTGTGATTGTATTTGGAAACAGGACCTTTATGGAAGTAAGTAAAAGTTAAATGAAGTCATAAGGGTGGGACCCTGAACTGATAGGATTAGTGATCTTATAAGAAGAGACACCAGAGAGCTCTCTCTCTTCTTCCTTGCGCACACATTTATGGAGGAAAGGCCATGTGAAAACACAATGAGAAGGCAGCTGTCTACAAGCCAGGAAGAGACCTCTCTCCCCAAACTGAATTGGCCAACACCTTCATCTTGGACTTCTAGCCTCCAGAACTGTGAGGAAAAAAAGCTCTGTTGTTTAAGCTACCAGTCTATGGTATTTTGTTGTGACAGCCCTAGGAAATGAATACAGCCTCCCTCAAGAAGGGCAACCTGTCTCTCAAATTCATAGACCAGCATTCCCATACATTATTGCATCCTTTATTATTATGTGGTCTTCAATAATATGAGATTGTTTCACATATCTTAAAGCGTTTATAAAAATGGTATCAAACTGTATGTATTTTTCTGCAGCTTGTTTTCCTTTTATTTATTTTTTGTTTTGTTTTTTGCTTCATCTTATATCTGTGAGATTTATTCATGTGGATATTTTTCTCTAGTTCTAGAATGATGCACAATACTTTCAAAAATGCAAATACAGTATCACTTCCTGGATTAAGATGCTTCAGGTTTCTTACCTCAAAGAACATTGATAAAAAACACAGTTATGTATAAAATAGATAACTAATAAGGACCTACTGTGTAGCACAGGGAACTCTACTCAATACTCTGTAATTCCTCTATGGGAAAAGGATATAAAAAAAAAGAAGGGCTTCCCTGGTGGTGCAGTGGTTGAGAGTCCGCCTGCCGATGCAGGGGACACAGGTTCGTGCCCTGGTCCGGGAAGATCCCACATGCCACAGAGTGGCTGGGCCCATGAGCCATGGCCACTGAGCCTGCGTGTCCGGAGCCTGTGGTCCGCAATGGGAGGGGCCCCAAGAGTGAGAGGCCCGCATACCGCCAAAAAAAAAAAAAAAAAAGAGTGGATATATGTATATGTATAACTGATTCACTTTGCTGTATACTGGAAACTAACACAACATTATCAATCAGCTGTACCCCAATAAAAATTTAAAAACAAACAAACAAACAAAAAAACCCCAAAACACAAGCAGCTTATGAGGATGAGTAAAGGACCTGGTGGGCAAAGGGAGATGCCTTTGAGTGTATTTGGGGAATCCCTGCATTGTTAAATCTTTTGATCTCTCAAGAGAAGTAGAAAATTTGGAATTTTATGTGAAAGCTGCCATATTTTGAATATAGTTAACTCAATTTTTTTTTAATTTTTTTTTTTTAACTAACTCAATTTAACACACACACACACCCAGGGCCAAAACCAAACTTAGCCTTGTGCCATATGTGGCCCATTGTTGTGCCACAGTGTGATTTCTGGCCTCGAAGATGAAAACCTCCAACTCTGTAGTAATAATATTTACTCTCTTCAGGATCTGGCCCTTTCCTATTCCTTCAGTTTTGTCTGTAAATGCTTCCTTTGCTGAAGTCATACCATTTGTGATACAAAAGCATGCTGATGGACCCACAGCTCACTATCACACACATGCTATTCACTCTGCTTGTAAGTCTTTTACCTAGAATATCCACTTATCTACCTTTTTTTTTTTCTTAATACTTCAAAGTATATATTTTTAGGAACAAGGACATTCTCTTACATTACCCCAGTACAAGGATCAAAAGCAGGAAATTTAGCATAGAAAAACCGAATTATCTAATCCAGTCACATGTAAATTTAGTTAATTGTCCCCGGTAATGCCCTTTATACATATTTTTTTTAAAAAATTTTTATTGGAGTATAGTTGATTTACAATGTTATGTTAGTTTCAGGTGTACAGCAAAGTGAATCAGTTATACATATACCTACTCTATTTTTTTAGACTCTTTTTCCATATAGGCCATTACAGAATATTTTTTGTTTTTGTTTTTTTTTGGCGGTATGCAGGCCTCTCACCGCCGTGGCCTCTTCCGTTGCGGAGCACGGGCTCCGGATGCGCAGGCTCAGTGGCCATGACTGACGGGCCCAGCCGCTCCGCAGCATGTGGGATCTTCCCGGACCGGCGCATGAACCCGCGTCCCCTGCATCGGCAGGCAGACTCTCAACCACTGCGCCACCAGGGAAGCCCCATTACAGAATATTGAGTAGAGTTCCCTGTGTTATACAGCAGGTTCTTATTAGTTTTCTATTTTATATATAGTAGTGTGTATGTGTCAGTCCCAATCTTCCAATTTATTCCTCCCCCCATTATCCCCTGGTAACCATAAGTTTGTTTTCTACATCCGTGATTCTACTTCTGTTTTGTAAATAAGTTCATTTGTACCTTTTTTTTTTAGATTCCATATATGTGATATCATATGTTATTTATCTTTCTTTGTCTGACTTAACTTCACTCAGTATGACAATCTCTAGGTCCATCCATGTTGCTGCAAATGGCATTATTTTGTTCTTTTTGAACAAATATCTTTTGGCTGAGTAATACTCCATTGTATATATGTATCACATCTTCTTTATCCATTCCTCTGTTGATGGACCTTTAGATTGCTTCCATGTCCTGGCTATTATAAATAATGCTGCAGTGAACATTGGGGTGCATGCATCTTTTTGAATTATGGTTTTCTGTGGGTATATGCCTAGGAGTGGGATTGCTGGGTCATATGGTAGTTCTATTTTTAGTTTTTTTAAGGAACCTCGATACTGTTCTCCATAGTGGCTTTATCAATTTACATTCCCACCAACAGTGCAGGAGGGTTCCTTTTTCTCCACACCCTCTCCAGCATTTATTGTTTGTAGACTTTTTGATAATGGTCATTCTGACTGGTGTGAGGTGATACCTCATTGTAGTTTTTTTTTTATATATAAACTTATTTATTTTATTTTCAGCTGCATTGGGTCTTCGTTGCTGCATGCGGGCTTTCTCTAGCTGTGGTGAGTGGGGCTACCCTTCATTGAGATGAGTGGGCTTCTCACTGTGGTGCCTTCTCTTGTGGAGCGTGGGCTCTAGGTGCTCAGGCTTCAGTAGTTATGGCATGCATGCTCAGTAGTTGTGGCTCGTGGGCTCTAGAGCGCAGGCTCAGTAGTTGTGGTGCACTGACTTAGTTGCTTCGTGGCATGTGGGATCTTCCTGGACCAGGGATCGAACCCATGTCCCCTGCATTGGCAGGTGGATTCTTAACCACTGTGCCACCAGGGAAGCCCTCACTGTAGTTTTGATTTGCATTTCTCTAATAATTAGTGATGTCAAGCATCTTTTCATGTGCTTTTTGGCCATCTGTATGTCTTCTTTGGAGAAGTGTCTGTTTAGGTCTTCTGCCCAGTTTTTGATTGGGTTGTTTGTTTTTTTGATATTGAGCTGCATGAGCTGTTTGTATATTTTGGAGATTAATCCCTTGTCAGTTGCTTCGTTTGCAGATATTTTCTCCCTATTTACCTACCTTTCAATTATCCTTTTTTTATGGTGATAAATATTTTATTTTTGAATAATTTTAGATTCATAGGAAAGTTGTAAAGACAAAATACAGAGTTCCCATACACTCCTCACATAATTTCCCCTAATGTTAATGTCTTACGTTACCATGGTACGTTTGTTAAAACTAAGGAAACAACATTGGTACATTATTAGTAACTAAACTCTAGACTCTATTTGAATTTCAGTAGTTTTTACAGTTTTTAGTTTTTGTATCCAGTCCAGGATATTGCACTGCATCGTATGTCCTTAGCCATCTCTGGTCTGTGATAGTTTCTGTCTTTCCTTGTTTTTCATGACCTTGACAGTTTTGAGGAGTATTTAAAATTTATTTATTTATTTATCTATTTATAAATTTCAGCTTTATTGAGGTATAATTGACATACAAAATTGTAAGATATTTAAAGTCTACATTGTGGTGATTTGATATATGTACACCTTATGAAAGGATTTCCACCCATCTAGGTAATTAACACATCCATCACCTCATATATATAACTTTTTTTTATGGTGAGAACAATTAAGTTCTACTCTCTTAGAAAATTTCAGTTATATAATATGGTGTTATCAACTATAGCCACCATGTTTTACATTAGATCCTTAGAACTTATTCATCTTATTGCTGAAAGCTTGCACCCTGATAGCCCAGAGTGGGGTTGCTGGATCACATAGTAGCTCTATTTTTAGTTTTTTAAGGAACCTCCATACTGTTTTGCATAGTGGCTGCACCAATTTACATTCCCACCAACACTGTAGGAGGGTCCCCTTTTCTCCACACCCTCTTCAGCATTTATTATTTGTAAACTTTTTGACAATAACCATTCTTACTGGTATGATGTGATAACTCATCATAGTTTCATTTGCATTTATTTCTCTGATAAGTATCAATGACGAGCGTCTTTTCATGTGCCTATTGGCCATCTGTATGTCTTCTCTGGAGAAATGTCTATTTAGGTCTTCTGCTTATATTTTGATTGTTTTTGTTGTTGTTGTTATTGAGTACAATCTGTAACTTTAAGTGGAGAGGACAAAGGCATAGAGTTGTGTTCTATTAATTAGGGTACACATTCGGCTACTGTTAACAAAGGCAAAACAAAACACAACACAGTAACTTAAATAAGATACAGTGTTTTTCTCTTTTGCATAAAAATCTGAGCAAAACCTTCCAGGGCTGATACAGCAGCTCCATAGTGTCACCTTCGAGCTCCTTGGATATTGTTTTGTCTTCCTCAATGCCTGACTTCCTTCTTATCATCTAAGATGACAACTTTGCCCCCAACATTATGCCCACATTCTGGCAAGCTGGGAAGAGGAGAAGGGAAAGTGGAAGGCATGCCCCTTCCCTTTAGGGGCACAACCCAGAAGTTACCCATGTCACTTTTGCTTACATCCCATTGGCCAAAACTTAGTAACCTAGCCACTCTTGCTGTGATGGAAGTTGGCAAATGTAGTTATTCCCTGAGGGCCATGTACCCAGCTAATTGTGAGAGTTCTTTTACTAAAGAAGCAAGAGGAAGGTGGGTATTAGGGGACAACTAGCAATCTCTGCCACAGTCCACGCCTTCATCACTTAAAGAGTTCTGCACGACTACTCTTCTCACTAGTGTAACAGTCAGGATTCAGCCAAGGAAGCACACCTCCATAAGACTCTACTTTTACGGGGGGACTACAATAGCATTTTGGCTCTCCAGGAATTAGCATCAGTTCAGAGCTAGAGTCCAGTAATCCCTGAAAATTTTGGTTATTTTCCCTTCCTGCAGTACATACTCACATTCATCAGTGGCTACAGGCTACTGGCAGAGAAAGAGTGATTACAAGAGTCTGCTTGAAGCATTGGTAGACAAGTTGGACAAGCTGATAAGGGGGATAGCAGAGAAGCTGAGCATATCTGGCTGCCAGATAGGAATGTGAGGAAGGCTCTCAGAAAGGGGTCATGAGAAGCAATTGCTTCTGGACAGCTACCACCTCTGTGGGTCTGCAGCCAAGTGTCTGGTGGTGGGCCTGAGGTTGCTGGTGGTCAGCAGGGCTAGCAGTTGGGAAAAACAAGCTGGATGCAGAGTGGAGGCTGAGGACATGCGGTCTTCCAGGAAACTGTGTTCCTTACCTTTCGGTAATAATCTGGGAGTATTGGCTGCCACTTCACTCCTGCTTTCTTTTTTTTTTAAATTTATTTAATTTATTTATTATTTTTGGCTGCGTTGGGTCTTCGTCACTGTGCGCGGGCTCTCTCCAGTTGAGGTGAGCGGGGCCCACTCCTCGCTGCGGTGCGCCGGCCTCCCACTGCAGTGGCTCCCCCCGTTGCGGAGCACGGGCTCCAGGAGCGTGGGCTTAGCCGCTCTGTGGTACGTGGGATCTTCCTGGACCAGGGCTCGAACTGTGCCCCGCATGGTAGGAGGAGGACTAACCACTGTGACACCAGGGAAGCCCCCACTCCTGCTTTCTAAATATCTTACAAGGTCCTCTTTTGGTTAACTCTAACCAGGAACCATATAGGGCAGAGGATTTGGGGAAACATAATTTCCACTCCGGTTTACCTAGTCTGTTAGTGCTCCCAACTCAGGGAGAGCCAAATATATGTATGTAGCTCAAAGTTCAGGGTGTCTAGTCTTGCTATTTATTGCTCATGTGGCTGCTCATGATTCCCTGATTTACACCCCAGCTTCCCTCAGCTCCATGACAGTAGGGCAGTATCTTGTAACAGGATACAGGGGATCACAGGGGAGATTGGCATCTGACTTCTCAAGAGCAACTCTGGAAGCTAGAAGATGATGTAAAATGTTTTCAGAATTCTGAGAGGAGATTTATTATTTCTAGCAAAGGCAGAGTAACTGGTTCCAGACTGGTTCTAGATGGAGAAGCTTGTTCCCTCCCACTATAGATAAATAGAAAATTGGACAAAATATATGAAACAACTATTTTCAGACATCGGTAACAGGAAGTGGGTTTTGGAGATGATAAACATCCCAAAATGTGTGGCATAGCTCGGTGAAGGTAGAACTGTTCAGCTCAAAACTGGCAATTATATTCCCTTGAAAACACGGTATTAGAATTACAGGCTATATCAAAGAAAGCAAAAACAATATTGTCCCAGGCTTTGAAAGCAGCCATTTTACTGAAGAGGTACCATGGCATAACAGGGGTCATCAGCTTTCAGATTCTGGTTTGCTATATTGGGGTGGTCCCCATTAAGTTATCACCACATATATCAGGTTTCATTTTGTCAGTACCTCACTTGTGAGTTGATTAGGATACAGTTCTGGCTGCTATAGTAAAGACAGAAATAACAATGATTTAAACAAGATAAAAATTTATTTCTCTGTCACATAATAGTCCATGCATTAAGCAGCAGAAGACTGATAAGATGATTCCACAGAGTAGGGGACCTTGGCTCCTCCTATCTTATTGCTCTGCTATTTTCAACATGGGGCTCCTATCCCACGAGTTAAGATGGTTGCTCCAGCACCCACCAGTATGTCTTCTTTCAGGAAGGAGGGAAGAGGAAATGGAAGGCATGCCTCTACTCTTTTTTTTTTTTTCCTCTATAAGGGCATAATTCTTACATTCCATAAAGCACACCTTAGTCACATGTCCACACCTTGTTGTTAGGGAGGGTGGATAGTGCAGCCTTTAGCTGGGTGGCCATGTGCTCAGCTAAAGCTCAGGAGCTCTTTTACTAAAGAAAGGCGTGGAGGGCTTCCCTGGTGGCGCAGTGGTTGAGAGTCCGCCTGCTGATGCAGGGGACACCGGTTCGTGCCCCGGTCCGGGAAGATCCCACATGCCGCGGAGCAGCTAGACCCGTGAGCCATGGCCGCTGAGCCTGTGCATCCGGAGCCTGTGCTCCGCAACGGGAGAGGCCACAACAGTGAGAGGCCCGCGTACTGCAAAAAAAAAAAAGAAAGGAGTGGAGAATAGATACTATGGAACAAGTAGTTTCTGCCACAACTGCCGTACAAGAAAATAACTTCTATAAGACAAAACAGATAGGATCTAAGGAGAATCACTCCAAAGGGTAAAAATGGAGGAAGGAAAAGAAAAAAGAAAAGCAGGTTTCCTGGGTAGGAAATGAGCCCATCCTTAGATACCTAAGTGAGAAATCCTGTGAAACTGATATAAATTTTTATATTGTGTGTCATGCAAGTTCCTGCTCACATTTTAAAATTCCATTGTGTCACCTCTCAGCTATCCTTAAACAGTTTGAATCTCTTTTGGCATTTGCCATGTTGTAAGACATTCTGTGTCATTCCTAGCTTTGTTAACTGTCTCAAGGTGACTCTGTATGAGAAGCAAAATAGTTGAGAGAGCCCCTGATGCTGTCGTATATATAGGTGAGAGGACCTGATGTCTGAGATTTGCTTCAGAATACTCCAGCAAAAAATAAGCAGGGGGAATAGATGAAACAAGATTGACAAAATGTTGATTTGTTGAAGCTGTGTGATGGGTGCCTGGGTGATCATAAGACTATTTTCTCTCTTTTGTGCCTGTTAAAAACTGTCCATAATAAAACAAAAGTCCAGTCCCTGAAGATAGCCAGACCTGGGTTCAAACCCTAGTTTCACTACTTACTAGCTGAGTGGCTTTTCCTCTCTATAAATTCAGTTTCTTAAAATGGGAAATGTATAGGCCAATAGGGTTCTTGTAAAGATTAAAAGAGACAAAATTTGAGGTATCTAACAAGGTCTAGCCCTTAGTAGTTGTATTAATAAGCGTGCCGACTTGCAAGCAACAGAAACTGACTTTGGTTATGGCTAATTCCTCTGACACGCAGATGTTAGTATATGCAGAAGAGGTAGTGCTTGAGCTGGGATCTCTGATTTCTAGACCTAGAGCGTTTTCTATGTTACCACATTTGTCCAAAACCTTACCTTGGTTTGGCGCTTTGCAACTTACGCCTTCAAACTTCCAGGATCTTAGTTTGGGTACCTGCCTGGAACTTAGGACACTCGAGACTGTAGGGTGGCCCTGTGCTGAGGGGTGGTCAAGGGGCGGAGTTACCTCACTGACGTTCGCTGGCCGCGCTGCGTGTAGGTTGCTAAGTGGAAGCTGGCGCAATATGGGCTTTACCCCAAGCAGGCGCGGATCAACCGCCGCCAGAACACACGCGTGTCCTCCCTGCCTCGCTCATTGCCGGGATAGTGTCGGGCCAGCAGCCCCCAGCTGGCTCCTGGCTGGCCGCTCGGCCAGCCTCCCCCGCGACCCACCGCGCGCTTGCCCAGCATCCAGGCTCCCGGCTCCCGCGGTTGGGCGAGTCCCGCTCCCGGTCCCGCCCTTCCCCGCAGTAGGGGGCGGGGCCACGGGTCCCAGGCTCGTGATTGGCCGAATCCTAGGCGCTCCCTTTCTCCGCCTCCTTCCGCGGGGTGAGAGGTCAGCGGAGCTCCGCTCTGTAGGGGCAACAATGGCGGGGCTCTGGGTCGGGGAGGCGGCGCTGGTCACAGCAGGACGGCGTGGACGGCGGTGGCCGCAGCCACTGTTGCGGAGCGCGGCGTTATGGACGCTGAAGGTGAGGAGCGCCGGGACTCCCCGTGGGCCTGGGCCTCACTGGGCTCCCAGCCCCGCACCGCCAGGCGGTGGCTAGTGCTGCGTAGAGCGCTCCGTAGGTGTCCGGGCGACACTCGGCGCCGGGTTCCGCGCCGGACCGCGCCCCTAGCTCCTTCTCCCTCCGGAGTTCGCCCTGGAGCGGGGCAGAGCCGGCGTCCTTCGCCCCAGCTGTTACTCGGAGTATCATGGAGGGCCGAGCGGCCCAAGGAGCCTGTAGGCGTGAGTTTTCTGCTTTCTCGGGAGTGACTGACAGCCATCTGGCTGTAATGTACGTGCATTTCCCGTGCTCCTGCTCTTAGGCCATGAGTTTTTGGCTTGTCTTGAGCTTTCCAGGTGTATTTTTAAGGGTTCTTATCGTTTCCATTTTCTTTTGCCTCCTTCCTGCTTTGAAGGGACACTAAATTGCTGCTCAGGTAGAGTTAGGGTTTTGAGTTTGTCTCATCTTTTAAAGTATCATGTCAGGATTGCTACTATCTTTGCTTGAGAGCCTATTTTAATTGTATTATATCATATTATATACTGTATATGCGTCTTGTGAGTTTTTCTCTTCTCTTTAGTGGTTAGCCTGATGTTTGTGCTGTTCTAAACACATCTCTGCACTGTATGTTCTAGGGTTTTCATGGTGGTAGCCTTGACTTATACGTTGGAGTGTTTGTGTGTGGCTCTTAACACTTTTTCTCTTCAACATGGAGTCTCTTGTAATTTCTAAACGAAGACTACCTAACTTACTTTATTAACAGAGTTTAAGTCACTTGAACAAATTATTTAAAATAAAGTTTTCTAAAAAAAAATAAAATAAAATAAAGTTTTCTCTGAAAACCATGTTATCTTCCTTTTAAAGAAACAGGCACGCAACTTGATTTATTGTCATTGAACTTTTAGAATTGGAAGACACGTTAGAGATGATTTGGCGCATCCTACTCTTTTAAAGAGGAGGGAGCTTAGTCCCAGGTGAGAAATGTTCAGCTACAGCCGAACATGGAAGTGAAAGTAAGTCTGCAGGTGCATTAGCTTAGTGTCAGCTTTAGAATGCCCACTCTCAAAAAACCCAAAGTTTGTGTGGGCACACAATTTATTGTTTCTTAATCTTTAGTGTTCTTTAATCTTTTACTCTTTTTTGGCCACATCACTTGCAGTTGCAAAACTCTGAATGCATTTATTGATGTGTAGGAGGCAGCATGGTGTGGTGGGAAGGCATGGGCTTTGGAGTCACACAGATGAAGTTGGTATATTAAATAAGTCACCTCTTTGGGCCTCCGCTTCTTCCTTTTAGCAAGTCTTTCTCTACTTCCTGTG
Source organism: Lipotes vexillifer (assembly GCF_000442215.2). Taxonomy (NCBI): domain Eukaryota; kingdom Metazoa; phylum Chordata; class Mammalia; order Artiodactyla; family Lipotidae; genus Lipotes; species Lipotes vexillifer. Next base: position 3,144,424 of record NW_006788208.1, on the reverse strand, counting down.
TTCCATCTCTATGAAATGAATATAATTTCCCTTTTAGAAATTTTAGTCTGTTAAGGAGACAGACAAGTGTAAAATGCTATTAGGGGTGAGGTCCTAGTGCTATATAGAAGAAAATAAAATGGAGGGATTTGACCAAGTCTAGATTTTGAGCTTTGTGTCCTAGATACTGTTCTGGTGCTCCACTTGAATTAATTTATTAAATCCTCACAACAGCCATATAATCCCCATTTACAGATGAAGAAATTGAGGCACAGTTTTATGTGACTTGCTCAAACCATGCCTAAGGTAAGGGAGTTTTCCTTTGTAAGTGAAAATTGAAACAAGTTTTGAAGGACAAAGTGACTTTTTTCTAGGCAAAGAGAGAAGAAAGAGGTGAATGTTATGTGAGAGAGCAGTGCGTACAAAAGTCCTGGGCCAGAGGGCATGACAAGGTAGGAGAACTGAGAAAAGGCTACTGAGGCTCTGGTATTGAGATTAGATGGTGCTGGGAAGGTAGGTAGGAGTCAGACCATGCTGGGCCTTGCTGTAGGCCGTGCTTGGTTTTATGGGAAACCATTCATGTTGGAGTTGGGAGGGATTATTACACTGACATATTTTAGTGTGGAGAGGCTGAGAGAGAAGGAAGTTGTTATTCTGTTTACTGCTGTACACTTATTGTACAACATATAAACTGATTTTTCTTTCCCAGTTTCTTCCTTTTAATGTGTTGGCAGAGCCTGCATCTTGTCTATTTCTGTTTTCTTTCTTTTTTAAAAATATTTATTTATTTATTTGGCTGCTCCAAGTCTTAGTTTTTCTCTTTTGTTACTGTTTTACAAAAGATGCAGTGATAGTTTACATCTGATTGGTTGCTATTAATGTGGCACTTTGTGAAAGTTATAGTGTGTAAGAACAGTTCTATGGCAGTGGGATGGTTAGGTTTCCTAGAAGCAGAGCCTGAAGAGGGATTTTGTGCAGGTGGTAGTAGTTGAGAAGAATGAAGAAAGCAGGCTAGAGCAGGGGAAAAAAATCTAAGCAAGGAAGGGGCTGCAGATGGAAACTAGATTCAGTTTCATCCCACAGGGGAGCCCTGGAGCAGTGGTTCTCAAAGCAGGGGACTCCAGCCAGCAGCGACAGCAGCATTACCTGGGTACTTGCTAGGAATGCACATCTTCTAGCTCTACCCTAGACCTGCCAAGTTTGAAAATCTGGGGTTAGAGCCCAGCCATCTGTTTTAACAAGCCCTTCTCCAGGTGATACTGATGCACAGTTAGGTTTGAGAAGCACTGTTCTAGTTCAGCCCTGTGCAATAAACATAAAATGTGAGCTGCAAATGTAATTTAATATTTTCTAGCACTCACATTAAAAATTTTTTTAAAAGGTTAAATATTAATGTACTTTATTTAACCAGTATATTTAAAATATTTCAATATGTCAATATAAAAAATTAACAAGGTGTTTTTTTGTTGTTTGTTTTTGGTATCAAGTCTTCAAATCTGGTGTGTATTATACACTTGGAGCACATTGGAATTTGGACTGGCATATTTCAAGTGCTCAGAAGCTGCCTGTGGCTAGTGGCTGCCATATTGGACAGCCAGCACTAAAGCACAGATTGCAATACTAAATTGGACCCACCTTGAGATGAGGGGCGGGGGCAGCCTTTTGAACCCTGTGTGAGTCAGTCATTGGCTGTGGGCTGGGAGGGATGTAGCTCCCAGACTTGATGGAGAGCTCCTGTCTAGTTGAGGCAAATGGGGCAAACTAGGGAGCAGGTGTGAGCCATGAGTAGGATACATGTACAGAGTACACCCAGAGTACACCAACTGGGGGCCTTCACCGCCTGGTGAACAGGTTCTGGATGTACACCAACAGCTGCTACAGGTGGGGTGGGAGGAATGGCCTGGTTGGGGAGCTGTAGTGGAATGAGGAAGTTTTAAAGATGAAGTATATAGTTCTCTGGTGTTCCAGCTTTTACTATGGCGGCAGAGCTGGAGAATCTTGAGTTTTATTCCCCCAGTTATACTGAGAAGTAATTGACATCAATCTTGAGATTTGATCATCTCTCTCAAATGTTAGGTATTCAGCCTAGCTTGTAACAGAAGGTCTTGGCAGACAGTTGAAGATTGGGATGGCAAGTGAGGTCCTGAAGGCTAAATAGTCAATGTTTGTGAAGGAAAAGCTGTGCTTAAGTGAAAAAGCCTGACTTCTGGCAGTGTTTTTAAAGGGTTTTTTTTCTGGTCACTGTGGTTCTGTTAAAATGCTGAAAGAAATATTTGGCTGGTGCGTCCCAGCTCTGTGTCGTGAAATGTGAAAGAGAGGACCTTCGCCTGGAAGTTTTGAAGATGAAGCACTATCAAATATTTACTTTTACTTGGTAAGAGCATGTTATGGCTCCATTAATCCACAATTTTGAGGATGGTTTCTTTGAAGTATTGGTTGGCCAATAAATTTGTTAGGGGTTTTCCGTAACATCTTATAGTAAAACCCGAATGAACTTTTTGGCCAACCCCAATAGCATGCATCCTGATAATGAATTAACCTGTCAACAGAATTGTTTTAGTATTATACACCTGAATGCCGCTGTGGTTATGTTAAGAGGAATACTTTTGGTTTGGCAGGTTTAGTGTTTAAGTTCTTCTTTAAACATGAGTCTAGTGGATTTACCAGTTTGGGCTGCCACCTGAGGCCATATCCAGAATGTGAAAGTAGGTGGTCTCCTAGTTAGAAAAGGGCAGTCCTTGTTGGCAGTGGCCGGTAGGCATGTGAACAGTTTGTGTAAAAGCTGTACCCCTTTTTTTGGTTAACAGTTATTGTATGCTTACTTCAACATATACAAAACTGTGCTAGGCATTTTACACATTCTCATTTAATCCTCATGGCAGCCTTATGTCCTAGATAAGTAGTTTTTATGCCCAGTTTATATGTGAGGAAAATTATGTTTAAGAAATGTCAGAGCCAGCATTTGAACCGGGGTCTGAATCTGAGTCTAGATTACAGCTCTTATATTATTACTTTTATGGGAACTCCCAAATGGCCTGGTTTTATTTATTCACTTATTTATTTGTTTGTTTTTTTATGGCTGCGTTGGGTCTTCATTGCTGCCCGCGGGCTTTCTCTAGTTGCGGCGGGTCTTCGTTGCTGCCCGCAGGCTTTCTCTAGTTGCGGTGAGCGGGGGGCTACTCTTCGTTGCAGTGTGTGGGCTTCACATTGGCTCTAGGCGCGTGGGCTTCAGTAGTTGTGGCTCGTGGGCTCTAGAGCGCAGGCTCAGTAGTTGTGGCGCATGGGCTTAGTTGCTCCACGGCATGTGGGATCCTCCTGGACCAGGGCTCGAACCCGTGTCCCCTGCATTGGCAGGAGGATTCTTAACTGCTGCGCCACCAGGGAATCCCTGGCCTGGTATAATTTTAAGAAAGAAAGCTACAGCTGCATAATTGGATTTAGTTTTTGTGTAATATCTTCCATTTTCTTGGGGCTTTACCATTTATAAAGGCTTGATTTTTTTTTTTTTTCCAACAGCCCTGTAGGAAAGCAAGGGAGGTGTCATCTAGTACATTTTATAGATGGAAGCTGGAGTCCAGAGAAATATTTGCTCAATGTTTCATACCAATGAAGCAGTGGAGCTAAGAGTTGATCCAGGTCTTGTGGCTCTGAAGGTCGTGCTACTTCCCACGTGCCACATTGTTAGTTGGCATTTCTTTTCTAAGTGTGGAAAATATGGGAAATCTTTATTCTTGCAGAAGAGAACCAATGCAGTACATTATTGGGAAGTCATTTTGCATACACTGACCTTTCTCCTTTTGGCTGTCATAGGCTAAATAGTCTTTATGAATAGAGTTGATTAAAGTTTCTCCTTCGAACACTTGTTCTAGGAAGTATCTTAAAAGAATTTTGGACTGAGCTTGTAGCCAGTTTTTTATATGCTTAAGAAAAATAACATTAAAAATGCTATGTAGAGGTCCAAATTAGCAGAGTTCTGCTAACTTGTCCCTTGTATTAAAAAAAAAATTATGTTGTAGCTCTACAAACTTATCTGATTTTTGACTTGTGTTCTTTATAACTTTGAACTTCCGTGAAGGTCTGCCAGGAGTAAACAGGAACACAAGAGAGCCGTTGTGGGGCTGACTGCAAACCAGTTTGGACTTGCTGTGGGAATGGCCCAAACTCTTGTTTTTCCTTAGTAGTTTGTTTTGATTGCTTGTACCGTTTCTACTTCTAGTTTCTTGGCTAACTAGGGGCATCTATGTTTTTTAAATTTTGGGGCCACATTATCACAAATTCATATGTGTACAAGCTGTATGCTTTCTTTTTTTGATAATGGTGGTAATATATCTGTTAGATCTTCAGAACCAACTATTTAAAAATAGTAATAAAAAGATTAAAAAAACCCCAATTTGATCAGTTAGGTGTAGTGCTAGTTCTTCTCCTACATTTTGATCAGGTGTAATTTGTAAGAGTTGATTTAGTTAAGAACTGTGTGGTATAGACATTTTTGAGTTTTATGTTATTGGTAGTTTTCTGAAAGTAAATGTGTATTACATTGAGTCAGCTGACCCAAACATTTCTCAGAGCTTGAATCGTTCTAGGTTAGAAACTGTTCTGTTGGGACCAAGTTTAGCTTAGTCCATTTTTCATGAGACCATCTGATGAGATAGAGTCCTGAGGTTTTTATTCCCAAAGGTATTCTAGAAACTTAATTCATATTTATTCAAACCTCTGAAATTAGCTCTATTTCCACCGAATAGCTCAGCATTTGTTGCTCTCGGAGCAGTTCAGCAGTGAGATCCGTGTCACCATCCTCTTGGCCCACATGTTCAGCTTGGATTAACTGCATATTCTTCATAATTGTCCGATGCTTGCACATGTTAGAATCCCTGTACTAAAGCTCTTGTTCTTTGAATAATAGTGGTGTAGGTTAGTAGCGACCTTAGAGAAAACTCATCTGAGCTTTCATTTCTCAGTAGAGGGCAGAGGAGTTAAAGTGGTTTGCTCAAGTCCTAGAAATAGTGTCAGCTGAGCTAGGGTTAGAACTCAGGTTCCTTGGTTTCTTCTCCCAGAGTTCTTTCCCAGGCGGTATTCTGGGACGTGTTCCCTTCCTCAGACATAAACATTGCTGTTTATTCTCTCTCTCCAAAGCTAATTAGAATACCTAAAATGTCTACCCCAGATTGTGTTTTGTCTCTCTGGAAGACTCACATTTGGTTTTTGCCATCAGGAATCAGTTACGCCCTTTATTTGTTAGTGACTAAAGACACATGTATGATTTTGCCTTTTGTAAAAGGATATGTTGACATGTTCCTACAACAGACCATTATGTGCCTTATGATATTAGGAAAAATTTGTAAAACTGTAAACTGTTTTGTTTCATTTTATAAAATTGATAGGAAGCTGGTATGCTATTTACTTTCTTGTGTAAATACCCTAGCACTACCTTGCAGCTGAATAAATGTGAGAAATTCCCAGGTAGGTTTTGCTTTTCTTTATATTTAGAGTTTGCTTTCTGCATTGGCTGAGGCTGTAAACACAAGATATGATTTTTAGGGGAGGGAGTATTATCTTTATCCTATTAAGTTTGATATGAGAGTAAAGTTTTCAGATTATAGCTATTCTGCTGAGGGCAGTGGAAGACTGAATTTTTATTTGAACACATAGGAGTGGTGAGACCCCCTTAGTAGATTGTTTTTTACCCCAAATCATATCTTTGCACAGATGTTATTGTTAATGTGGGAAGTGCCACTATTTGTATTATCTCAAAATAAAAAACTTCAGAATGCTTTTAATAGATCTGTGCTTAAATCTTGTTACCCTTGCAGCCTAGCCCTTGTGACTTGAAAATTTAAAATTCTTGAGACTCAGTTTTCTCATTTTTAAAATTGAGACTAATACTCTTGAACTCACAGGGATGCTTGCATGACTATGAGAGTGAGTTTTGGTCTGTGAAAGAGACACAGTAATAAAGTCAATTTTCTTCCCATTCTCAGTTCATTGTTCATCATCAGTCCTTTTTACTTGGTAATGTAGGTTTTGTTTTGTAAAGTGTATCTTTCGTATCTACTACATTCAGTTTTGCATAAAGATTACATTTTGTAATTTGGGACTATATACTTCTAAAAAAATAACTATACATCTTTTTCATTTTAAAATGTTATAAAAATTTTTTGCTTCCTATTTGAGTTATGATATTAGAAAATTCTCCGACGTAGTACCTGTTGCCTTTTGCCCCTGACCCCCCCCCCACCTTTTTTTTTGGCTGCACTGGATCTTGGTTGCTGCTTGTGGGGTCTTTAGTTGCAGCGAGCAGGGGCTACTCTTCCTTGAGATGCGTGGGCTTCTCATTGCGGTGGCTTCTCTTTGTGCGGAACATGGGCTCTAGGCATGCGGGTTTCAGTAGTCTCAGCACATGGGCTCAGTAGTTGCGGCTCATGGGCTCTAGAGCACAGGCTCAGTAGTTGTGGCGCACGGGCTTAGTTGCCCCTCAGCACGTGGGATCTTCCCAGACCAGGGATCGAACCTGTGTCCCCTGCATTGACAGGTAGATTCTTAACCACTGGACCACCAGGGAAGTCCCCTACCACCTTTTATTTTTCTTGGTCTACCTTCATCAGTGACTACTGGCTAAATTATTTTCTTAAACTTTGGCTATAACCTTTATTAGTGATTATTCTTAATGTTTTAAAGGCTTAAGATATACTTTATTTATTTATTTTTTTTGCGGTACGCGGGCCTCTCACTGTTGTGGCCTCTCCTGTTGCGGAGCAGAGGCTCCGGACGCACAGGCTCCGGATGCACAGGCTCAGCGGCAATGGCTCACGGGCCCAGCCGCTCCACGGCATGTGGGATCTTCCAGGACCAGGGCACGAACCCATGTCCCCTGCATCGGCAGGCGGACTCGCAACCACTGCGCCACCAGGGAAGCCCCCAAGATATACTTTTTCCACAAACATTTATGGTAATGAATTAGAAGTGAACTTGATTATTAGTATTACCTTTTCATTTTTATTTGCCAAACCACGTTTATACCAGAATAAGTAAAATAAGAAATCATGTTTAAGACATTAGCAAATAAAAAATAATATTTTGTTATTTTCTGGCCGCTGTTAAAATTGAAGCTCTTTGAAGGCCAAGTCACTTGTTTTATGTTGTATAAAGTTCTGCATGGTATGTGACATTCTGATCCTGCCATATCAGTTTGCATGATCAGAAAGACCTTTCTTCTAATTTTACTTGACCCATTGGCTCTTATTATACTTTTCTGGAGATTGTTTTGATGCCTTTGGTTTCCTCGTGTGTGCCAAGGGGATGTGTCTAGTTATGATTTACCTTCTATAGTTATGGTATGTTGCTTAGAACTACATATATTGATTGATGAAACACTGTAGCTAGAAGCATACTGGAAGAATTACCCTGAAAAATATTTACTTGAAAATAAACTTGAAAATGAATGAACTTGAAAAATAAAGTTCATTCAGGTATCTGTAGTTTATTTCACTTCCTTTTTTTTCTTTTGATAGCATGTTCCACATTATTCAAGACAGCATTTAGTGGTGTCTCGTAGTCTCTGTTCAGCGGGATATGATTCTAATGAAAAAGTAAGTATTTAAAAAATACTTTTAACAGCTAAGTTATAATGGTTTTACTTTGTTGTCTCCACGTTATGTTCACTGGGCAGATTAAATTTTATTGATGCTGTGTAATTATTTATTGCTCTACATCATAGGTTTTATAAGTGCTCAATCTTTGTTCCTTTTCTCACTGTGGGCCACAACCTGAGTCTTTAAATTTTGTATTTTTACCTATACCACAAATCGAATAAATTTACAATGTGTTTCCC
>NW_006788208.1:3127002-3136607 GCF_000442215.2 Lipotes vexillifer | reverse complement strand
CAGCAGGATCACTAATACAACATTCTTTCTTAGACTAGGCAGTTGAGAGATTTTGATTAAACTATTGGGGTTTTTTTTCATTTACTTAATATTTGTAAGATTCATTTTGAGTGAAGGCAATTATGGGTATTGTAAATTTTGGGACAGGGAAATTCCAGTTAAAATCTTGATATATGATAATGTTTGAGGCTTGTAAGAGGAGAGATAAAGGAACTAGAAGTGGTGATTGGAGGTAAAACGATTTGGTGACAATAAAGGCATCAAAGAAGGCAGAAGAAGAGTTTTGGTTAAGAAGAGATGGTTCAAGTTGAATATCATTAAAGTAGAACTAATATGAATGATTATCTGAGAATGAAATAGTCTTCTAACTTGTCTGTTGACGTATGCAAAACTACTCAAAAGAATCTGGAGGCTCGGGGAAAAAAGGGTGTATATCACTGCAGTTCAAAAGAAATATATTGTGGATACAATTGTAGGGCATATGTAATTTTATGTTTTCTAATAGCCACATTAAAAAGAAACAGGTGAGGGCTTCCCTGGTGGCGCAGTGGTTGAGAGTGCACCTGCTGATGCAGGGGACACGGGTTCATGCCCTGGTCTGGGAAGATCCCACATGCCGCGGACGGCTGGGCCCGTGAGCCATGGCCTCTGAGCCTGCGCATTCGGAGCCTGTGCTCCGCAACGGGAGAGGCCGCAACAGTGAGAGGCCCGTGTACTGCAAAAAAAAAAAAAGAAAAAAAAAAAGAAACAGGTGAAATTAACTTTAATGTCTTTTATTTTATTTTTTATGTTTGGCTGTGCCACAAGGCATGAGGGATCTTAGTTCCCCGACCAGGGATCGAACCTGTGCCCCCTGCATTGGAAGCGCAGGGTCTTAACCACTGGATCCCAGGGAAGTCCTGGCATTGATAATACAGTGTTTAAAACTTGCACCATCATACTCTGATTATGTCATATCATGGTGTGTTTTGACACAAATACCCAGGTGTGAACTCTGGCTTTACCGCTAGTTAACTTTGCCGGTGACTTAGGCAAGTGATTATGCTTCATCAAGCCTCAATTTTCTCATTTTAAAATTGGGATTTTATCAAAACTGACCTCATAGGACTCTTATGAGGATTAAATGAGGTAATATGCAGAAGGGATTTTCCACAGTACCTGGCATATAGGTAATGTCAGCTGCTTTATATTATCCTTAACTGTTTTGTTCATTCAGTTTTGTACATTTGGAAACGGAAGCTTAAAACCCACAATAGTAAGTGTAAGCTGGGTGTAAACGCAAGACTGTCTTTTTCCTGAGCTGGTGGGTTTACCCACTGTGCTGTACTCCTTCTCGGAAGTGCTTGGTGAGTGACTCGGGATCTAGAGTTCTGCCGTCATTCCTCCAAATACCCAGTGGAACAGGCCAGCTCAGCCTTTCTCTTGGTCCCTGAATGGAGAGAAGTGTCTTGGTGGTTTTAGATGCCAGCTATGATCTAAACATAGGGAAGGGAAAAAAGGAAGGAGGGATATAGAGAACGGATTAAAAGAAAATAACTTAAAAAATTCTCATGAAACTTCTAGTGTGTTTTTTACCCCATGACAGCAATAGAAAAGGTATAAAACAGTTGCTACACACCCCAGTGTTCATAGCAGCATTATTTACAGTTTTCAAGACATGGAAACAACCTAAGTGTCCATCGCCAGATGAATGGATAAGGAAGATGTGGTATATGTACACAATGGAATACTACTCAGCCATGAAAAGGAATGAAAATTGACCATTTGCAGCAACATGGATGGACTCGGAGAGCATTTTGCTGAGTGAAATGTCAGACAGAGAAAGACAAATACTATATGATATCACTTATATGTGGAATCTAAAAGATAACAACAAACTAGTGAATATAACGTAAAAGAAGCAGACTCACAGATACAGAGAACAAAGTAGTGGTACCTGTGTTGGGGGCAACATAGGGGTGCAGCATTGGGAGGTACAGACCATTTGGTACCTCAGTACCTAGTAGTTTACCTCAGTACCCAACAGGCTCAAGGATGTATTGTACAACACAGGGAATATAGCCAATATTTTGTAACAACTGTAAATGGAAAGTAACCTTTAACAATTGTGTAAAAATAAAAAATTAAAAAAACAGTTTCTGCAAAAGTTCTTTATCTCTCATGGTACCTGAAAGCCCCCTGGCTTCAAGGATTCAGGTTCCTGGCTTAAAGTTGTTGTTTTTGATTTTCCCCTTAGAGTATCTTCGGAGTGTCTTGTATACAGCTCTCCAGATACAGGATAAAGTCCCAGGTCTTTAAATGACATGAATGAGATGAAATGAAAGAAGGTCCTTTCTTAATCCAGCCTTTTTACCCCAGCTTTATTTGCCACAGTGCCCCCATACTTGTTTTGTGCTTGAGCTGTCTTAAAAATTACTTGTAGTTTTTCAGTGCTGCCGTCTGCTTTCAATGTCACTGCCTTAACGCATGCTGTTCACTCTCTCCCTTCGCTGCACTTAACACAGCTGTGTTGTAGCGCTTAACACATTTTGTTGTGATTGTGCCATATTGTAGTTATCGAATGCACTTGATTGAATGCACTTGATGTTTACCTGTAATTGTTGATGGAGAGGGAGAGATTGGTTTAGGGAATTCCCTGGCGGTCCAGTGGTTAAAACTCTGTGCTGTTATTGCCAGCGGCCCAGGTTCATTCCCTGGTCTGGGAACTAAGATCTCACAAGCCACATTGTGCAGCTCTCCCCCCCAAAAAAGTTGGTTTAAATTTACTTGTATGGGGACTTCCCTGGTGGTCCAGTGGTTAAGACTCCACGCTTCCACTGCAGGAGGCGCGGGTTTGATCCCTGGTTCTGGGAACTAAGATCCCGCATGGAGCATGGCGCAGCGAAAAAAAAAAAAAACAAAAAAAACAAAGACTAATTAAAAAAATTATTTGTATATATATTCTTTTATATGCATAGCCTACCTGGAAGAATATTCAGGAAACTAGTAGTAGTGGCCTTTGGGGCAAGGGCCTAGGTGTCCCTACAGTGTGTCCCCTTGTGTACCTTCTAAATACTGAACCATATTCATCTGTTATTTAGTTAAAAGAAAATCTTAGGTATGGAAGATTAATTGATATTAGCTTTATTGAGCGTGTGTACTAATTGGTAATCCATTAATAGTCCTGTATTAGGGTTCTTCAGAGAAACAGAACCAGTAGGAGGCATAGGGAGATTTGTTTTTACTGGCTCACATAATTATGGAGGCTGAGAAGTCCCACCACAATCTGCTGTGGCAAGCTGGAGACCCAGGAAAGCTGGTACTGAAATTCTAGTCCAGGTTCAAAGGTCTGGGAACCAGGAGGGCTGATGGTGTAAGTCCCAGTCCAAGGCTAGGAGAAGACCAGTGTTCCAGCTCAATCCGGCAGGCAGAACTAATCGTCCCTTCCTCCACTTTTTAGTCTGTCAGGCCCTCAGTAGACTGGATGATGCCCACCCACACTGGGAAGGGCTGTCTGCTTTACTGAGTCCACTGATTCAACGTTAGTCTCATCTAGAAACATGCCCACAGACACCGCAGAAAAAACGTTTAACCTGAACACCCTGTGGACCAATCAAGTTGCACATAAAACTAACTGTCACAAGCCCTGAACAGAGATGAATAGAAATGTGCGAGGTGCAGTGATCATTTTGGTACAGATTTATCCCTGTTGGAATCACACTCCTGGGTTTGTAATCTGGTTTGTGGCCCAAAGGAGTGAATAACAATACTCTAGCTAACACCTACTGAGTATATATTATGTGCTAGGCACTACTCTAAACGCTTTAAGGGTGTTAATAATATTCCCGCAACCTCTTGTGGCAGGTGCTATTCTTACTCTCATTTTACATACCAGGAAATGAGGGTTCAGGGGGACGACTTGTCCACAGAAGAACATGTGGTAGTGTTGGGATTCCAGCCTGGACAGTTTGGCTCCAGACTGGCTCTTAACCATTATTCTGCTTCTTGGATAGGGATTAGGGTGGAATTTGTACTCCCTGTAATATTATGATGTCAATAATTTGTTATATTTGCTGCAACAGTTGCTTAATGTGTAACTTCCAGTGTTTGTGCTGCTTTTATCAGATGTAGTCTGTTTAATACTTAATAAAAATTCACATTTTAAAATGCAGTTCAAGGAAGTATGAACATTTTTTTTCTTAGAATATGCTTATTGTTTAACAGGAATTTACCGTGAGCAGATGAGAATAGAAAGGCAGATGATTTTATAGCCTCACGCCTGAGGTGAGATTAGGATATTTTAAGGGCCTATCTGCTCAGGGCTCTGAATGATTTAGGATTCTATCAAATTAGGAATTTACCAGTTTTAAGGTAGAGGCTTGTCTCAGTTTGGCGGAATAAGCCATGTGTGATATAAAGGTTAAATCAAGACTTTAAAGGCCTATTCCAGTTCTGAGATTCTGTGATTACCTATTGAGTTAAAATATAGCTTGAAGTTATATGAGTACTTTTTTTTTTTTTTTGCGGCACACGGGCCTCTCACCGTCGCGGCTCCTCCCGCTGCGGTGCACAGGCTCTGGATGCGCAGGCTCAGCGGCCATGTGGCTCACAGGGCCCAGCCGCTCTGCGGCATGTGGGATCTTCCCGGACCGGGGCACGAACCCGTGTCCCCTGCATCGGCAGGTGGACTCTCAACCACTGCGCCACCAGGGAAGCCCAATATATGAGTACTATTAAGATCATATATAACTTTAACTTTTGTTTTAGAAATATAACTAAAACTTAAAAAAATAGTTCCATTTAACGTGTAACAATTCACTAACCTAGCAGTCGTTGTGTACTAAAATGTGTTGCATCCAAATTACTTATAATTGTTTGTGTGCATTTCTTTAAAAGGATTAGCCTGTACAGTTTTAGAGTAGGGAGAGAACCTTGTTAAATAGTTTCCCATTAGAATGTTATCAATTTATATATGTGGAAGTCAAGAGATTTCAATTTACAGAGATTGATTTGCTTAGAGTCAAATAGATCATTAATGGCAAAGCTGGGCTTAGAAATTAGGTCTCTAGCCCCACACAGAATGGAACTTCTTTTTCTGTTATATGGCCTCAGCTGTTTAAAAATTTGGTGGTTATTCAAACTTAACATTGTACTCAAATAGCATAACCTGCTTTGTCTGGGAATCTTTGGAAATAAGCATAAATAGTATCTGTTCTCATTTATCAAAAGTATCATTTAATGCTGTGGCCCAATCCCAAAGAGATAGCATATAAATTATATCAGACTTCCCTTTGATAAACGTAACACTTAGAATTTCCCTGAATTTAGAAATTAATCAAGTAAATTGTCAAGCAATTTCTTCTAAAGTTTCTTAGTATTCTGAAATATCATTTGAAGATTATCTTTTGGCAAGAGAATTTAGTCCCCTTATGAATGATCTAACCTAGTCAATTGATGCTTTAAGAGGATAATTATAACGCCAGATCCTACCAGATGAGTTTAGTAGCAGCCTGGTTGTAAATGAAGATATATATAGTATTTAATACTACTGTAGGAAGTAATGTTTATTAGGATCATGCCCAGTGGTAATTGTGGAAAAGCTTGGTGTTTTCTGGTCCCAAAGCAAGAGTAACAATTTCTTATGTGTTTTTTCTCTTTTTAGACTTTTGATAAAATTCTTGTTGCTAATAGAGGAGAAATTGCATGTAGGGTGAGTGGAATTTTAATCTTATTTTCCATTTTACTCTGTGAATTTTATTATTATTAAATCCCTTTAAATATGAATTACTATTAATAGATAACATTAATGTACTTTAATATAGGTTATTAAAACTTGCAAGAAGATGGGCATTAAGACGGTTGCCATCCACAGTGATGTTGATGCTAGTTCTGTAAGTATATTTGCTTTGTTTGAATCAGGACTTTATTTTGGATCAAATAGAAAAAAAGTGAAAGATGTAGGTTTTTTTTTTTTTGGCCTGAAAGGTACACAATTAAAAAAAATACCTGTTTAATTACTCACTCTTGTATTAAGCAAAATGGGAGCATCATAATGTCTTCAATATGTGTCTTAACTCTTTTATTTTCGAGGCTTTAAAAGCCTAGAATAGAATAAAAATTTGGTAAACTGATTCTGGTCACCAAGTACATTTAAGCAACGCATGAGAAAGATTCAAAGATTAATGAAATGTGTTTTGTTTTGTTTTTTTTAATTTATTTTATTTATTTTTGGCTGATTTGTGTCTTTGTTACTGAGTGCGGGCTTTCTCTAGTTGCAGCGAGCGGGGGCTACTCTTGTGGTGCGCGGGCTTCTCATTGCGGTGGCTTCTCTTGTTGCGGAGCATGGGCTCTAAGCTTGCAGGCTTCATTAGTTGTGGCTCGTGGGCTCTAGAGCGCAGGCTCAGTAGTTGTGGCGCATGGGCTTAGTTGCTTCGTGGCATGTGGGATCTTCCCTGACCAGTGCTCGAACCCAGTCCCCTGCCTCGGCAGGTGGATTCTTAACCACTGTGCCACCAAGGAAGCCCTAATGAAATGTTAATACAGTGCTGCCTTATGGGAGCACATTTCCGCCCAGGATAACTCCACTGTCACTCGGGATGCTGTAATTGTTTAACCTTCCTAAATGCTTTACCATGTGCAGCTGAAAGTTTGATAAATCAAAGATAGGCTAATACTAATTGGACATGAACAAAAGAAGGTATAGCGTAAAGCAGTGACTGATATATAATTTTATTGGGGATTTTTATCAAAACAGGCATTTTTAGCAGTAATAAACTATGAATGAGTAGAAAAAAATCCCATGGGAAAACTGTATGAATTATTGGAACTGTATGACATGAAATGTAAGTAGTTGTACTTTGATATAAGTTACTGTTTTTCATTCTTTCACACAACTTCTGATAACAGGACCTATTGGTAATGTCAGCTTTTATCGTATAGTAATTTAATGCAAAGAATTTTCAGTCTTTGTGATTTTAAAATTTTATCTAGAAGTATGTTGTTCCTGTTGTCTTATTGTGACTCTCTTCCTTTTTTAAAAAGCAAGATGGAAATGATTTCAAGCTACTCTAATTTCCCCAGAATAAAGGTTAAGTATTTATATTATCTAGTTTATTTGGCTGGTACATTTAAAATATTTATCCTTTACTTTAAAAGTAATTAAGCAGTTGAAAAAACTTGTTTTGCATATATACCGTTCGATTTTTTTTGAATATTAGTTTCTGGCTTCTTTACTAATAATCTGTTTTAACTGTGATAGTTTCAGTAGTTTATATTCCTCACAAAATATTCATGAAATAATGAGAAAACTATTGCTTTAATGTCATTCTTGATTGGTGAACTAAGGCATTTACCAATAGTAAAGCTACTTCAGAAAAAAGTTTGTGTTACTGTCAAGCCAGTAGTAGATTTAAAATTCACTCTTCTCATCTTGTGTTTATTTTTCAGTGTATTAGCTCAGCCTGTGTTTTCATTCATGGGTAAATTGAGAGAAAAATGTTTGAATTGTGGACAATCACTGTTTTTATTTCAAGCCTAACAAACTTTCACTTGTAATTTTTTTTTCATATCACAGTATATAATTCTCTATGCTGTGTTCTCATAGAGGTGACTGTCGGCATATAGCCAAAATTATTTATATTAATATTATTATATTATTTATATTTCAGCTTTTTCCTATTTGTTTATATTTCAGTGTGGTATTACAGAATAATCTACTTCTGTAAGCTGTTGCTCCAAAGAGCATGACTAACTTTTCTCACTGTTACATTTCTAGCTTTGTGGACAGTCACTTTCCAGACTTTGGCAAAACTGGTTTCAAAAGAGTTGGTTTGAGTTTTAAGTCTTTGTCATTTATCCTTCCTGAAGCAGAGGTGGTAGTTTTTATATTTTAAAGATTTTTAGCCCCTTTTTTTAAAAATTTTTAACCAGAGATTATGATATATGGTTTAAAATAAGATTTGCCAGGCCCCACGATGGGAAGCAAGCAATGCATGCTCGGTCAAAACTTCCTCTTCATATGACCTCCTGTAAGTCGGTTTCTAGAAAGATACTATAAGTAAAAGCAGGATAATAATGATGGTTAGAATGTTCCAAGTTTGATTTAAGCCTTAGAAATAGGGCCAGATTTGCTATTTGGTTTCTGCTTCAGCCTCAAGAAAGACAAAAAGGTGAATTCCTCTAAGCATATTTTGCTTCACATGTGATCACAAAGTTTACCATCATATCTAATGAACTGTATAATATCGGTATTATGAACAAGGCATTGCTAGTCAGATGTATTATAAGTGTTTCAATATTGATTTTCAAGAGGTGAGCATTTTCAGTGTTACTTGGAGTAAAAAAATCTTACATGCTTTATGTGTTAATTTCATAAATTGAAATGTAAATACTATTATAGTAGGAAAGTACTGCTACAGTTGATTGTGAAAACTATTAATTTTATGTTAAAAACGACTAATTTTTAAGCAGTTAATCAGGGGAAGAAGACTAACAGTTATTACAACTATTAAGTGGTAAGTCACACAAAGAAGGAAAGCCAAGTAACTTGCAAACAGTGAATGTTGAATGGGAAAAAGTTGGCTTTTAAAGACCATTATGCAGTTTTCTTCCATGGGTCCCTTCCATTAAAATGGTGCATTCCCCCCCCTTTTAAAATTAATTTTGGGGGGGGGTGAATCGTTGAATCCACGTGCAGGTTTTGTCCCACAACAACCTCTCATGTTACTAACATTTTTGCATTCACCAATGAAAATTGCCTGACACTGATTACTTTGGTTGCTTTTGTCATCTTTGCTGTCTTTTGAGGAATCTGTTGGGTCTACTGCTCCTTTTTGAATCTGCCTGGTTTTTTTTTTAAAGCACAGTTTATTTTTATTTTTGGCTGCGCCATGTGGCTTGCGGGATCTTAGTTCCCTGACCAGGGATTGAGCCCGTGCCCTTGGCAGTGAAAGTGTGGAGTACTAACCCCTGGACTGCCAGGAAATTGCCTGCCTGATTTTTGTTTTGTCTTTTTTCTTACGTATTTGAGTCCTTTCCTGTCTTATTTATAGCATACTTTTTTTTTTTTATAGCATACTTATTTGAAAGGTTCTATTGTTTTGTTATTTTACTTCAAGATCTTATGTATCTGTTTGTATTTCTGACTCTTCCTCACAATGGATTGTTTCCTCACATGTGTAGATTTTGTCTTGTGACCTCATATTTGGTATCTTTATTGTTGAACTCCACATGGTTTGGGTTGTCCGGGGTATCACTGACTAATTTTTTTTTTTTTTTCCGTACACGGGCCTCTCACTGTTGTGGCCTCTCCTGTTGCAGAGCACAGGCTCCGGATGCACAGGATCAGCGGCCATAGCTCATGGGCCCAGCCGCTCCGCGGCATGTGGGATCTTCCCGGACCGGGGCACAAACCTGTGTCCCCTGCATCGGCAGGCAGACTCTCAACCAGTGCGCCACCAGGGAAGCCCTCACTGACTAATTTTTATATTAATTTCTTGGCACGAAGGTTGCTGAATTATGAGGATGGGGCAAAACCAGATGAAACTACACACACACACACACACACACACACACACACACACACACACACACACACACACACACACACACACACACACACACACACA
>NW_006788208.1:3118204-3126891 GCF_000442215.2 Lipotes vexillifer | reverse complement strand
ACACTGTTCACACACACACACACACACACACACACACACACACACCCTGCCTCCCTCTGTTAAATAGGCCCATGGTTTCTAATTTCCTGAGGAGACTTTTTCCTTTACTTTGAAGCACAGCTGATAATAAGTATGTCTTCTCCCTACTTAGTAGATTATTGAAACCCCACCCCCCTTCACTGAGGATGTAGTCTTTGTTGTGCCATGTGGGATCTAGCTCCCCAACCAGGGGTTGAACCCGGGCCCCCTGCACTGGAGCGTGGAGCCTTAGCCACTGGAGCGTGGAGTCTTAGCCACTGGAGCACCAGGGAAGTCCTGAGGATGTAACCTTTGAGCAACATGGCCTTATGTAGGAGTTTTCCTTCAAATCTTCAGCTCACAATTGTTCCTTTCTCTGAGAGTTAAAACTCAGTTCTCTAGGTTATTCAGATCCCCACTTATACTCTCCAAGATTAGTGGTATCGACTCTAGTGGATACTGTCTGGCTTTTAGCTTCTTTTTTTTTTCTCTTCTTCGTTTTTGATCCCTAGGGATTGCTTGTGGGTCTTGTAAGCCAAAGTGTTCATTTAAATAAGTTTGTTATATTTAATCTGGGATTTTTAGGTGCTTCTAGGGAGGGTTTGCAGTTATCAGTCTAGTTTGCTTATTGTTGGATTGTCTTAAAATAGGAGGATATCCTATTCTCTGTTGAGGAAGTTCTCTTGCTTTCTTTGAGAAGACTGACCCAGAGCAGTCTCAGAGTCAGGCTTTACCCAGGAAAATAGTTCATACGTATTGATGAGATTAGTGCAACTGCATCTAGAGGATGAGGCCAGAGTCAACAAGCAATGTAAAGTACTCCAGTGGGAAATGGTCAGGGCCAGAGAGAGCAAAATAGGGGTTAAGCCTCTTATCAAGTCATGAATTGTCTTTTATGTGTCATTCTCCAGGCCCTTATTATTCTTTGAAAAGATGTGTGGAGAATGGTTTATGAGGGGAAAATGGTCCCAGTGGAAAACTGTATCCTGCTGGGATTGTGATAGGCATTGTGTTTTATCTGTAGATCAGTTTGAGAAATAGCTTTATCTCAACATTTTTAAGTCCTCCTATACATGAGCATGGATATTCCATTTTATGTTGTTCCACTTATCTACATTGCTTTAATTTCTTTCAACAATGTTTTGTAGTTTTCAGAGTATAAGTTTTGCACTTACTTTGCTGTATTTATTCCTAAGTATTTTAATATTATTTCTGAGGCTATTAGAATTGCAATTTCATCCTCATTTTTTTTTTTTGGCCGCATCATGCGGCTTGCAGGGATTGAACCTGTGCTCCCTGCAGTGGAAGAGTGGCGTCCTAACCACTGGACTGCCAGGGAATTCCCTATAATTGCAATTTTTTAATTTCAGTTTTTATTGTTAATTGCAGGTGTATAGGAATACAATTGATTTTTTTTTTTTTTTGCGGTATGCAGGCCTCTCACTGCTGTGGCCTCTCTCGTTGCGGAGCACAAGCTCCGGACGCGCAGGCTCAGCAGCCATGGCGCAAGGGCCCAGCCGCTCTGCGGCATGCGGGATCCTCCCGGACCGGGGCACAAACCCGCGTCCCCTACATTGGCAGGCGGACCCTCAGCCACTGCGCCACCAGGGAAGCCCCAATTGATTTTTTTTTGTGTGTGTGTGGTACACGGGCCTCTCACTGTTGTGGCCTCTCCCGTTGCGGAGCACAGGCTCCGGACGCGCAGGCTCAGCAGCCATGGCTAACGGGCCCAGCCGCTCTGCAGCATGTGGGATCTTCCAGGACCGGGGCATGAACCTGTGTCCCCTGCATCGGCAGTCGGACTCTCAACTGCTGCGCCACCAGGGAAGCCCCCAATTGATTTTTTAATAGTGATTTTGTGTCCTGCAACCTTGCTGAACTTGTTTATTAGTTCTAATAGTTTTAAAAAATTTAATAGATTCCTTGGGATTCTCTGTAGAAGATCATGTCATGTGTAAAGAGAGATAGGTTTACTTCTTTTCTAACTGGATGCTTTTTATTTCATAGTCTTGCCTGATTTCCCTTGCTTTAATTTCCAGAATGATACTGAAAAGGAGTGGTGAGAGCAGACATCCTGTTTTGTTCCTCGTCTTCGGGGGAAAACATTCAGTATTCCACAACTAAGTTTGACTTAGGCTCTGGGATTTTCATAAATTCCCATTATTAGGTTGAGGAAGTGCCCTGCTATTCCTAGTTTGTTGAGAGTTTTTGTCATGATTGGGTGTTGGATTTTTACAAATGCTTTTGCTGTGTCTACTGAGATGATAATGTGGTTTTTATCCTTTATTCCATTGATATGGTATATTACATTAATTAATTTTTGGATGTTAAACTAGCCTTGCATTCCTGGGATAAATCACACTTGGTCATGATGTATAGTCCTTTGTGTATATTGCTAGATTCAGTTTGCTGGTGTTTTGTAGAGAATTTTTCATCCACGTTTATAAGATATATTGATCTATAGATTTCTTTTCGTTTGATGTTTTTGTTTTTGGTATCAGTGATACTGGCCTCATAGTATAAGATGGCAAGTATTCTCTCATCTTCTGTTGTTTTGGAAGAGTTTGTGAAGAATTGGTATTAATTATTCCTTAAATGTTTGGTGGAATTCACCAGTGAAGCCATCTGGGTCTGAGCCTTTCTCTGTGGGTAGTTGTTTGATTACTAATTCAGTCTCTTGTAGATTTATTGAGATTTTCTATTTCTTCCTCAGTTGTTGTCTCTAGTTTGTCTTTCTAGGAATTTGTCCATTTCATCTTGTTATTGTTTCTTGTTATGTGATTGTTTATAGTATTTTTTATCATTTTTATTTCTATAAGGCTGGCAGTAATGTCTCTTTCATTCCTGGTTTTAGTTATTTGAGTTTTTTCATGTTTTCTTTGTCATTTTAGCTAACGGTTTTCAGTTTCACGGACCTTTTCAAAGAACCAACTTTTGGTATCATTGATTTCTCTCTTTTTAAATTTTCTACGTCATTTCTATTTACACTAGTTTTTGTTTCCTTCATTCTGCTTGCTCTGGGTTTAGTTTGCTCTTTTAAAAAATAGTTTCTTAAAGTAGAAAAACTAGGTTGTTTTGAGGTCTTTTTAATATAGGTGTTTAACCGTTCATTTTTCTCTATTGTTTTAGCTGCATCCCCTGTTTTGACATACTGTATCTTCATTTTCATTCCTGAAAGTAATTTTTGGTTGCCCTTTTGATTTCTTCTTTGACCCGCTTGCTATTTAGGAGTTTGTTGTTTAATTCCACATATTTATGAGTTTCCCAAGTTTCTTTCTATTACTGATTTCTAATTTCCTCCTTTTTGGTCAGAGAATGTGTTTTCTACTGTTTCTATCCTTTAAAATTTTTTGATGTTTGTTTTATGGGCTAGCATATGATCTGTCCTGGAGAATGTTTCATGTGAACTTAAGAATGTGTATTCTGCTGCTGCTGGGTGGTGTGTTCTATAGATATATTTTAGGACTGGTTGGTTCATAGGGATATTTAAGTCATCTGTTTCCTGGCTGATCTTCTGGTTGTTCTATTCATTATTGAAAGTGGGGTTTAACCTGGTTTTAAAAGCCTTTAAAAAATGTTAGGTAGTTATTTTGTTTTGCTCAGTTTACAAAACTGGTGACAAATAATTATGTATAGGCCTGCAACTCTGTGCATGAAAGCACCTGAATAAGGTAGGAAATAATTGACTAAAGGACTCTATAAGTGTCCAGGCCTAGAGATTCTCGCAAGGATTCTTTGAAATTTTCAGGAAGCAAGAAATTTTTTTAAGAAATTTTGACACTATTTAAATTGCTCTAAACTTAGAGAAAGAAAAATAGATTTCCATTTCTTTTTATGAAACCAGCATAGTAATTCAGAAATCAAAATCTGGGCAAAGATAGTAAGCAAAAAATAAAATTACAATGACTGTAATTATATATTGATAGAAAAATCCTAAGTAATAGAAAATAGAATAAAATTTAAGTAATATGCTGCAGTCATGCAGAGTGTATTCATGACATTTCAGTATGGTTCAATATTAGACACTATTAATTTAATTAAATATACTAATAGGTTAGTGGAGGAAAACTGTATGATCATCTTGATGGAAGCCTAGATGTCATGTAAAAGAAATTCACTGTCTTCTTGTAAAATCCTTAGTAAAACAAGATTACATAAATACTGCCTTCCCAGAATGAAGAGGTCATACCTCATAGGAAGCATTCTCATGGAAGTCAGGATGAAGACCCATACATTTACTGTTACCAATAGTATTTAATAGCATCCTAGAAGTGCTCGGCAATGCAGTTAGGCAAGAGTTATAAAATGGTGGACAGGAAAGGCAGAAATAATAAGATTGTATCGAGTTTCTAGTTATACCGGCAACTGAACAACTCTTTAGAAACAGTAAGAAAAGTCTCTGTGGTAGTTAAAAAATAAATACAAAGAAATCTGTAGCTTTCCTACATATCAACAAGGTAGAAAATACAACTTAAAAAAATTTAACCTCCTGGAAGTAGTGGCAAAGATAAAACACTTTATGATATGAATTTAAAATGAATTTGTATGACTTATATGAGAACTTCTTATTTTTACATAAGGAAACAATATTGTAAATGCTCGTTATTTCTAGATCTACGTTTTTGTATTAAATCCTAATAAATGTAATAATGTAACGGTGGTGGGGATTGAAAAGGAGTAAATATGCAAGAATGGCCTAGACAATTTTGAGGAAAATTGAAGAGGGAACTATACTAACAGATGTTAAAAAAAATATTGGGGACTTCCCTGGTGATCCAGTGGTTAAGACTCCATGCTTTCACTGCACGGAGTATGGGTTCGATCCCTGGTCACGGAACTAAGATCGTGCGTGCCACACAGGGCCAAAAAAAAAAAAATTGTAATACCTTATAAAGTGAAAATTATTAGGACCATTACATAAAATTTTGGAGCAAGATGAGACACATTTATGAAATAAATTGATTAGATTTTAGGTAGAGGGCTGATGTGGGAGATTTTATTTAAGAGGACCTTATTAATACTATATTGACTTAGAAGGCAGGACAAGTGGATTGTAGGGTTTTATGCCACTAATGTACTGTGATTTTAGGTAGTCCCAGAGAAGTTAAGAAATAATAAGGAATGAGAAATGTTTGATGGTTTTGGTGACTGGGACTTTTTAAATGGGTAGGTAGGTCTTACTTCATTAGTTTGGTGAATAGTGGGAACAAATAATTATGAGAATTTAGAGATTGTTGTGTTTGTACTTCTCAAAATGCTTGTTAGATAACTTTATTTACTTTTATGATAACTTACTTTATGTATATATGTGTGTTTTCAAGTAAAAGGACTAGTAAGCCTTTCCATAAGAGGTAGCAAAATATTGTTATATTTGTTTTAAACCTCTGAAGTTAGGGTTTTGATTTTTTTCTTTTTAAATGAGATTAAATGATTCTATACTTCAACCTTTGACTATATTTCCTAGCTGGACTCCTAAATTGAACTTATCAATATTTTGTTGCTTTGTCTGTGTATAGTAACATTGGATTGAAATGAGAAATACTTGGTATTTACTGCATTAACACCAAAACCTAAAATCAGGGAAGTAGTCATTGTGACTCACATCTTGGCCAGGCAGCCTGCTGTTTGAAGTATGATTCCTGGTGAGTATTGTAGTCTTAGCCTTAGGATTCAGTAATGAGGTTGAGTGGGGTTTCCTGTGAGCACTCTGGGATGATTGACAGTAAGGTGGGGGGAACCATCACTTAGCATGCCTACCCTTGATATGATTTCCCTGCTGTCTGGGGAGGTACTGAGGACAAATAGGACTTCGTGACGTCTATGTAATTAGTGTTATGTTGGTTCCAGCTGAACAAACTGGAGGGTAATGATCAGGTAAATGGAGATGGAATACATTAATGTAGGCGAAGGTATAAAAGACCTTAGGGAAAACCTTATAAAAATTTTATGCGGTTGTTAGAATATATTTTATATCTTTTCATATATATATCTTTTAATAAACTTATCTGTTTATATTTTTGTTAGAATATCTTCACTTTTATCCTAGGTGTACATAGAGTTGAAAGAAATTTAAGTGTCAAAACCATTTACCTTTTCTCATTTACATGATTTACTTTTCAGCATATTTTTCAACCTTTGTTTTAATTTGAAAAGGAGTTAAAGTTCTTAATTTTTAAAAAATTATTTCAGAAAATCTGTTAATGGACTTATTTTCAGCTAATGTAATTATTAATCCTCAAATAGGAATAAATGACCAGAGTGAAGTTTGTAAAACTTTTTGGGGGTGGTAACTGAAAAATCAGGTGACCTTTTGTTATATGTGTGTGTAGTTGAGATGGTATATTTAACTAACATTTTCTTAAATTGCTTTTGCTAGTACAGAATATTGTAAGATGGTGGCCACCATAGTCCATGTTTCCCAGTTAGTCTTAATTAGATCAGAAGCCTTCCTAGTCTTTTAGATTGCAATAGAAAATCTATAAGATTCTTAATTCATTCTTGCAAAAAATACTTATAGTTGTCATTGTTCAAGATGAAGTTTTCTTATCAGCAACATAAAATTCCATGGCAAAGCCTCTGATAGTGACTGTAATACTGCATTTAATGGGAAGGAAGGAATTGGTTTCATTAATGTGATTATGGACCTTGGAGTTCTGGTAATTAGATAATTAGAGGGTTTTTAAATGGCATATTTGCTTTAAAACTTGCTACTGCTCACTTTTCTCATAAAACTTAGCTTTCAGTAACCTTTTTGGATTAAGAATGCAATGTATCTACCTATGCATATTTAAAACACTAGACTTCCAGTGAAGAACAAATTAATCAGGAGAAGAAAGCATTTAACATGTTTAGACATTACTTTTTCCACCCTTTTTTATTGACTTTGGAAAAACATATTTTGCCGAGGCATTATACTATATCAGTTTAAAATGTTTTGATTATCTTCGGCTTGGCTAAATTACTTTCTCTACATTTTTGGGGAAAATGGAATAAGATAGGATTCCTGGTAGGAATTTGTTCACATTAATATGGCTCATCAGGGACATTATATTTAATTGGAGATCCTGCAGAATAGTAGCAGGAGGCTGAAGAGAATTATTTAGCATTAGCAATGGCTCGTCTGGGAGTTGTGCACTAATCAAGGAGCTTGAGTGTTAGCAGTGGGGATGATGGGAATTATGACGATTATGACATGTAAGCATGTCTGTGTGCAAAGTGGACAGGCAATGAGTTAATCAAGAAGTATATTAAACGGCTCCCATGCTGATTCATTATTATCTACCATAGTGCCTGTCAGGTTGTGTATTTAAAAAATACAATTATTGCTGAATTCAATATGTATAAATTCAGCCACCATTTTTTGGCTTTTCTCTAAAATAACCTCAGATTACCTAATACTACATATAAAAATAGAAAAATGTATCAACCCTGCTGACTATGCGATTTGTATATTAAAATACAGTATCTCATTTTATTTTAACACTTTAGAGTGAACCTTTAATTTCAGATTCATTTAAACATTTGTTTGCTTTGCCTTTTCATAATATTTGTTGTAAAAAGACTCTTTGGCTTGTTTTCTACTGCATAAAGTGTTTAGGTTCAAAAACAAATTTTATATATCCTTACTTTTCAAAATGAAAAAATAATTTCATTCTGTCCGGAAGACATTAATATTTAACACATGAAGCTAATCATTAGACACAAGACAAATCAAAGCATTAATCTTTTCTACCATCACAATGTTCCAAAATCAGGGGGTGGGCATGGTAGTGGTAGGAATCTTTTTTGCTCTAGTGGGTGGCCTCTTTGTGCCAGGTAGACCCATTCTGTGCCCAGCATGGTTAGAGAAACTACTGGTTAGAAATGCTAGAAATGTACTTATTTTGGGAAATGGAACTAATAAACTGAATTCCTTTTAGAAAATAAATTGAAGTGCAGTATAAATGTATGAGCAAACTGGATTATATCTATAGGCAAATTTATAGAGTTACTGTATAGATGAACACACACAGTTCCTTTTTCTTTTTTATTATTATTGTAAGCACTGCCAAATGTAATAAAACTTTCTACCAAACTGTGACCTTCATGTATTAACTTAATTAAAGCAATATTATGGGTACTACTTGAAGTGTTAACCTGTGGGTGGTGGTTATTGAAATCCATTATCTGTGGAGTCGGTATTAGTGGTCAGCTGTATTAGAAATAAAACTTGCAACCAAGACTCTCCCTTGGGTGCTGTGAGCTCAGCAGGTTAAATTGTCAAAACCTGTCAAAGCTTCTTAAAAGACTGATAGTTTAAGCTCTGTGGAGTTAAAGATAAACCAGTCATTCCAGTAAGGAAGGACTGTGACTATTTAGTAGCAAGGCAAAAATTACATTTGGGCAGGGAAAAAAAAAAGGATTTATATCAGTATCTTTATGTATGAGTTATTTTATTCATATATGTTTGTATACTTCCTGTTTAATAAAAACACTCCAATTTTTAATCTGTAGAAAGTGACTTGTGGGCTTCCCTGGTGGCGCAGTGGTTGAGAGTCCGCCTGCCGATGCAGGGGACACGGGTTCATGCCCCAGTCCGCGAAGATCCCACATGCCGCGGAGCAGCTGGGCCCGTGAGCCATGGCCGCTGAGCCTGCGCATCCAGAGCCTGTGCTCCACAACGGGAGAGG
>NW_006788208.1:3110474-3118175 GCF_000442215.2 Lipotes vexillifer | reverse complement strand
AAAAAAAAAAAAAAAAAAAAAAAAAAAAAAAAGAAAGTGACTTGTGAAAATTTTCATTTGTAAAATGAAAAGGGTGTCCCTAAATCCTTAATATTTGTTAGTAAGACCTTTATCCTTTTACTGATACTAAAAGTTTAAAAACAAAACACAGTGAAATACTGTGAGTTTACCTTTGTTTTTGTGTTTTTGAAAGTCCCTGGTGAATTTAAACAGCATGGTTTGAAAAAGAACATTATGTGTTTCCATGTAGTTAGTACCCGATGGTATGAAAAAATACCTAATCATGGATTTAGTTTTCTCTAAACATCTACTGAAGCAGGTTTAGAAGTTCTGTAGTCTTACTGAAAAAGCATACGTTAAAAAAAAAAGGTTTGAAAATACAGCTTACCTTTATAAATATAGTATTTTTGATATTGCCGTGTTTATAAGACTTTGACTTGACCCGTTTCTGTTAGTGTCACTCATTTAAGACCTCTTAGTGGATGGAAAGATGATGATTTTAAGAAGTACTAATAGCTATCACTTATTGCATATCTACAGTATACTAGAGAATCAGTGATTATGTAAGGGAAGTATTACTGTCATCGTTTTGAGAAAATTGGGGCTTCAAGATATAAAATAGGTTGTCAGAGATCATTTAGCTAGGTAAGCAATGGAGCTGAGGTTCTAATTATGTGTGGTTCCCAAATTGTACTCTTTCCATTGTAGCATATTGCTTCCCATGCTAAGTATATGAAAAAGTCCCTTTCCTCCCCCAAAGAAAGTCAGGTTTATTACCTTGAAGGCCACTGTTTATTAGTGCCTGTTGTGGGCCAGGTGCTATGCTAGTCGTTGAAATTAGAATAGTGACCAGGAGAAATGTCATTTTTGCTCTCATGGCACTTAGAGTCTAGTGGTAGAGACAGATATAAAATAAGAAAACATGCAAACAGATAATTACAAATTGTGGTAAGTGTTATGAAGGAAACAGTCTAGTTGCTGAGAGAGAATAATGGTGGTCAGGGAAGTTCTTTGAAGGGGGTAAAATGTAAGATGAGACCTGACAGATGAGAGTCAGCTATTAGCTAGGCAGTCAGCTAGACAAATGGTGCAGTGTGTGCAGAGGTCCTGAGCCAATCCAGTAGATTGGTTCCTAATCTGTGAATCAGCACTGCTCAGCTTGTGTAGGTATTCATTTGCTAGCTACCTCTAGCAACAGCCAGTGCATTGACCCTACTTGGGATAGCTTCTTTTGGTACTTGCTGCTCCTCTTTTATCGGTTGTCACAATGCAACTGCCAATTTGGAGTAGCAAAAGGAGGAGTCCAGGAGGCATCTTCAGGAGGATATAAGGTTATCTGAATGGCAGTAGTAGATTTATATCTGATATATCAATTTATTTGAGTCAAAGCCTATCCTAAGGAAGAGAGGCTCCAATTCAGATAAATTCTATTATTGCCATCTTCAGTCATGCATCCATTCAATATGTTTATTGCAAAGCACTGTCTAGATACTGGGAGTGAGGTGTGGTCTGTCAGTGGAAGCTTCTGGCGTGGGACAAAGGGCAGGAACCATGTCTTTCTATGTGGGAGACAGCACAGGTAAAACTGATACAGATAGTATTTTTAAATGTCTTATTTTGTAAATAACTGTTTAGTGCCTTCCAAGTCTTCCTGTGAATTAATCATATATTAGTTTAGTTTCCAGATCTATAATGTATTCCCTAAATGGTTGCTCGATATTTTAGTAAAAGGGAATTTATAATTAAATATAGCAAAGTAACTTCAGCGAACTATTTCAATTAAGTATTACAGATCCCTAGGCTACACTGATGAAACTCAACAGGGATGGTCTTTGTAGGGGAGAACAGTTTCAAAACTACACAAACCTATTTGTGAAGGGTTTCATGTAATTTTTCCTCTTGATAAGAAATGCTTTCACATATACTTTTTTCTAAATACTTTTTTTTTTAAGAGCAGTTTTAGGTTCATAGCAAAATTGAGAGGAAAGTATAGAGATTTCCAATATACCCCCTGTCTCCACACATGCATGGCCTCTCTGTTTATCAACATCTACCATCAGAGTGGTGCATATATTGCAAGTGAATGAGCTTACATTGACATATCATAATTACCCAAAGTCCGTAGTTTACATTAGGGTTCACTCTTGGTGTTGTACATTCTGTAGGTTTATATAATGTATGTATAATGTATAATGACATGTATAATGTATATATGTGTAATGTAATGTAGATTATATATGTACATGTAAATGTACATATATGTACATTTACATATGTACATCTAAATGTATAATGATATGTATCCATCATTACAGTATGATACAGAGTATTTTCACTGCTCTAAAAATCCTGTGTGCTCTGCCTGTTCATCCCTTGCCATCCCCCCAAACCCTGACAACCACCGGCCTTTTTACTGTCTCCATAGTTTTGCCTTTTCCAGAATGTCATATAATTGGGATCGTACAGTATGTAGCTTTTTCAGATTGGCTTCTTTCACTTAGTAGTATGAAGTTAAGGTTTCTCTATGTCTTTCATAGCTTGATAGCTCATTTCTTTTTAGTGCTGAATAATAATTCTGTTGTTTAGATTACTACAGTTTATTCATTCATTCACCTACCGAAGGACATCTCGTCTGCTTTTGGCAATTATGAATAAAGCTGTTATAAACATGTGTGTAGATTTCTGTGTGGACATGGGGGTGTGATTGCCAGATCATATGGTAAGATCATGTTTAGTTTTGTAACAAATCACCAAACTATCTTCTGAAGTAGCTGTACCATTTTGCATTGCCAGCGGCAGTGAATGAGAGTTCCTGTTGTTCCACATCCTCATCAGCATTCGATGTTGTCAGTGTTCTGGATTTTGGTCATTCTAATAGGTGTGTGGTGGTATCTTGTTTTAATTAGTGTTTTCCTAATATGTGATGTGGAGCATCTTTCCAAGAGCTTATTTGCCATCTATATATCTTATTTGGTGAGGTGTCTGTTAAGGTCTTGGGCTCATTTTTTTTTTTTTTTTTTGTGGTACGTGGGCCTCTCACTGCTGTGGCCCCTCCCACCGCGGAGCACAGGCCCTGGACGCCCAGGCCCTGTGGCCATGGCTCACAGGCCCAGCTGCTCCACGGCATGCGGGATCCTCCCGGACCGGGGCGCGAACCCCTGTCCCCTGCATCGGCAGGCAGGCTCTCAACCACTGCACCACCAGGGAAGCCCTTGGGCTCATTTTTTAATTGAGTTGTTTGTTTTCCTTTTGGTGAGTTTAAGATTTCTTTGTATATTTTGGATAATAGTCCTTTAACAGATGTGTCTTTTGCATATATTTTCTTTCAGTCTGTGGCTTGTCTTCTAATTCTCTTGACATTGTCTTTGCAGAGAAGTTTTAAATTTTAATAAAGTCTAGCTTATTCTTTCTTTCATGGACTGTGCCTTTGGTGTTGTTTATCTAAAAAGTTATTGCCATACCCAAGGTCATCTAGGATTTCTCCTTTCTTATCTTCTAGGAGTTTTATAGTTTTATGTTTCACGTTTAGGTCTATGGACCATTTTGAGCTAATATTTGTAAAGGGTGTAAGGTCTGTGTCTAGATTATAATTTTTTTTGCATGTGGATGTTCAGTTATGCCAGCATCATTTGTTGAAAAGGCTATCTTTGCTCCATTGTATTGCTTTTTCTCTTTTGTCAAAGATCAGTTGTCTCTGTTTATGGGGGTATATTTATGGGTCCTCAATTCTATTCCATTGATCTATTTGTTCTTTTG
Organism: Lipotes vexillifer; assembly: GCF_000442215.2. NCBI lineage: Eukaryota > Metazoa > Chordata > Mammalia > Artiodactyla > Lipotidae > Lipotes > Lipotes vexillifer. Next base: position 3,114,419 of record NW_006788208.1, on the reverse strand, counting down.
CTGATTATCACACTGTTTTGCTTACTGTAGCTTTACAGTAAGTTATTTTTTAAAAATTTAAAAATTTTTTTTCATTTTTGTGGTATGCGGGCCTCTCACTGTTGTGGCCTCTCCCATTGTGGAGCACAGGCTCCGGACACTCAGGCTCAGTGGCCATGGCTCACGGGCCCAGCCGCTCCACGGCATGTGGGATCTTCCCGGACCAGGGCACGAACCCATGTCCCCTGCATCGGCAGGCGGACTCTCAACCACTGTGCCACCAGGGAAGCCCTACAGTAAGTTTTGATGTTGAGTGTTAATATTCCAACTTTGTTCTTCAGTATTGTGTTGGCTGTTGTGGTCTTTAGCCTCTCATATAAACTTTAGAATAGGTTTGTTGATATTCACAAAATAACTTGGTGGGATTTTGATTGCATTGAATTTATAGATCAAATTGGGAAGGCCTGACATCTTGACAATATTGAGTCTATCCATGGAGATAGAATCTCTCTCCATTTATTTAGTTTTTCTTTGATTTCATCAGAGTTTTGTAATATTCCTCATATAGATCTTGTACATATTTTATTAGACCTGTCCCTAAGTATTTCATTTTTTGGGTGCTAATGTAAATGGTATTGTGTTTCAAATTTCAAATTGCACTTGTTCATTGTTGGTATATAGGAAAACAAATTGACTTTTCTATATTAATCTTGTATCCTGCATTCTTGCTATTAGATGATCATGTCATCTGTGAACAAAGATAGTTTTATGTGTTCCTTCCCAATCTGTATACTTATTTCCTTGTCTTATTGCATTGGCTGAGACTTCCAGTATGATGCTGAAAAGCAGTGGTAAGGGAACATCCTTGCCATGTTCCTGATCTTAATGGGAATGTTTAGAGTTTCTCATCAGTAAATATGATGTTAGCTATAGGTTTTTCGTAGATAGTCTATCAACTTGAGAAAGTCCCCTTTATTTCTAGTTTACTGAGAGTTCTTTATTATGAACAGGTGTTGGATTTTGTCAAATGCTTTTCCTGCTTTTATTGATATGATCATGTGATTTTTCTTCTTTTAGCTTGTTGATATGATGGTTTACATTAATTGATTTTCGAATGTTCAACCAGTCTTACATGTCTAGGATAAATCCCACTTGGTTGTGGTGTATAATTTTTTTTAGTATGTTGTTGGATTCAGTTTGCTAGTATGTTGTTGAGGATTTTTGCATCTATGTTCATGTTGTTTTGTTTGCATATAGATGTTGAGTTGTTCCAACCATTTGTTGAAAGGACTAAAGGACTATCATTTCCCTATTGTATTGCTTTTGTACCTGTGTGGAAAATCAAATAGTGACTTGTATGATTCTATTTCTGGACTCTATTTTCTAGTCCACTGATCTGTATCTGTCCGTTTGGTAATACTACATTGTCTTGATTACTATAGTTTTATCATCAGTGTTAAAATTGGATTCCTCCAGCTTTATTCTTTTTTATCCAGAATTGTTTTAGCTAGTCTAGTTTCTATGCTTTCCCAAATAAATTTTAGAATTTTGTTTATATTTACTAAAAATCCTTCTGGAATTTTGATTTTAATTGTATCAGTTTGGGGAGAATTGACTTCTTTACTCTGATGAGGCTTTCTATCCATGAACATGGGAGGTCTCTTATTTTATTTAGGTCTCCTTTGATTTCTTTCATCAGCACTTGTAGTTTTCAGCATGCAGATCTTGTACATATTTCATTAGATTGTATACCTAAGTGTTTCATTTTTTTGTGAGGTTCTTAAAATTTTTTTTTTTTAAATTTAGGTTTCCAATGTACATTGCTAATAGTAGATGTGTGATTAATGTTTACATGTTGATCTTGTATCTTGTGATTTTGCTAAACTCACTAGTTCTAGGAGGTTTTTGGTAGATCCCTTTGGATTTTTTATGAAGACAATTATGCTGTGTGTGAACAGTAACAGTTTTATTTCTTCTTTTATGATCTGTATGCCTCATTTCTTTTTCTTTCCCGATTGCACTGGCTCGGAACTCTACATTATGATTTGGTATAAGAGTGGTGATAGTGCATATTTTCCAATCTAGTGGAAAAGCATTCAGTTGGTCAGTATTAAGTTTGGTGTTAGTCGTAGATTTTTGTAGATGCTCTTTATCAGGGTGAGGAAGATCATGTCTACTTCTGGTTTTCCAAGAGTTTTTTTTTTTTTTTCATCATGAATGCTTTTTCTGAATCAGTTGACATGATTAAGTGTATTTTTTTCTTTTGATTGTAATATATTTTACATTGGCTGGTTTTTAAATATTGAACCAATCTTGTGTTTTGGGCATAAACCCTGCTTGATTGTGGTGTATTATTCTTAGAAAAAGAATAAAAAACTGATAATCAGAACCAGCTACTTCAGATTACTTTAAACCCATTAAAATCACCCTTGAACTGTCCTTAGGGAAATATTTTTCTGATTGTACCAAACAATTATTTCCAACTTGACAGCCAGTGTTCCTCAAGTCTTACCTTTAGATTAGATTTCTTAATATTTTATTACTGGTTTTTTCATCACTGGTATGAGGGATCTTGGTCTGCAGTTTTCTCTTTGTGTATTCCCTTTGGTATCAGGATAATGCTGGCTTTATAAAATGAACTGGGAAATGTTCCTTCTCATTTTTTTTTTCTGGATGAGTGTGTATAGAATTGGTTTCATTTCTTTAAATATTTGGTAGAATTTTCCAGTGAAATCAACTGAGCCTGGAGATTTCTTATTCAGAAGATTTTAAACTATGAATTCGATTTCTTCAATAGTTACAGGATTATTCAGGTATCTATTTCATGTTGAGTGTGTTTTCTTAGTATGTTGTTTTCAAGGAATTGGTTTATTTCACCTGAGTTGTCCAGTTTATATGCATGGAGTTGTTCTTGGGATTTCTTTATTATGCTTTTGATGTCTGTGTAGTTTGTAGTGATAATCCGTCTTTCATTTCTGATATTGATAATGACTTTTACCTTCTCTTTTCTTTTTGTTAGTCTTGCTTGAGGTTTATCAATTTTACTGATATTTTTGAAGAACTAGCTTTATGTTTGATTTTTTCCTATTGTGTTTCTCCTTTGAATTTCATTGATATCTGTTCTTTATTATTTTCTTCAGCTTTTTTTCCCCCTCTTTCTGATTTGTTAAGGTGGGAGCTTAGATGACTGATTTGAGATATATTTTAGTATATAACATTTAATGCTGTAATTTCCTCTGTAAGCACTGCTTTAGGTACATCAAATAATTTTTGATATATTGTATTTTCACTTTTGTTCAAAATATTTTATAGTTTTCCTGTTTCATTCATGAGTTATTTACAATTGTTTAATTTCCAAGCGTTTGGAGATTTTTCTGTTATTTGTTACTGATTTCCAGTTTAATTCCTTTACGGCCAGAGAACACATTTGTTTGTTTTGTTTCTTTTCAGTGCGTTAAGATTTGTTTCATGATGTAGGTATGGTTCATCTTGGTGACTGTTTCATGTGTACTTGAAAAGATTGTTTCATCTTCTGTTGTTGGATGCAGTAGTGTATAAATGTCAGTTGGATACAGATGATTGATAGTATTGTCCAGTTTCTCTCTATTCATGCTAACTTTCTACTAGTTTGTTATCGAGAGAAGCGTGTTGGAATCTCCAACAACAATTGGGTGTTTGTTTTTCCAGCACTGTTTTTAGGTACCTACATATTAAGAATTATTATATCTTTTTGTCAGATTCACCCTCGTTATCATGTAATAGTCTTCTTAATCGCTTGTAACTTTCTTTGCTCTGAAGTCTGCTTTGTCTGATACTAATACCAGCATTCCAGCCTTCTTTCGTTGAATGTTGCATGTTATTTTTTCCCCACTATCTTGCTTTTTTTTTTTTTTTTTTTTTTTTTTTTTGTAACTGCCATATATGCAGTGTCTCCAGGTGCACTGTCACCATGAGGAATGCCACCTT
>NW_006788208.1:3110237-3110415 GCF_000442215.2 Lipotes vexillifer | reverse complement strand
AACCCGTGTCCCCTGCATCGGCAGGCGGATTCTCAACCACTGCGCCACCAGGGAAGCCCCCCACTGTCTTGCTTTTAAACTACCTATATCGTTATACTTAAGGTGAATTTCTTGCAGGCAGCATATAGTTTGGTCATATTAAAGAAATCATTTGACTGTATCTGTTTTTTTTTTTTTT
>NW_006788208.1:3082959-3110227 GCF_000442215.2 Lipotes vexillifer | reverse complement strand
TTGCGGTACGTGGGCCTCTCACTGTTGTGTCCTCTCCCGTTGTGGAGCACAGGCTCCGGACACGCAGGCTCAGTGGCCATGGCTCACGGGCCCAGCCGCTCCATGGCATATGGGGTCCTCCCGGACCAGGGCACGAACCCGTGTCCCCTGCATCGGCAGGCGGACTCTCAACCACTGCACCACCAGGGAAGCCCCTTGACTGTATCTTTTAATTTGTGTATTTAGGCCCTTATGATTAATTATTGATATGTTTGGGTCTCAGGCTGCCATTTTATTATTTCCTGTTTTTCCATCTAGTTTTTTTCCTTTTACCCATTTTGTGTCATCTTTTTGGGTTATTTGAACCTATTTTAGTATTCCTTTTTAGTTCATCTGTTGTGTTTCTGACTATAATTTGTTTAGTTTTTTTTTTAATGGTTACTCTATGGATTACAATATACATTCTTTTTTTCCTATTTATTTATTTGGCTGCTTTGGGTCTTCATTGCTGTGCATGGGATTTCTCTAGTTATGGCAAGTGAGGGCTGCTCTTTGTTGTGGTGCATGGGCTTCTCATTGTGGTGGCTTCTTGTTGCAGAGCATGGGCTCTAGGCATGTGGGCTTCAGTAGTTGCAGCATGTGGGCTCAGTAGTTGTGGCTCGCAGGCTCTAGAGCGCAGGCTCAGTAGTTGTGGCACACGGGCTTAGTTGCTCCATGGCATGTGGGATCTTCCCGGACCAGGGATCAAACCCGTGTCCCCTGCATTGGCAGGTGGATTTTTAACCATTGTGCCACCATGGAAGCCCTTGGCAGACGGATTCTTAACCACTGCACCACCAGGGTTTTCATAATCTATTTAGAATCCATATTTTCCCACCTGGAATGTAGAAATCTTTCTACCATATAGGTATCTTTATTCTTTCCCTTTAATGTTATGGTTTTCTTACGTATTTTATCTACATACATTGAAAACTGTGTCAGACGTTGTTAAGATTTTTACTTTCAATAGTCAAACATATCTTAAAGAACTAAGAGGGGGAAAATTGTTTATTATATTCACCTAGATATTTACCATTTCTGTTGCTAATCCTTCACTCCTGCTGTTCCAGGTTTCTAATGTTATTTCCTTTCCGTTTGAAGAACTTCCTTTAGCACTTCTTATAGAGCTGATTTGCTGGCAGTTAATTCTCTTAGCTTCCTTCATCTGAGAATGTCTTTATTTCACCTTCATTCTGATATTGTTTTGCATATAGAATTTTAGGTTGACACTTCTTTCTTTCTAGCAGTTTAAGAATATTGAATACTTCTTTCTGGTCTCTCTAGCTTCTGAGTTCCCCTGTAGTTAATGTGTTGTTTTTCTTTGCTTTCAGAATTTTTTCGTTGTCTTTAGTTTTCAGTGGTTTGATTATATTTGTTTGGTCATCAATTTCTGTTGTTATCCTGTTTGGGAATCTTTGAGGTTCCTGAATCTGTAGGTTTATCTCTTTAACAAATTAGGGAATTTTCAGCCATTATTTCTTAAAGATATTTTCTCAGCACCATACTGTTTTTTTCTTCTTTTTCTCTGGTAACATGTATATTAGACCTTTTGTGATTGTTCCATAGTTCCTTGAAGCTTTGTTAATTTTTTCCAATCTCTGTTCTCTCTGACTCAGATTGGATAATTTTAATTTACCTTCAAGTCTGTTGATTCTTTCCTCTGCTATTGAGCCCATCCATTAAGTTTTTTTAAAAAAAATTGGTTGTATATTTCAGTTCTAAAGTTTTTCATGGATTTCTTTTTAGAAATTCTGTTTTCTGATACTTTCTAGATTTTCATTTCTACTAAGTGTTCACAGTTGCTTGCTGGAATATTTTTATAATAGCTTCCTTAAACTCTTTGTCAGATAATTGTGACAGTTTTGTCATCTTGGCCTTGGTGTCTGTTGATTTTTTTCCTATAAGAGTTAAGATTTACCTGGTTCTTGGTGTGCAGAGTAATTTTGGATTATATTTTGAATATTACGAGACTGTGAATGTTGCTTAAATCCTTTGGAGAATGTTGATATTTTTGTTTTAGCAGCAGTTGACATGGTTGGCTTCAGAGTGCATGTTCTTATCCTTTTTCTGTGTGCTGTGGGTTGTAATGCTATTCATACTGTCTCACATGTATATAACCCACTGGTCAGTCTGAGATATGTGGTCTCTTTGTTCAGTTTTTAAATTCTTTGGTCTGCTTACTAGGATCATATCTATACATGCCCAACCTAAGAATGAGCCCAGGAGTTCATAAACAACTTTATTGAGTCACTTTTCCATGCTAACTTCTCCTATTATCTCCTCTTATTCCTTTGGCCTTCCCGTTTCTTTCCTCTTGTTTAAAAGGCTGGGAACCTTGCACTGCTGCACACACTGTGTCCATGGCCATGTTTGGAGAATACAGAGGGACCTAAAGAAAACTGTTTACTCACAATGCTGCTGACACCAAATGTGTAGGATTTTTTCTCATACTAACAGCCAGTTTTCCAACTCTTTGGACACCAGCTGGGTGTCCTACAATTTAATTCAATTCTTATACTAACTACCTGCGGTTAGCTCAGATTCCATGAGTTAAAGGGTCAGATCCACAGACTACCCTCATTTCAGATGCTGGTCTCAAGTGCTAGATTGTCATCTGTACTTTTCATCAACCAGCTATAAATCAGGGGTTTCCGTAACCCCCTCCTCAGTTTATAATGACCCACAGAACTCAGGCAAACACTTAATATTTACAGGTTTACTATAAATGATATTATAAAAGGTACAAATGAACAGCTAATTGAAGAGGTATATAGGGCAAGGTCTGGAAGGGTCCTGAGCACAGGAACTTCTGTCCCATGGAGTTGGGGTGTGCCACCTTTCTGGCATGTGAAAGTGCTCAGCAACCCAGGGCTCTCCAAACCCTGTTGGGTAGAGCTTTCCTGGAGTCTCCATTATGTAGGCATGATTGGTTAAGTCTTTGATCATCAGTGATTAATTCAACCTCTATCCCCTCCCCTCTCCCCTGAGTTCAGGGGATAGAACTGAAAGTTCCAACCCTCTAATGGAGTCTTGGTTGTTCTGGTGACCAGCCCCCATCCTGCAGCTATCTAGGGGCTTCCAGCCACCAGTCATCTCATTAGCATACAAAAAGATGCTCTTAGCACTCCGGAGATTCCAAGGGTCTTAGAAGCTCTTGTCAGGAACTGTGGTCAAAGACCAAATATTAGAACAAAAGATGCTCCTAGCACCCCTATCATCAGGAAATGACAAGCGTTTTAGGAGCTTGTGTCAGGAACTGGTGGCAGAGACCAAATGCATATGTGTTCTTACTGACAAAGAAAGAAAGCAGGGGAAATTTACCTATCCTCTTGGGACCACAGTTTCATTGATTAGAGAAGATTGTACCTTCTATGACTGTTTTGGCTCCTGTAGGCCCCCATTTTTTTTTTTTTTTTGCGGTACGCGGGCCTCTCACCACTGTGGGCTCTCCCGTTGTGGAGCACGGGCTCACAGGCCCAGCCGCTCTGTGGCACGTGGGATCCTCCCGGACCGGGGCACGAACCCACGTCCCCTGCATAGGCAGGCAGACTCTCACCCACTGCGCCCTAGGCCCCCATTTTTACCATCGCTACTGCAGCCATGGAATTACTTGGGAGCTGGGACACAAAAGAATGGAGCTAAAAAAACAAAAAAAACCCTGGAAGATTTCTGTAGTGTTCTAAGTCTTAGGAGCTCCCTTTTCTGCTTCTGGAGTCAGAAATACAAGGCTTCTCTGTCAGCACCCCGTTGCCTAGTGGGTATCAGATTGTTGATCAGGCAGAGGGATCGTGGAGGAGATGAAAATGTCAAACTCACCACTGGTTCATGGTAACTTGAACTCTGTTCTTCCTCCATCTGCGTGCTGCTACGTACTTTTCCAAGTTCACAAATAGTTGATTAATGTATTCTGTTCAGATTTCATAGCTGCATTCAGTGGCACAAACAGAGTGGAATATGCTTACTCCATTTTACCTGAAATTAGAATGACCAGTGGTGTTTTAAAAAAATTAAAGTGTGAGAAGGATTTTGATATATCCGAATGGGTTTTTGTATCCTATATATTATGTTGCATATCCTATATTATGGGAAAAGTTTGGTTAGGTAACATCAGAGGAAAAGAAAGGTTTTCATTTTTAACAGCACTCCTTGTTAAGCATCGTGTGAGTCTTGGGGGAGAAAAGAGAATGTTTGCAGCTAGTTGCTTGGAGTGGCCCAACTGCAGCAATGTATATTAAGCTGCTGTTTATGATGGAATGTAGCATTCCTCACATGATCCATTATCTTCTTTTCATGGGAGGTAAACACTGAGAACCACTGACTTCCTGGTTAATGCCCAAACTCTACTGTGTCATTCAAGATTCCCTTCAAGCTGGTTTTCCTTATAGTTGATCATTCTCTTCCGCCATACTCTCCTGTTAGCGCCTCCTTATCCACCTTGGTTTCAGGCCATTTCACTGATTTCTAAATAGGCTGGGGCCTTTTACATTCTATGATTTCTCTGTTGGTAGTTCCCTTCTCACTTTTTTCCATTGATAAGAAATCCAGTTTTATACTTTAATAACTGATTCTTCATGGGTTACTTTCTGCATTAGCAGTTTATACATACTCTTGTTTATTTTCATTGCAGTTGGTATAGAAGTCTGTCTTTTTCACGAGACTAAACTCCTAGAGGGGAGGGGACTGTGATTTTTCATCTCTTTATACCCTGCTGTAGCAGAGCACCTGTGATTAATGTTGGAATGAGTCAGGGATGTGTTCAGGGTTTACTTGATGGTAAAGGGATATGGTGGGTGGAACATAAAATAGCTGAATTAGAAAAGAGATTGGAAAGCAGGGACCAGTACTGAATAAATGGAATTAGTAGCTAATGTTGTGGGGAAAATGTTTTATTACTTTGAGTTTTGGAAGTAATACTCAGAAACTCATTTTCCTGGTCTTTTAATTATATACAGTTTTTCCCGTAGTTCTTTCTGTCCAGAGAGCCAGCTGCCACAAGGTTTTTCTACCTTGTGTTCTCCAGATGTTCCTTTTAATTTGAATACATTTATTTACTCTTTCATAAAAAAGGGGCATGCCGACAGCTGCACCAAGTGTTCTTTCCTAAGCCAGCCAGACATTTGGATTTGGAGAAAAGTTATATTTTGAAATAAAAGCTTGCAGCCTTATTAAATCATTAATTTTTTTTCCTTGCCCATTGCTCCTGCCAGGCTGGGTACCTTTTCACCTGTCTTTACAGCATCCTGTCACATATCTTTTCCAAAAGTAAAGACCTAATTCATCCTAAAATCTCTGTGAGATGAAATGAGTCTTTCTACAAGCTAGCGTCTATACCCTAGTGCTGTTACTGAAAATGTAAGTCTGTGTGCCCGAGGCACAGTGAGGCCAAACAACACCAAAACATTGGAGTTTGGAACAGAGAAATGTAAGTTGCAGGGCCGTGCAAGGAGATGGGTGGCTCGTGCCTTAAAAACCCCAAACTCCCCGGAAGTTTTCAGCAAAGCCCTTTTATAGGAAAGGTGAGGGACGGGTGTGGTTAGTTGTTGCAGACTTCTTGGTGTCGAATCCTTTTTTCTTGAGGTCAGGCCATGGTCAGGTAACGACGTTCCTGTAAATCTCCACCAAACAAATGTTACTCTCTGTTCTGACAAGAAATGGGCAAGGTCCCAAGGCACAACTTTCACCCTCCGAGGTCCAGGTCGTGGCTAAGAAGAGGGGATCCCTGCAGGGGCCCGTTACCCTGCCCCGGAGCGTTCATCCAGCACCCAGGCTGGGTCCTCCCGCCAGTTCCCAGGCCTGGCTGAAGAGGCAGATCTTAGCTGGCAGCTCCCTCAGGGCCAGGTCCCCAGAGCCTGCCCAGCCGTCATCACCGAGGGAGCCAGGCGCCCAGGACCCAACTGGCCCTCAGGCTCCTCAGGCGGCCCAAACGGTGGGGGCCAGGTCCTGCAGACTGTGTCCCATGCAGATGGCTGCCGCCATTAGGTCACAAGGCCAGGTGAGCTGGAGGGCCCCAGGGAGGAGGCCGGGATCCGTCTCTTACCTCACTCTCCACCTGACGATCACCGCTCTGCTGACTCTTGGCTGAATAGCCCACTAATGGCAGCTCATCGGTTCCGACTAATGGCTGAGCGGGACCTCTAACCGCTCCTCTATCTATAACCGTTGCCTGGTAATGGGTTGCTAAGGGCGCCCAGCAACGTCCGCCCTTGATAAGTGCGCAGCGAAGGGCTGTGCACTGCTGCACTCTGTTATAGGACTTCTGTGCAGCTGGTAAGCTCACTGAAGTTACATGCTTGGACTTTTATCTGATGATGTTCACCTCTGGCCTAACAGAGTGTGCCAGGCTCCCTCTAAGGGGCAGAACCTCAGGAGATGGGTCATGCTTCAACTTAGCAGGTAACTTCATCTCCCCTGACACATTTATGTGCTCCCCCCGCCTTTTATTTTTTGCGGTATGCGGGCCTCTCAATGTTGTGGCCTCTCCCGCTGCAGAGCACAGGCTCTGGACGCGCAGGCTCAGCGGCCATGGCTCATGGGCCTAGCTGCTCAGCGGCATGTGGGATCCTCCCGGACCGGGGCACGAACCCGCGTCCCCTGCATTGGCAGGCAGACTCTCAACCACACCACCACCAGGGAAGCCCACTATTGGCGTTTTGGATTAAGTAATTCTTTTTTATAGGTGGGTCTCTCACTCATTGTAGAATGTTTCGAAGTATTTCTGTCCTCTACCCATTAGACCCCAGTAGCATCCCTCCATCCCAAAGTTGTGACAAGCAAAACTGTCTCCAGACATTGCCAACTGGGTGCTGCAGAACAAAGTTGCTCCCTATTGAGAGCCCCTGGTATAGACAAAGGTTTAAGAATGCGTACTCACTTTAGAAGTGATCACTGGAGAGAGAAAATGTAATGGGGATAGAGGGATGGTCAGTAGAGTTTTTAGCTTTATTTTGAACAATAACAATGTTTTGGTATTATGTGTAATTAAAAAAAAGGAAGAGGGCTTCCCTGGTGGCGCAGTGCTTGAGAGTCCGCCTGCCGATGCAGGAGACGCGGGTTCGTGCCCCGTTTCGGGAAGATCCCACATGCCGCGGAGCGGCTGGGCCCGTGAGCCATGGCCGCTGGGCCTGCGCATCCGGAGCCTGTGCTCCGCAAATGGGAGAAGCCACAACAGTGAGAGGCCCGCATAACGCAAGGAGAAAAAAAAAAAAAAAAAAAAGGAAGAAACCAAAAGATACCTTTGCTTCTTTATAAGATCTCTCCTGTGTCAAATTTAAAAATGGTCAGTGGTCAAAAGAAGAAATACAAATAGCTCACAAACATGAAAATATGCCCAAAGGCACTAATAATTAGAGAAATGCAAATTAAAAAACTAGTAAGGAATCATTTTTCATTAGATATAAAATTAGACATGTTCAGTGATGGTATGATGTGGGGAAATTCATCTCTGCTAGACGTGTTAATAGACATAAGCTTTTAAGCATGCAGTTTATATAGCCTTTATACTTCCAGGTATTTTTCTCACAGAAATATATCCATGCATACAGATTGACATGTTCAGGGAATCTTATTGCAGCTTGTAACATCTGCAAATTAGAAGCAATATCCATTATTGGAGTAAAGGTTAAATATGTTATGGTTTACCCAGGTTACCAGGAATGTTATGTAGCAGTTAAGCAAGTTTCAAGAATATGTAGTGTGATACAGTTTATGGGAAGAAAATCTTAAGTATGATACAAAACCATACACTGTTTTATTTATTTATTTATTTTATTTTTTATTATTTATTTATTTATTTTTTTTTGCGGTACGCGAGCCTCTCACTGTTGTGGCCTCTCCCGTTGGGGAGCACAGGCTCCGGACGCTCAGGCTCAGCGGCCATGCCTCACGGGCCTAGCCGCTCCGCGGCATGTGGGATCTTCCCGGACCGGGGCACGAACCTGTGTGCCCTGCATTGGTAGGCGGACTCTCAACCACTGCACCACCAGGGAAGCCCTGTTTTATTTTTTTTTAGATAAATTTATTTATTTGGCTGCATTGGGTCTTCGTTGCTGTGCGAGGGCTTTCTCTAGTTGCGGTGAGCGGGGGCTGCTCTTCTTTGTGGTGTGTGGGCTTCTCATTGCGGTGGCTTCTCTTGTTGCAGAGCACAGGCTCTAGGCGCGCAGGCTTCAGTAGTTGTGGCACATGGGCTCAGCACTTGTGGCTTGCAGGCTCTAGAGCACAGGCTCAGTAGTTGTGGCTCATGGGCTAAGTTGCTCCGCGGCATATGGGATCTTCCCGGACCAGGGCTCCAACCTGTGTCCCCTGCATTGGCAGGCAGATTCTTAACCACTGTGCCACCAGGGAAGTCCCTAAAACTGTACACTTTTATGTCTACTAGGCATATGAAAATATTTAAGTAAGTCTGAAAGGATGCATACAAAACTGTTGATAATTTCTTTTAGGGTAGGAGGTGGGACTGGGAGGCCTTTAAGGGGGTGAGAAGTAGTGGTTATCTGTATTGCTTAAACTTAAATTTTCTGTCAAGCTAGTGTATATTCTTACATTACTTGGGTAATTAAAATAAAATAAAAAACAACATCTAGATGACTCACTTTTATGTGTAGCATTATCAATTAGTGGCACATAATGAGCAATGGTAGTGCTGGCCAGGCTCTAGTAGTTTTCAGTATCTCATGACATTGGTGGCTATTTGTATTTAAATTATTAGAACTGACATTTAAGTATTCATATGGTTTATGAATAAATATTTAAAACATTCATATGTTTTAAAAAATACACTTATTACAGTGGAAATATTTCTTAATCCTGTTCTAGAATCTCACTGCCATTGTTTCAGAAATCTGTATTCAGAAATACATAACTAATATTCATGTTTTAAAAAAATACACTTATTACAGTGGAAATATTTCTTAATCCTATTCTAGAATCTCACTCTGCCATTGTTTCAGAAATCTGTATTCAGAAATACATAACTATATTTAAGCCGTCATGACTAGAGCCTTGAGTGAATGTGTGATAGCTTTTCTTTAGTAAGTGGAAAATGTTTACAAGCTAGAGCTGTGCCCATACTCTCATTATTGGTATTTGTTTTGTGTTCTTTTTTTCTTCCCTTGTTACAATTTTTCTTAAGTGCTTAAGTGGTACCATACACACACACACACACACACACACACACACACACACACACATAACTATAACTATATAGCTAATTTCTGAAACTTTTATAACAACTGCTTGTCAGTGATAGTCTGCAAATTGTGATGAATCTGTATAGTTTTTTTAAAATTGTAAAATTACATAACGTAGAATTTACCACTTTGTTAATTTTTAATTGTACAGTTCAGTGGCATTAAGTACATTTACAGTATTGTGCAGCCATCACCACCATCCATCCCCAGAACTTTTTCCACTGAATCTCTGTAAATTTTATAGGATCTCTTTCTAGGTTGTCTTTTGTTTTCATGGCCATATGTTTGCCTGCTGACAGTGGTTTTGTTTTCATCCTAGGGACTTCTAGTCAGGTTTGTGAGCCTAGGCATACACACTCAAGTCTGTTAGGTATTTCTCTGAGGGTATCTCTCTGAAAAGTTATATCAGTCTGCAATCAGAAAGTTTTATTGAATACCTTGTGTGTGTACTCTGCTTTACCAACAGTTATAGAGAAAATAAAGTAAAATATTCTTGCATTCCCCATTTCCTAGCATTATGATTAAACCACATGAAAGACTAGTCTTCGGTTTTTCTTTCTTTTCTTCGAATTTGCTGTTCAACCCAGGGAATTCTGGCTTCTATTTCTGTTATTCTACTAAGTTGGTCCCCAGAGTTGCCAGACAACTGGTTCATTAGATCCAATAGCGAAATCCCCGCCTTCTCTGGTCTATAGCAAAGTGCTTTCTGTGCTTTCTGTCTATAGCACACAGCACTGGTGACTGTCTCTTCTGTTTTGATGCTTATTACTTCCTTACCATTTTCTAGTCCCTTTCGGGCCTCTATGCATTTGATACACTGTGTGTACTGCTAGAGTGCCCTTCTCAGTTGGCTTCTATCTTAGGAATCTTTGTCAGGTGAATCCTAACTTTCTCTTTATTGGTTAGAGTGATTAATCAAACATTAATAGCATATAACACTGTGCTGTGTGCCAGGAGTGTCTCATATAGACCTCACAGCACAGTGGATTTAAAATTTTTATATGAAACTTACTGATTTTTATTTAACAGTTTTATTGAGTTATAGTTTGCATATTGAGTTATAGTGTATTTTTAGAGTTGTGCAACGCTCACCACTGTTCAGTTTTAGAACATAGCCATCACCCAGAAAGATGTCTTGTGTCCCTCTGCAGTCACTCTTGTTCCCACCTTCACCTAGGTAGCCACTGATCTGCTTTCTGTCTATAGTTTTGCATTTTCTAAAAATTCAAATACATGGAATTATATAATATTTGGTCTTTTATGTCTGGCTTCTTTCACTTAGAATAAGTTTTTGAGATTGATTTATGTTGTTGCATGTATCAGTTTGTTGCCTTTTTTTGGCTGAGTAATATTCTGTTATATGAATAGAACACATTTTGTTTGTCCGTTTACCAGTTGCTGGGCATTTGGGTTTCCAGTTTTTGATTACTATGAATAAGGCTGTTATGAACAATTGTGTATATGTCTTTGTATGGACATATATTATCATTTCTCTTGGGTATATACTTAGGAGTGGAATTGCCTCGTCATTTGATAACTGTACTGAACTTTTTAAGTACTTACAGGCTGTTTCCCAAAGCAGTTGTACCATTTTACATTCCCACTAGCAGCGTATGAGGGTTCAAATTTCTCCTCCTTCTCACCAATGCTTGTCAGATATATCTGTCTTTTTGATTACAGACATCCTAGCAGGTGGGAAGTGGTATCACATTGTGATTAACGGTGTCTTCGAAGAACAGAAGTTTTAAATTTTAATTAACTCTAATTTATCAAATTTTTTCTTTTATGGATCAGTCTTCAGGAGACTGACATCTATGGATTATATCCCTTGAGCTTCCTTGACCTCTGCCTCGGGTTGGCTATTTGAAGACATGAGCAGCAGATCAGGCTGTTTATCCCAGCTCCACTTCCGTGCCTTGCTGCAGTTCTCGTGGTGGCCACAACCTTCTAGGGCGGTAGTAACTGTTGGGTCACCCATGCTCCCCAGCTCTCTGTGTTCTTCCCACTCTGAGCCCCTTCAGGACCACAGTGGCCATGGTTTCCCACTGTTGTTAGTCCCTGGAAACCTTGCCATCCTCTGTTGGTCCTTTAGCTCTGCTCACGTCTTTGTTATTTTCAGTCAAACATGTTTGAATGTGCCACTTTATCCCTGGTGAATTCTGACTGACATACTAATTTGGACTGAAAAGGATTTCTAAGGTAGGGGTTGGAAAACCATGGCCCAGGGGCTAAATCTGGCCCAGTGCATGTTTCTGTAAATAAAGCTTTATTGAAACACAGCCGTGGCCATTTGGTTTTGTATTGTCTATGGCTGTTTTTGTGCTACAAAGGCAGAGTTGAGTGGTTTTGATAGAGACTGTGTTCTACAAAACTGAAAATATTTACAGTGTGGCCCTTTAAAGAGAAAGTTTTCTGATCCTAGTTCTAATGCATATAAGGTAGCTCTCAGAATCTCCAGAAGGGCCAAAAGATATGGATAACCCAGGGAGGCAAAATGAGTCTGTTACAGACAAACCCCACTTCCACTACTGACCATTGCTGGCAATTGTGATGTTCTGGGATCGACCCAGAAGTTCTTCTAGAGCTGTCCTAGAAGAACTGACACCTTTAGTTCCATGTTTGTCAATGAGATGTTATCTGCCTGCAGGGGTCCTGCCTCACATTGCTCTCACTTCTTTGAGTATGCCTGACTGGTGGAACCGAGGTCACATATATGTGCCCTGACTTCCAAGAAGTCTGGGAAATGTTCTTTTTTGCTTTCTGCCCTTGATAGTGGAGGGAAGCAAGATAGAAAGGAGTGTTGGAATATCATTTAGTGAGCTCACCTGCAGCATTTGCCATGACAAATACCAACCAGTATCAGTTATTTTTCTTTTTAACTTTCCAAGTTATGACATTTATTCTTATTTTCTTCTCCTCACCGCCTACAAACCAAACAAATAAAGAACAACAAAAAAACCCTAAAAGAGTTACGTGTCAGGGAAGTACCCCATGTCATAGAAGATGGCAAGGGTTAAATCTGTCACAACTCCATCGATGCCAAAAGAGGACAGCAGGACTTCATTGGTCAAAGGAAGACAGTTTACTGCTCTCAACAAAGCTAATAGTAGGAGCATCAGCACAGTAGCATCTTGAGTCCCACAAGGGGGATGTGATGGGTCTATTTAGCCCCAGCAAATACAGTGTGTGTGTCACAGTTAAGGAACACAGGGCTGTCAAGAACTGTGAAGGGTCTGAAACTTGTAAGCTAAAAAGTTAGCCTCTCACTGTTTCATGGGTGCTGGTAGAAGATACAAGACTGCTGGGTCAGCGATGAAGGACAGTTTATTACTCACAGCCGTAGCAAGATCAGAGTATCAGCATTAAAACAAAAATTTTATTGGAACATAGTTGATTTACAGTGTTGTGTTAGGTTCAGGTGTACAGCAAAGTGAATCAGTTATATGTATACATATATCCACTCTTTTTTAGATTCTTTTCCCATATAGGCCATTACAGAGTATTGAGTAGAGTTCCCTGTGCTATACAGTAGGTTCTTATTAGTTATCTATTTTATATATAGTAGTGTGTATATGTCAATCCCAATCTTCCAATTTATCCCCCCAGAGTATCAGTAATTTTACCTTGATTTCCCAAGTCCCAGTTCCCATAGGTGATATGAAGAGGGTCAGGTGATACCTGCACATGCAGTGGTTTGCATCATAGGACAAGAACCCTGAGCTTTAGGGTTCTTCTTACATAATGAATCTTTTCTAACAGGCTCTTAGCACCCCTGCCTCTTGCTCCAGAATGAGACACTACCCTGCTCTTCTAGGGTTGTTAGCTATATGGACACTTTTGCAAATAGAGTTTGAAAAAACTCTATTTTGTTGATGTGAGCACAAAATTTTTGCTAGCTAGGGCCAAGGATTCAGCACCTTTTTTAGCAAAGTAGCAAACAAACTAGTGCCCCTCCCTCAGGAAGCAAGTATATAATAGTCACACTATGGTTGCTTTTCTTAGTTGCCAACGTGACTAATTACAGAAACAGCTCAGGATCAAGGGATGGTTTAGACTTTGCTGTTTGGAGCACTCAGCAAGGATGTTCGGGTGCTCGGGCCCTGTGGTGAACTGTCTCTGCCCAAAGTGTAAAACTACCAATTATTTCCCTCTCTGATTCTCATAAACTCTCAGATTGACATGCCGTGTTCTAGTGCAGTTACTACTTGCATTTCACTAATCTGCTTCGTCTCATTAATAAGAATTGAGTCAGTTTTTGTGGTAGTGATTATATTAGCATGTTATTACAAGTAACAGATATTGATGTTATGCAATACAGTGGTTCAAATAGGGTGACTTTCGAATGTTCTCTTACATAACATCTGGTCATTTTAGGTTAGGGAGGACAGTCTATTTCAAAGGACATCCAGGGACTCTGGATGTTTGTTGCTCTGCCATCGCCTAGGGTAGCGGTCCCTAACCTTTTTGGCACCAGGGACCGGTTTCATGGAAGATAGTTTTTCCATGGACCGGGGTGGGGGGGGGATGGTTTTGGGATGATTCAAGCACATTACATTTATTGTGCACTTTATTATTATTACATTGTACTATATAATGAAATAATTATACAACTCACCAGAATGCTGACAGGAAGCGGAGCTCAGGTGGTAATGCAAGTGATGGAGAGCGGCTGTAAATACAGATGAAGCTTTGCTAGCTCTCCGCTGCTCACCTCCTGCTGTGCGGCCTGAGGGTTGGGACCCTCGCCCTAGGGCATGGGTGGTCCAACTTTTCCTCTAAAGGCCCAATAGTAAATTAAGTTTTGTAGACTGTACTATTCAACTCTACCATTGTAGCACAAAAGAAGCCATGGGCAATAAATAAATGAATAAGTATGGCTGTGTTCCAATAAAATTTCATGTACAAAAACAGATACTGCGCTGGATTTGGCCTTCACTGTAGTTTGCTGTCCCCTGCCCTAGGGATTACCTTAGTTTTTGCATAGTTGAATTTGGTTGCTGCAATATTTACGTTCCAGGTCAAGGGAAAGAACATGGTCCAAATTTAGAGAAATATGCTTGTGTTTAAGTTGTAGATGATTTAGAAGTTGCACATTTCACTTTCTGATCCCAATGACATGAACTTATAACACAAGAGTGTCTGATAAATTTGATCCTACCCCTGCTGCTTTCTCTGCAGTTGTGGCTCGAGAATTTCTGTAGAGAAGAGCTTCAGGCAGCACAGGGCATGGGGAGTGGGGGCTTTGGGAGCTTGTCTTGGAGTACATAAGAGGCTTGCTTGCTTTCCTTCCGTCTCTTTTTTTCTGTCTATCTTTCCTGTCTTTGCCTCCCTCCCTCCCTTCCCCTTTCCTTCTTTTCTTTCTCTCCCCCCCCCTTTTAAATACTAGTGTGTATTTATTGTCTGTGTGTTGGGGAGAGATGGGCTCTATCCCTCCCCCCCATCTCTTGCCTCCCAGTACCTCTTAGCTCTGCCGCTGCTCGCTTGTCAGAAATACTGGAGATGATTTCATCTCTTGGGTGTTTTTAGCTCCTTCGTTTCCGTAGATTCCTTCCCAAAGGCATTTGTTCAAGCTTTTCTTAAGCTAAAACCACACTCCAAACCCTTTCTCAGCTATCACTCTGCCTCTCCTAAACTCTACAACCCATCTTACCAACACCCTTGCCCCTACCTTCCAAACATACCTCAGTTTCTTCCCAGCTGTAGCCCACAATCCATTTCACTGTGGTCTCAGCTCATCAGCATTGCTTTTGCTAAGGTTTTCCTCTCATACTTGGCATCTCATTCCCCCTCCTCCATCCCTTCTGACTCTCCCTGGATGATTCTACCAGGGTCAGTGGTAGGAGAATATGGTTCTAGTCATGCTGCTCTGCCTTCTTTTGTTACTTGCCATATCCTCAGAAGCTCATTCCTGCCAAACAAAGACTAAAAAAACTTGGTTTTGGTTACAGGATTGATTCAGGGTCAGTTCCCTTTTGTGATGTGAAAACAAGATTGTAGAAAATGGGTTGGGAGTTTTACATCCGGCAAAAACCTTCTCTCTTTTGCCCTGTAATTTTTAATTTTTGGTTTTACCACTTCAAAAATTATGTAAATTATAACAGCAGAAAAAATAGAGTTACTAATCCCTCCATCCAAAAATAATCGTGAATAAATTTG
Source organism: Lipotes vexillifer (assembly GCF_000442215.2). Taxonomy (NCBI): domain Eukaryota; kingdom Metazoa; phylum Chordata; class Mammalia; order Artiodactyla; family Lipotidae; genus Lipotes; species Lipotes vexillifer. The sequence goes on along the minus strand of NW_006788208.1, from coordinate 3,094,868 downwards.
TCATGATGCTACACATGTAGTTATACAAAATGGAATCAAAGCAAATGTAATATTTACTGACTTAAAAAAAATTCTTTATTTTTTAAGGATCAAAATGCCTTTCTAGAAAGGATGTGCCAGAATACTAGTCTGTTGGCATTTGTATAAGTCTCTTTAGACTTCAGACACTTTGCATTAAATAGAAGAATTCTTTTTTTCTTTAGAAATAGGGTTTTGTCTTGTTTGAAAAAGATTTTTTTCCCAGTTCTTCAAATTAAGATTGATGCAGTTGGCATTCCTTTCTTTCACTTTTCAGTCTTTAAGGGTACTTTTTGTTTGTTGGTGATATTCGGGAATTTGGTTAGATTTGGTAGATGCTAAAGTCTGACCAGATTGTGTGAGGCATTGCTATTCTCAGGCAAGGAGGGCGTCTAGTATGTATTATGTCCTATAGGTAGTCAACCCACTGTTTTGTTTGCATTGAAGGATGTCACAAGGAAAACTCAAGTATTCATGGACATGGTAAATAGTGCCCATGTGACTGCAGATCTTATTGACTGATAGGTTTCAAAAAAAAAAAATCTCCTAGCATGAAAAAACATCTTTAAAGCTGCTTGTCTTCCCTATCTTTCTCAGTTTCTATTTGTTTAGAAGGTATTTAAAAACTTTCCCTCTCAGATGTGGCCTAGTGTACTTTTTAACTAAGGTGCAACCTATTTGATAAGGTTAGGGACCAAGCAGAGTTATCTTTTTATCATATCTTAGACATCTAATGGACTAATATGAAATTTTCCATTAACTCAAAGTTTTAAAATTGAGGCACAATTTTTAACCTATTTATATCTAAGCATTTAAATTCATTAAACAGAAAGTCACTAAGGAAGGTGATTTTTTTCAGTCCTGTAAATTGAAAAGTACATCCTTTGTTCTGCTAGATCATTATTTGGAAAATAAAAGGCTGATACAAGTAATTTTCCTCTATTTAAAGAATAAAAAATTTTCAAAATATAAAACTAAATGCTTGAGGAGGAAACTAATAATCTTTAAAACCCCTATTGGAAACTTTTCTATTGGAAAAGTTTGTGAAGACTAACTCCTTTACTTAGTATTGCTACTTAAAATCTTCTCTTTTTCTGTTTGAAACTTGTAGTCAGCAATATTGTGGTTAATTGATTAATTCAGGTTAAGCTTTCCATGATTGTTATATTTTCCTTTTACTATTGAAATATATAGAAAAGGAATTTATATTTTTCAAGATATTGACATTTTTGAGACAGATACATCTAGTCAGTGTAGGTGAAGATAAGTCATTCTTGAGGCTTCCCTGGTGGCGCAGTGGTTGAGAATCTGCCTGCCAATGCAGGTAACACAGGTTCGAGCCCTGGTCTGGGAAGATCCCACATGCCGCGGAGCAACTAGCCCCGTGAGCCACAACTATTGAGGCTGCGCGTCTGGAGCTTGTGCTCTGCAACAAGAGAGGCCACAACAGTGAGAGGCCTGCGCACTGCGATGAAGAGTGGTCCCCGCTCGCTGCAACTAGAGAAAGCTCTCGCACAGAAACGAAGACCCAACACAGCCAAAAATAAATAAATAAATATTTTTTAAAAGATAAGTCATTCTTCAGAAGAGCCTCTGCACTGCTTGAATGCAGTTTGTTTTGTATTATTAAAGAAATAATAATCACCTCAGTCATTTAGAGCAATAACAACAAAATTGAAATTGAGTTTCAAAAGTTGTTTTAAACTATCCTTTCGTGGTTGACTCAGAAGTATCTCCTTGAGAACTAAGGCAGCAGAGGGTTCTAGTTTTTTCTTTCAAATGGCTTTGCCAAGCATTTTTGCTAGTACTGACCCTGTGCTAGACTGTGGGCTTGAGATGTTAATATAGGCTTCTACCCTAAAGTAAGGTTTGTTTCTGAGAAATAGAAGAAAAGAAACCAACCAACCTCTTTAGACACAGCATGTTTTGCCTTTCTTTGTAAAGTCCCTAAGCAGTTTTGACCTGCTTTTGATGTATTTATTTGAATGGTTATTCAAACAGTATTAATGATCTGCTAAAATGTTAGGCTCTGAGCTAGATTCTCAGTATGTTTGCAAAGAGTTTGTGATAACATAGGAAAAATGCCTATTATGATGATAGTTAAAAAACAAAAGGATGCAAAATTATATCTGCAGTTTGGTTACAAAAGTGTATTTAGAGAAAAGACTGGAAGTAAATAAGTCAAAATATTATTAGGATTCCCCTCCTTTTTAACTTTTTTTTTTTTTTTGCGGTACGTGGGCCTCTCACTGTTGTGGCCTCTCCCGTTGCGGAGCACAGGCTCCAGACGCGCAGGCTCAGCGGCCATGGCACCCGGGCCCAGCCGCTCCGCGGCATGTGAGATCTTCTCGGACCGGGGCACGAACCCGTGTCCCCTGCATCGGCAGGTGGACTCTCAACCACTGAGCCACCAGGGAAGCCCCCTTTTTTAACTTTTTGATGCCTATTTATTATAGAAAATTTGGACACAGGGATGCATGTGTATATATTTTAATCCCCCTCCCCACCACGTACAGCCCTCAGTTGCCATATGTATTGCTAAGATTGGAGATTTAATTTAGTGTAGCTTTCTACCTCAAAGACAGTGGCTTAACAATGAAAATTATTAAACTGTCATTCAGGTGTATCTATGAATTTAAAAGCTTGTAGCAATAAAACTGTGCTGGGAGAGTTTTTTAAGAAAAGGAATTTAAGACACAACTTCTGCCTTGCAGGACCTTATGATCTGGAAAAGGAGAGTGTATAAATTGTAACAGACATAATCTGTAACGGAGTCAAAATGACATTACTGGGCAGGATGCGATTAAATGCCAAAATTTGCACCTGGTACTATTGGAGTTCAGATTAAAGGAGATTCATCTGAAGACCCAGTGGTAGAAGTGGAACTTTAAATGCATCTTTAATAATAGGTAGTACCTGGCAGGAAATAAAATATACAGAGTAAGTGTAGATTTAACTTTAAATACTTTATCCCCACCTGACTAATGCATTTTTTTTTTTTTTTTTGCAGTATGTGGGCCTCTCACTGCTGTGGCCTCTCCCGTTGCGGAGCTCAGGCTCCGGACACGCAGGCTCAGCGGCCATGGCTCACGGGCCCAGCCGCTCTGCGGCATGTGGGGTCTTCCCAGACGGGGGCACGAAGCCGTGTCCCTTGCGCCACCAGGGAAGCCCCTGACTAATGCATTTTTTTCAAAGGATTGTTCAGTATTCAATTTCTTTCTTATAGAAAAAACCCACAACCACAATTACAAAAACAAAATTGCTGTTGTAAAAAATTGCTGAACTGAGCAGAGGGCAGTAGAAGAGGGGGCATTCTGGTCTGAGGGGAGAAGAGCAACTTGAAGTTGGGAATAAGCAAGATATAAAGGAGAGCCTTGCTTTGAACATGGGAATATTTAGGATCCTTTTGCGAGCTTGGCTGCCTTTCCGCGGGTGTTATTAAAGAAATTAAACTGCATGGATTTGAGTCTTTTATATTAAGATATTGATCTATTAATCCCTTGGGTAGCAGGTATCTTTAACCTTTCAATACACAATATAATTTTTTACTTAGTTTGAAAATATTTATTGAACAGATAAAGAGAACTCTGAGCATTCTAAAAGATGACTTGATTTTTTTTTTTGATAGACCTCATTTAAAACAAAATGCTTCTTTAAAAACTACAGCTGAAGGGCTTCCCTGGTGGCGCAGTGGTTGAGAGTCCGCCTGCCGATGCAGCGGATGCGCGTTCGTGCCCTGGTCCAGGAAGATCCCACATGCCGCAGAGTGGCTGGGCCTGTGAGCCATGGCTGCTGGGCCTGCGCGTCCGGAGCCTGTGCTCCGGAACGGGAGAGGCCATAGCAGTGAGAGGCCTGCGTATCGCAGAAAAAAAAAAAAACAACGAAAAACAACTACAGCTGAAGAAAATAACTTAGCAATACTCAAGAATATTTTCCACCTTAGACTTTTTGGAGGAGGGTCATACATGTCCAGGTATATGAATGTGTTCCAGTTTTTAATGTCTGCCTTGTAAAATAAATTTAAACGGAGTTTAAATTTATTTAAACTTAAACTGGAAAACTTAGGAAAAGCCGTTTCAAAAATACATGAATCCCTTTCATCATTTTAAAAGAATAGATTTCTTTTAGAAGTAAGCAATTTATTTTGTATTGAATGCCTAGCCTTTCTTAACCAAAAATAGATTTGAAACAGTGTGTAGTAAGTAGTCTTAAAAATGGAGCATATATTGCTGAATTTGGAGTAGGTTTAGAACTGAATGCACATATTGGTTCTTTTACGAATAAAGGTTAAAATGGGTGAGGATCAAATGTGAGAGTATTTAAACGATTCTCAAGATTTTCTGGCTCATGTGTAGTGATACTGAACTCTGTAGTCCTGGGCTTTAATTTGTGCCTGGTGCTGACCTGATGCTGTGCAGGGACACTCACTGCATCCCTTCATTCAGTTTCTCTAATTATCCCCACTTCCTGGGGAGCTTGCTTAGAACTGGGCATGAGTGCTTGTTATGAAGATATTGGGCTACCCTGGCTATATGTAAGAGTAGTTTTTGATATAAGGTTTACGTATAGATGAACTGAATAGGAGGCTAAAGTTGTTTGCTGTGATTTTACTTAATCAAATTTGTATGAATATTATGGAAATTATCTGGTTAGTGGATTAGGCTTATAATTAATGAAATCATGGTTAATATAGCTCCTGAGCTTATTTGTTACATTGTAATTTCTTAGTGCATATTCAGAGAGAGATCTGACTACACAAATGATATGGGAAACACTCAGATTTGCAATTTGTATATACTTGCAGATGAAGATAGTTCTTTTTGCTGGGAGGATCTGTTAACGCAGAGATTTGTCTCTTCAGGTTCACGTGAAAATGGCGGATGAGGCGGTCTGTGTTGGCCCAGCTCCCACCAGTAAAAGCTACCTCAACATGGATGCCATCATGGAAGCCATTAAGAAAACTGGGGCCCAAGCTGTGAGTCTGAATGAATCTGTCTACTGCAGCTGTTTCATATGTAGTGAGCAGAACACTAGAGTTTGTATTTAAAAAAAAAAAAAGAAAGAATGATTGAAAATGCTGTTGCAGTTCATGTCACATGAGTTAAATGTGGCCGAATTCGCTACTGGAAATCACAGGCTTTGTAGCATCTGACAGTGTTGGTTACTGATCCTGCAGGTGGCTGCTGGATTCAGCTTTCACACCAGGGAGCAGTTTCAGTTCATTTCCAAATTTGCTAGGGGCAAAAAAAAAAAGAAATCCCAATTAATTTTGAGAATTAACCCTTTCAGTGTTATAAGAGTATTAAAAAAATATGTATTATAAACAGGATCCAAAAGACCCTGTTTTAATCATTTAAAAATTATGTATGCCTTGTTATACTTCCAGAAATAAAAATGATGCAATTGGTAATTATTTTAGTTTGATAGTGTCAATGGAATATACATAATTTACATGGAGAAATCAGTAATTCTCCCCACCCCCAATTCTTTTTGGAGTGGAATCCAATGAAAAAACTGGGTTCTGACATCAGGAATAGTGTTTTGTTATAGTTGTTGTTGTTATTGTTGTTGTTGTTGTGTGTGTGTGTGTGTATATGTGTATGTTTTTATCAGAGAACTAATTACATGTAATGTTAAAAAAAACTACGTGGAGTTATCTCTAAAATTGGATGGAAGCAGCCAACACCAGCAGTTAGCCTGGAGTGCTTCAGTTAGTGTTCACATTTCTTTTGAAAGAAATGTTTTAGTACGATGCATGTTTAAAAAAAAAACTGAATTCATGAACCCATATTATAGATGTTACAGTTTACTAGCAGAGTTAATGAAGGTAAAACTCTTAACTATAGATTATCGGAATACAATCTTTAGTTGAATGTTTATATGAAATGAAACTGTTGGAGTGAAACTCTTTTCCTGTGATGTAGTAGTGTAAATTATTCTGTACCATGTTCATAAAGCTTAGTCTAGCATTTAAAAAAATCTTAAATGTGTAGATACTTCTAGATTAGATTATGATACTGACTCATTTAGAAATTTGACTTATAGCAGAATTATTTTCCTAGAAATATATTCAATACGGACTGATAATAGGGTGGCTAAATTTATGGTCAAAAGTTACTTGGTTAGAACAGGATGGTAGAATTTAAATTGTTGCAACGTGGCTTGTGAGAGAGGAGAGCTTGAAGTGGTTGTGACTGGCTGAGTGGGATGAGGAGGGAAAGAAGAGTAGATATTAGAAGAAAAATAAATTCAGAGAATGATGAAAAGGTAAAACCAAACTTCGATTTTAGTTAGGTTTGACAAAAACTGTTCATTGGGTAGTGGCTGAATATATTAATATTGTCAGGAATAAAATATGTTCATTGGCTTAGTAGCCAGGGGTTTGGGAAAGTAGCAGTTCCTGGTTCTGTAAAGAAGGGAAATAAGAGTTTTTCATCTATCTTGTGAAAGGTTTCCTTTAACATAGTTCTTTGACCCACCAGCTGTTAGAAAATTCTCCAGACTTGTGGCCAAAGTTAGTCTCAGAAAAAGTGGGGAGAGTTTGGGTTGGGTTGAACTGCATAGCCAAGTGTAGGCAGGTGTGATGGGAGACGGCCCCGACTGTGGTTAAGACAGGTAGTGTGCTACAAGTGAGTATAAAGTAGGCGATTTCTTGGCGTTTGGGTCCGAACTCAGGAGAACTGAGTTAGAGCTGATCAGTATGTTAGAGTCAGTAGCCTTACTCCAGGGCCCTTGAACAATAAACATGTTAATGCTCTTTCTGTTGTGCTTACTGTAAAGGTTTTGCAAATTGGTAAAACTGAAAGTGCTTTTTGTTTTCATTTCTAAGGTACATCCAGGTTATGGATTTCTTTCAGAAAATAAAGAATTTGCCAAATGTTTGGTAAGTTTGTAAGGAACCAGAAACTGTTAACTTATATTTCAGAAAGCAGCGTAATGGTGTTGCTTTTGTAAATGTGGGTAGTGATGAGTTATAGACTTTTCATTGACCCAACGATTCTTTGAAAATAGTTAGGGAAAAGTGAAGACTTTTATTCTGTAACCTAAGTCTTGATTTGAAGCGTGAAAATGGAAAAGTTGTAAAATCACCATTACACCTAATGAATGATACCTAGTTTATAACATGTTGTGTAGACTTTGACTTTTAAAATAAAACATTTCAGACTTTTAGCTAAATACATCAGGGAGTCCAGTGATTCATTAATTATTTACCGTGAGCATAGAATGTGAAGCCAGAAGTAAGATTCTGTTTTTTCCCTTTTATTGCATATTATGGCATTTAATATCAAATCTTACTACTGCCTCTATTTTGGGAAATTTTTTTCTTTTTTTTATGATAGGAGTATCCTCCTGATATCACCATCCTGACTAGGTGCATGACCCTATATTTGCTATTAAACTGATTTTCCAGGTGTATTTATAACTACATTCAAGATGGTACTGAAACCTTAGTTTTCAGGTACTAAAATATGGTATTGATAATGTTTCGAAAAGCTCATTAGATCAATTATCTCAGGTATTAAGTTAACTTAATATTTTAATATACTTTGTTTCTGTGATATGCTTATATTTTGTTCTTCCATGTATTCAAAATTATTTATGAATGCAGTTACCATTTTGAAGATGAAATTTTCACTTAAAATTCATAAATTTAATTTGGACAATTCTTAAGATCATAGAATTCTAGCCCAGAATGATCTGTTTTAACCAATTTACTTTATAGATTAAAAACTAAGGCCTATAGATTAAACTAAGGCCTAAAGAAGTTGTGACGTAAAGTCACGCAGGTGGATAATAGTAACACATGTCTGGAGAGGGCATATTAGGTGTAAGTATCCAAAGGTCCAGGTTTACCAGGTTTTGTGCAGTATATCCACATTTTCCTGTTTATACCCCTTTTTATTACCTTCTAGTTTGAAATTTTGGCTAAGGTTCTATCATTATGTAAGAAAATCATTTGATTATAATACATTTTAAATGTATTTGTACAATATAATATATTTAAGTTTGTATAGGTGAGGAGTCTCTAAACTGTGGTCCATGGGCCAAATGCAGCTGCTGCCTGTTTTTGTAAATTAAGTTTTATTGGCACACAGCCCTGCTTGTTCACTTACCTCTTGTCTGTGGCTGCTTTTGCTCTAGAACAGCAGAGTTGCGTAGCTATAGCAGAGACCGAATGGCCTGTAAATAAATATTCACTGTATGGCCCTTTATAGAAAAAGTTTCCCGGCTCCTGGTATAGATGAATATCTGAGTCCGGGAGAAGTGAAGTTATATGGCAAGTATATTTATTCATGCATTTATTCAGTCATTAAAAAGGGCTTATTTGATAGCTATGTTCAAGGCATTTGAGAAGGATATAAAAATGAATTGGATGTGCCGCCTGCTCATGGGGAGCTCACAGTCATGTTGTGGAAAATAAGTCAGCTGCACAAATGACTTCAGGGAAAAAAATATGAAGAAGTTCAGATTCTCCGTGAATGAAGATAAGATTGTGCTGTCAGGGGTTTCATGTTAGAGAAAAGGGTATAAAATGTATGACTACCTTCCTTTCTCATTTGCTTTTCTAATTTTATCTCCTCCATTTTCCTTTATCAATGCTATGCCTTAGGCAAACCAGACAGCATGCTATTCCCACATGTGGCTGGTTCTCTCTTGTTCTGTCTTTTCCATCACTCTCCTCAGTGGTCACACCTGTCCCCTGGTCCCACATTTCTTACTACTGTCTATTCTTAAAAGCACAGTTCATGTTACCCCTACCAGGCTAGTTTCCGTGTTCTTCTGGTGAGAAGTAATCTCTTTCCTCTGTCTTCTAGAGCATTAAAATTTTTTTTTTCCCTTATCTGGCATACCACCGTCCATATTATGTAAAAATTGTTTCTGTATTTTAATCTCTTAAGGTAAGAGACTTGGTCGTCTCATTCTTTGTTTCCTTTTTGTTTTATATCCTAATGATTTCTACGTAGTGAGTTCAATGAATGTTATGGAAAGATTAAGTAAATATTATTAGATTAAGAATTATGGAACAATAACCTGCAAGAAAACTTTCCTCCTATCACAGAAGGGACTGTTTTGTAACTAAAAAGCGGTATTGCCATGTGTTTTTATTCACCATGAAAATATGTAGCTGGTGATAACTAACCTCTCTTTTTGTGCATCATGGCAACATTCTTATTTGGGATATAATTTTCCTAGCTTAAAAACTTTTCCCATTGGAGTATGCCATTTAAAATGCACCTTTTGAAATATCTGGCTATAGCTGGTGAGTTCCATAAAAATAACTGTGAAATAAAATTGCATACAGATTTTGTTATGCATATCAACATTGTGTGGTTGGTGACGAACCATTGAAATTTGATAGTTATTGTCTCAAACTGGGAATATTCTTAGAATCTGATTTCTAAGATAGTGGTAATAGATTACTATGTTGGCAGCAACTTTTGGCAAGAAAGATGAGCAGAATATGGAAAAGAAATGTTTTTTAAAGTTTATTTTATTTTTGGCTGCCATTGGTCTTCGTTGCTGTGCTCGGTCTTTCTGTAGTTGCGGTGAGCGGGGTCTACTCTTCCTTGCGGTGCATGGGCTCTAGGCGTGTGGGCTTCAGTAGTTGTGGCTCGCGGGCTCTAGAACACAGCCTCTGTAGTTGTGGCGCATGGGCTTAGTTACTCCGCGGCTTGTGGGATCTTCCCGGACCAGGGTTCCAACTCATGTCCCCTGCATTGGCAGGCGGATTCTTAACCACTGTGCCACCATGGAAGTCTGGAAAAGAAATTTTTTAAGTTTAATACTGTGGAGTTCCTTTTACTATAACTTATGTATGCTGTAACTTATGTTTGAAATGTAATCAAATGTGGAGGTTCCCCCCCCCCCATTAATTTCTGGTTCTGTTTTTTGTTTCTTTTTCTTTAAATTGCTGTTCAAAGATCAGCATAATATTTACTTTGTTTATAGAAAAACTATTTGTGCCTTACCATCTGGTATATTGTTTTTAGTTAACAGCTTTGAATAAGGTGATTTCTTGAATTTTTTCTGAGTTTGTGCTATTTATTTGCTTTAGAAAGTACCATAAACCAAATGTTAAAAGCATTCTAAACTTTGTATGTTTTCTTTACAAGACTAATTCTTCCTTTTTTTTTTTTTTTTTTTTGCGGTACGTGGGCCTCTCACTGCTGTGGCCTCTCCCGCTGTGGAACACAGGCTCCGGACGCGCAGGCTCAGTGGCCATGGCCCACGGGCCCAGCCGCTCCGCGGCATGTGAGATCTTCCCCGACCAGGGCACAAACCCGTGTCCCCTGCATGGGCAGGCGGACTCTTAACCACTGCGCCACCAGGGAAGCCCAAGACGAATTATTCTTTACGCTTAATTTACACGAAATGGGATCAGATTATATAGAATCCCTACTGTACATGATTCAAACAAAATCATGTCTTTGCTTAAACAATTAATGGAAAATTCAAAGCTACAAATAATCCTTATAAAGAATAGTAATTTTCAGTAATTTTAATATGTTGAGCACACATTTTATTTCTAAAATGTTTTTCATTCTGTATTTCCCCTCTGGGCTCCTTGTATTCTGAGCAGTAAAGGAGCAGTGGTGGAAGGCTGTGAGGACTGTTAGGGTTAAGAAAAGAAATTCTTTTGGAGTTTACGAAAGGGGGTTGAAAAGTTAAACTCTCTGCCCCTGGAAAAAGTGGTTTAAAGATTAAATGAGATTTAAAGAGATTTCATAGTGTTTTTAGTTATCTTTCTGGTTTTTATGTGTATGTTTTTTCATGTTATCATATCATATTTTAATGCAGCACAGCATTATAAGTTACAGTAGTTACCTTTATGAGAAATTTATGTTAGATTTAATAATTTGTGTTTCATGTATGGGTCTTATCCATGTATTTAGAAGATATGTGTATATATGCATAGAGATAGTGTGTTCTATCCAGAATGCTCAGCATTGAGGGTGGAGAAGGGAACTGTGGGAAGCAGTTGAGGTTTGATGATTGTATTTTTTATCTCCTTTTGTTGGAGACTTTTTAGCAAGGTAAGGAAAGTAACTACTTCAGAAACAATAATGAGATTTTTTTTATCCATTGGATTAACCAAACTTTTAAAAAATAGCCGTAACATCCAATGTAGACAAGTGTACAGGAAGTGTCTTGTTCTTGGGAGTATAAATTATTTCAGCCCCCTTTTATCTTTTTTTTTTTGTTCCAGAAATTTGCTGGTATTACCAAAATTTAAAACGTATATATTCTTTGACTAAACATTTCCACTCTTAAGAATTTCACCTACAAAGATGTACTTTAAAAATGTTCATTGTAAGGTTCATAATAGCGAAATTGGGAAATAGCTCAAGTTTTTTCATCTTTAAAATGAAGAGAATGACACCTACCCTGTAGGCTTGTTGGGAAAGTTAGAAACAACATGTATAAAGAACTTAGCACAGAATCTGGCATTGATAAGATAAGGCAAATCACCTTATCATTACAGGTGTTAGTTAATACTTATTACTTCAGTAGATGGGAGAGCTACTGAAGAGTTGTTGTTGTTTTTTTTTTTGAGAATGAGATAGTTAAAATTAGCATTTTGGGGAAATTAATCTGATAGTTTTCATGTGTATTTTGTGAGTTTAGATTTTTTTTCCTGTTGAGATTAATAATCTGATAATAATACATTCCTATACACACACGCATAATAATGTAGTTTACAAAATACTTGGACATATATGATTTCATTTAATTCATGCAACCATTTATCAAAAAGAAAACTGAGACTCAGGTGCAGTGACTTGCCAACAGTCACACTGTATTGGTAAGTAATAGAATCAGGACTTGACCTAGGTTGGCTGACCATAAGTACAGAGCACTTAAAAAAAATACTGTACCCTGGTTTGCTT
>NW_006788208.1:3051556-3082949 GCF_000442215.2 Lipotes vexillifer | reverse complement strand
GAAAGAGTGAGAAACCAAACAGTGAAAACCAAATAACTGTAGGGAACTTAGCCAAAGCCCATAGAAATCTGTTCCCGCACTTTATAATAACAGAGGCAGCACATGATCAGGTTGTGTAGATAGAAATTTGAAGAAAGCCTTTTGCTAGGTCATTGGTCTTCTGTTGTGAGGTTGTAATCCATGGTGTGTTAGAGTTGTGAAATGTGCTTTAAGTACTTGGCAACTGATACTAAAATTATGAAGTTATCAAGTTTTCTAATGATGTTATTTAACAATATTTTTGTTCTTAAAATAGTTTAGAGTGAATTTAAAACGATCAATATGATACCCTATTCACTCATATTTGAAAAAAACTTTTTCTTGAGTAGGAAAAAAAAAGAGAGCCGTAGACCTTGCAAGCCCAAATCTGTTTATAACTCCTATTTTATCTACATAGGCTGTGATCTGGGTAGCTCCTGGAAGTATGTTTTGTGTGTGACATATGTCGTGGCTTAAGAAAGGTTAATACTACACTGTATTTTGTAGACATCTAGTTTTAACTACATAGATATTCTTACCGTTAACATTAAAATTTACATTTTGGACACAGGTCTTTGATTTTATTATGTTAAAGTGAAAAGAATTTGAGAATGTAAAATCTTCAGAAACTTATTAAGTCACATGTATACATTGAAAAATAAGGTTTCTTCCATCTGTGAACCTCTGACCCCAGCCCCCAGTTTAAATTCCTAGAGACTGCCACTGCTACCAAATTTATATTCTTCTGGAGTGCACGCATGTGTGTGTGTTTGCCTGCTAGAATTTGCTGTAGATTTGTTTTACAGGGTACTCTTATTTGCTGAAGTAGGATTTTGTTTGTTCATAAGAAAAGTGGCACAGAACTTTTCTCCCTTCCCCAGGCTCTTAAAAATAGGTGTGGAACACCTACCTGCAGATATACTTGCAACATTCTTATTTAATCTTTATGACAATCTGTGGTGTATTATGATTTATAGAAGAGAGAACAATCTCAGAATAAATGCCTTGCCCAATGTCACATAGCTAGAAAATGAGAGTATAGTTTCTTACAAAAGTCTTTGACTATAAATCCCACGCTCAGTAAATGTTCCAAACTACTTCTAAGATGAATTGGAACTAGACTGGATTGTTAGTGTTTTGTTTTGTTTTGTTTTTAATTGATAGCTTTGGCTGGGACCTTTTTTTTTTTTTTTTTAACTATTGGTGGAAGTTGTTCTCTTTCTGCTCCCTTTTCCCCCCTCATTGGTGTACCATTGTTAAGGTCTAAAAACAGAGTATTTCTTTTGTTTTTTTTGGTCTTGTGATCTTGGATGCCAGTGAAAGTAACTGTCTTCACTTGGTTTTGCTGACTTTATAGGTAAAGTACAATACTTGAGTGAGCTGGTAGAGCTACAGAAGAGTCACTGATGCCTTTTTCCTCTCTGGGATATTCTTATGTTGAATTAATAATGTCTCCCTGAATTTAGAGGAGAAATTTGGTGACTCTATCCTTTTGACAGCAATTTTGTAATATGTTTTAAATTGTGACTTTAAATATGTCATGTTCAAAAGGCTTAATGAATACCTATGAAACAAGCTTCATAAAACCCTTATCATAACAGAATGTCCTTTGAGATGTTTGAGAACATGTTGGATTAGAGTTCAGCTTCTAGACTGTTGAAGAATTTGAAGATGATGCTGAGTAGAAATGCTCTAAAGTGGATACCTGAAAAAGAAAAATCTTCTATTTTTAGGGAGTCTTTAAGGATGTAGATAAGGCAAGTACATTTAGAGTTGTGGGGTTTGGCGGGTGATTTCAATAGGAAGGTTAATCTGGGATTTGATGAGGCTGAGATTTTCTGCCCTTTGCTTGAGGTTAAAATAGCTTGAATTTTATACTCGAGCTTTCCTTCTCCCTCTTCTTTCCCTCCCCTGCAGTATTAGCACAGCCTGGAGTCAGAGTTAAAATTCTTGCTCCGCCACTTCATATCCCTGTGATCTTGGACAAGTTGCTTAATGTTTGACTCTGAAGACTCTCAAGTGTCTTATGCTTACTGTTGGCAGGATTTGTTTTTCTCCATCTGACTCTTTATATTGAAAACATGTCTCCTGTAGCCAGCATGTAGTTGGGTCATGCTTTTTTTTTTTTTTTTTAATCTTGGAGTATAATTGCTTTACCGTGGTGTGTTAGTTTCTGCTTTATATCAAAGTGAATCAGCTATACATATACATATATCCCCATATCTCCTCCCTCTTGCGTCTCCCTCCCACCCTCCCTATCCTACCCCTCTAGGTGGCATAAAGCACCGAGCTGATCTCCCTGTGCTATGCCACTGCTTCCCACTAGCTATTGATTTTACATTTGATAGTGTATATATGTCCATGCCACTCACTTCGTCCCAGCTTACCCTTCCCCCTCCCCGTTGTCCTCAAGTCCATTCTCTATGTCTGTGTCTTTATTCCTGTCCTCCCCCTGTGTTCTTCAGAACCTTTTTTTTTTTTTCTAGATTCCATACATATGTGTTAGCATATGGTATTTGTTTTTCTCTTTCTGACTTCACTCTGTATGACAGACTCTAGGTCCATCCACCTCACTACAAATAACTCAGTTTTGTTTCTTTTTATGGCTGAGTAATATTCCATTGTGTATATGTGCCACATCTTCTTTATCCATTCATCTGTTGATGGACACTTAGGTTGCTTCCATGTCCTGGCTATTGTAAATAGAGCTGCAGTGAACATTGTGGTACATGACTCTTTTGGAATTATGGTTTTCTCAGGGTATATGCCCAGTAGTGAGATTGCTGGGTCGTATGGTAGTTCTATTTTTAGTTTTTTAAGGAACCTCCATACTGTTCTCCATAGTGGCTGTATCGATTTACATTCCCACCAACAGTGGAAGAGGGTTCCCTTTTCTCCACACCCTCTCCAGCATTGATTGTTTGTAGATTTTTTGATGATGGCCATTCTGACCAGTATGAGGTGATACCTCATTGTAGTTTTGATTTGCATTTCTCTAATGATTAGTGATGTTGAGCATCCTTTCATGTGTTTGTTGGCAATCTGTATATCTTCTTTGGAGAAACGTCTATTTAGGTCTTCTGCCCATTTTTGGAGGGCCATGCTTTTTTAATCATTCTGATAATCTGCATTGTTTAATTGTGGTGTTTGGTCTTTTAAGCTTTTGGGTTGCCTTAATTTATTTTCTTTAATAGCAGCTTTTTCTGAGATACAATTTACATCATAATACTCACGCTTTTATAATGTAAAAGTCTGATTTTTTTGTTTATTCACCAAATTATGTAACTGTCACCACTGTGCAATTTCAGTAGAATCTATTACCATTTAATAAATTACTGATTTGGGCTTTCCTGGTGGCTCAGTGGTTGAGAGTCCGCCTGCCGATGCAGGGGACACAGCTTCGTGCCCCGGTCTGGAAGATCCCACATGCCATGGAGCGGCTGGGCCTGTGAGCCGTGGCTGCTGAGCCTGCGCGTCCGGGGCCTGTGCTCCGCAATGGGAGAGGCCACAACTGTGAGAGGCCCGCGTACCACAAAAAAAAAAAAAAAATTACTGATGGGACTGGACTTATGTCTACCCTTTTTTTATTTGTTTTTAGGTTGTCTCCTCTTTTTTTCCTTCCGCTTTCCTTTCCTATCTTCTTTGGATTATTTTAATTGTTGGAATTCCATTTAAATTTATCTACTGGATCTATTACATTTTTTAGTGGTTTTCCTAGGGGTTACAGTATACATCTTTAACTTTGTATGGTCTACTTGAACTTAATATTTTACCATTTTATGTGCAGTGTAGAAATTTTGCAGTCATGTAGCCCACTTTCCCTCTCCATTTCCATCCTCTATGTTAAGAGTTGCCATATGTATTTCATCTGCGTATATTGTAAATTCCATGGAAAAAGTCATCAATTTTCCTTTAAACATGTTTGAAATGAGTTAAGATATTTCCTTCATTAATGACCCAAATATCATTCAGTTGAAATTAATATTGATTTTTATTTTGGTCCATTTTTAGGTTATGTAGAAGAATTTTTTTTTTAAGTTTATTTTTATGTTTAAATGTGGTAAATCATACATAACATAAAATTTACCCTTTTATCCATTTTTAAGTGTACAGTTTAGTGGCATTAAGTACATTTATTGATACATTGTATAACTGTCACTAGTATTCATCTCCAGAATTCTTTCATCATCCAGAACTGAAACTCTGTACCCATTAAATAGTAACATTCTATTTCCCCTGGTAATGTCTGTTATACTTTGTCTCTGAATTTAACTACTCTGGGTAACTCATAAGTGGAATCATACAATATTGGTCCTTTTGTGACTGGCTTATTTCACTTAGCATAATGTCCTCAAACTCCATCCATGTTGTAGCATGTGTCAGAATTTCCTTACTTTTTAAGGCTGAATAATATTCTGCTGTATGGATATACCACATCTTGTTTATCTGTTGATTGTCACCCAACTTGTACACAAGTAGAAGGTGGAAATTATACTTTCAAATTCTTCTGTATCACTCAGCAGCCTTTCAGTACATGCTAGTTAACTCTTCATTAGATGAGAGAAGTTGCTGAATTAAAATTTGGAATTCTGGAAATAAACGTAGGAGGGGCACTTTGAGTAGCCTTTCTGTGTTTTAATGTTGTAATGCTATTTTTAACTTATAATAACTTTGTAATCTCTTAAAAATTATTTTTACCCATTTATTTATTTTTATCCATTTATGCTTCGAATTTAGTAGGAAAGATTTTTGTTGTTGTTCTAATAAAGGTAATAGATTGAGGATTTTGTTGGATTAAATGAAGTGATATTAATTATCACGGTTAGATATATTTAATGATTCTTACTGCCCCAGATACATTCTAAAATTATGCTTTTAAGTGCACGCTATCTAAAATGGGCAAAGAGGCAGAAATAATGAGATCATTTCTGTGGCTTTGTTTTTGGACTGGACCTTATTTAAAGATATTGTTACAAAGATTCTGAGGTACCATATTGAATACAACGTGTGATATGCTAATTTGCATTAGCAGAGAGTATTCCTTTCTTGTGTATGTGTGTACTTCCCGACGTACTTAGGGCGTATTTGCTGATGTGTGCATTTTCTTAGCTTTTTATTCAGTCTTTCACATAGTAGTTGGTTGTGGAATACAGTTGTTAAGAGAAATAACATATCATTAGATAGAAATTATGTTACATTTCTTAACCGTTATACTTTATTTGTAAGGAAATGTTTTGATGATAAATGATAGATGCTGCTGTTGATTAGAATGCCACAATTTATATAAAATATATTGAGTGTATAGACAGAATGAATTATATATTTATATGTTATATATAAAATGTCAGTATATTTCACTAGGGTATCACATATTAGCTCAGTGTTTGATATTATTAATTGTACAATGGCATGATATTTAGAAGGCTAACTTGTTTACAGTATTGCTGAAATACAAATTTAATATCAGTTTTACAATAATTGAATCTGGGTGATGAATAACTGGGAATTTATTATACCATCTGTCTACTTTTGCTTATGTTTGAAGCTTTTCATGAAAAGAAATCCATGAAAGGAAATACATTAAGCTCAGAAGAAATAGTTGTTTTTTTTTTTTTTTAAATCTTATATTGTTCCAAGAGGCTAGAGTATCATACAGTATATAATGGGTTCAGTGTTAACTTGATTGTCTTGGAGAACATATTAAACGCCGGAGACATTAAATCTCTTCTTCACATCCATCCAGTATGAGGGGATTTCAGCCTTTCTCTTTGGAATGTTCCTTTGTTACCAAAATGTCTGCTTTTAGTCTTCTTCATTAATTATACTTGATATTTTCATGAGCAGAAGAAATAGAACAGTGTTTTGTCTTTATCCTTTAAGATTAATAGAGTAGACACCAAATTAAAGTCAAAGTATGGTATCTAAAAACATTAAGTTTTCCCAGCTCGTTTTGGTTTATCTCATGTTGGCGCACGCATAGCCATCACAAAGAGTCATGAGAAGTATCCTTCTCATGTGTATAAACTGGTTATTGGACTAGAGGGTAGATACATAAGAAACTCCCTCCTGTGTAATATCAGATACAAAAAAGAAAAATCCGCTTGTTAAAAGGGCTTAATCTAGAGCAATAAAAAGTAACTTTTAGGGGCTTCCCTGGTGGCGCAGTGGTTGAGAGTCCGCCTGCCGATGCAGGGGGCGCGGGTTTGTACCGCGGTCCGGGAATATCCCACATGCCGCGGAGCGGCTGGCCCCGTGAGCCATGGCCGCTGAGCCTGCACGTCCGGAGCATGTGCTCTCCAACAGGAGAGGCCCGCGTACCGCAAAAAAAACAAAAAACAAAAACAAAAAAACGACGTAACTTTTATTATTCTAGGTATCACATTAAAGTATTTATGCTTTATGTCTTATGATGATAGGCTACTTCTGCAAAGACTATTACATAGAGCTGCATTTCTCAAAGAGCTCTTACCATGCTCTATTCTTACGATGTGTGTTTGGATTAAAGTAGACAAAGAAAATTATCTCCAAGACAGATTAACTGCCCAAAGAAATAATCACATTTTGATTCATTGTGTTTTGTTTACAATAGAATAAAAATTTGAGAAGTCCTTACTTTGTCATGTTACTTCATTAGACGGTTAATTCCCTGCCCTCACGGAATATCCGTTAACACTTGGCACAGTTTGGAAAAAGGATGTAGTACAGTAGGATGAGCCACTTCAACTGATGGCATATATGATTTCTAATTGCAAGGAACCAAACAGGTGAACTCAAGTGAGTTTACCTAGCAAGGTTAAGAATCTATGTGGATTATTTTTGGATGGATTACAAAAATGGAAGAGAGACCGTTTCATTTACATAGGAGGTTTACCTCATACTTTCTGGCATGAGTGCCAAGGTACCGATCACTGTTCTAGATACTACATATATTCAGGGTGAACACGACAAAAATCTGAGTTTTCATGGGGTTATTTTCTATTACAGGGAGGCATATAATAAATGAATCAGACTCAGATCATGATGAGTGCTATGAAGAAAACACAAGTGGATGATGCAATAGAGTATTGGCATGTGGGGATCCCTGAGACTCTTTCACAGACTCTGCCAAGTAAAAACTGTTTTCAAAATAGTTGCCCCCTCATTCTCTCACGATTGTGCAGTAGAGTTTTTCAGCGGCTACGTGATGTATGTTATCACAACAGATTGAATGCAGAAGCAGATAGGAGAATCCAGCTGTGTTCTGTTAAGCCGGATGGTAGAGATTTGCAAAAAATATAAAACATTTCCACTCTTACTCATTTATTTGTTAATTCTAATTGTTAAATTTAAATGGGTTTATTCTTTTAAAAATAATAAATATTTAAACATTTTCTTCATTTTAATATGGTAAATATTGATAGATATAACACACATAAGCAAAAGCTCTCTGAGATCATCAGTTTTTTTAAAACTGTAAAGAGATTCTGGTCCCAAAAAGTTTGAGAAGCATTGTGCCAGAAGGTGAACAGGTGGCCTCTTTAGATAAAGTGGTACCAAAAAAACCTCTCTGAGAAGGTGACCTGTAAACTGGGACTTCATGGGAGAAGAGCATTCTAGGAAGAAAGAGCAAGACTTCTCTGACTGCCCTTCCCAACCCACTACCACATCCTTTTCTGGCTTTATAATTAGTTAGATGTCAGTCAAGGACCTTTACTTAACTAATTTCTGAATTCCTGTTATTTACCATTTTACCAATTGTTAATAATTCTTCAGTTTTTGTTGTTTTGTTTTTTCAGTTAACCACTTTATTTTATTTTTGGCTGCATTGGGTCTTCATTGCTGCATGCAGGCTGTCTCTAGTTGCAGTGAGTGGGGGCTGCTCTTTGTTGTGGTGCACGGTCTCCTCATTGCGGTGGCTTCTCTTGTTGCGGAGCATGGGCTCTAGGCGCACGGGCTTCAGTAGTTGCAGCACGTGGGCCCTAGAGCACGCGGGCTTCAGTAGTTGCGGTGCATGGGCGCAGTAGTTGTGGCACATAGGCTGTAGTGTACGCAGTCTTCAGTAGTTGTGTGTGCGGGCTCAGTAGTTGCGGCTCATGGGCTCTAGAGCACAGGCTCAGTAGTTGTGGCGCATGGGTTTAGTTGCTGTGCGGTATGTGGGATCTTCCCAGACCAGGGATCGAACCCATGTCCCCTGAATGGGCAGGCGGATTCTTAACCACTGTGCCACCAGGGAAGTCCCAATTCTTCAGTGTTAATGGAGTCGCTTACATAAATTTCCAAACAAATGAGACAGACTTTTAGAAATAGGCTTAACCTCTTTGCTGTTCACACCAAGCTAATTTGAAATATATTTTTATTGCTTAAAAAAATTAACAAGTATTTGTTAGGATCTATTATTTCCTGTTAATTCCTTTTGCATGAAAGAAAATCATATATTGGATGTCTGTATATGACTTTTAGTATAATGTGGCTGTGTCTTGATTGATTGATTGTGCTGTGTGGCATGCGGGATCTTGGTTCCCCAACCAGGGATCAAACCCACATCTCCTGCAGTGGAGGCATGGAGTTTTAACCACTGGACCGCCAGGGAAGTCTGATGTCTTCCGTATATATATAATGGTAAATTTGTTTTGCCGTCTTTATGCTTTGGAGTTTTAATTTGTGCCTGTACTTATTAGTATAGTGTATAAAGACTCTCTGTGATTTTTATCATCATTCCTGTTGTTATTATTCTTTATCACACCATTTAAGAGCAAAAGGAATTTTAAAAGTGAATAGTAGAGAAAGACAAACAGGAAATGTGAGTTTAGATAAGAGTACAAGCAGCAAGGTTGATTGTGACCATGATATAAATTGATGAGATTTCTACCTTCAGCAAATTAACTTTTTTGAGTATTTACTGTGTGCCAGGCACTGTTCCAAGTACTGTACATGTACTGACTCATTTGTTTTTCATAATAGCCCTACAAGTGGATAGTACTGTCTTTATAGGTAAAAGAAGCAAAAGGAAGTTGGGTTTAAGCAAGTTGCTCACACAGCTCTTAGTGCCTGGGCAAGGATTTGAACCCAAGCATCGCCTGTACTTCTATTTTCTGGGCTGTACTTTCTCTGAAGAAGAGATTGTACAACTCGTTGTAGAGCAAAACAAAATAAAACCTTAAGAAGTTTTCAACTCTTTTTTTTTTTTCTCACCCATCATTATTTTTTCCCAGCAGACTATAACTATATAATTTTATAATTATAATTTGTTAGACCTCTTGATACAGGGACTGTATAAAGAGTTGTCTGCAAAAGTTAAGCTTTTCCCCTTAAAAGCTGGAAGTGAGGAAAAGAAGCAGTTGAAATCAGAAGAAAAGCACATAGGAAAAAAAGAAAAAGAGAACAGTGGAAAGCAGCGGTGGTAATTTGCAGTGGAGTCTGAGGTGTGGCTGTCCTGGGTGAGTCAGCATGTGGCAGCTGCTTCAGCCACCAGGGACACATGTGTTGGAGGCCTCCCTTTTCTGAGGCCTTGACCAGTACAGTTCTAGTGAGTGGCGTGTATGGGTCTTAGTAGCAATAAAAGAAGTTGGTAGAGGTTAAAAACAGTAGTGGGGATGAGGAACTACAGATACTAAAAGATATTAAATAAGGAATAAGAAGAGATAGAAGATAAAATAATCCTTCTGAGGTGTCAAAAAGTAACCAGTAATGCCAAAGTATATCTCCTGTAGAAGGTAGGCACATACTATATCCTCTGAGGAAATCACCTGGACAAGTGTACATTTTCTTCAAGGAAACAGAAAGCCAAAGCTCCTGGATTCCTGATGGATAGGCAAGTATACTTCTGAAAAAGAGAGAAGACTTTGCTAAATGGGTTTCTGATAGGGGAGGAATGTCTTCGGTTCTTAGTGAACTAATGAATCTCTTGTTCAGGGGATTGTCAAATAGTATAAAAAGTGGTTTCACATGTGCTCCCCCCATCTGTGTATATTCTGCAGTATCATTATCTCTAAATTTTAGATGAAGAAACTGAATCAGAAATAAAATGATTTTCCTAATCACATACTAGTAGGTTATCAGTTCTTTTGATTAAATCCTGTTGTGTTTTGAAGCCCTGAGGGTTCTAAAAAGCTGGAGTTTAACTGCACAGCATTATATAGAAAACTTAAATTTAGCCAGAAACCATAAAGAGAAAATAACCAGATTTTTAACATTGTTGTACAGTATTTGTTATTAATTTTTTAGGGCATTTAAGAATCGGCTATGCTTTTTAGGTCATCAAAGAAAGATAAAATTATATTCAAACATGTTAATACTACGAGTGCTGACTTGTATTATAGTATTCTTTGGAAAAATATTTGTCACACAATAACTTAATAGTAAATTAACTAATGATACCTTTATTCATTCATTCTGTTGCCACATTTACTTTGAAATTTTGATTAAAAATTTATTTTAACTGAAAATTATATTTTAAAAGTTAATAGCTATTAGATGTCTGTTCACATTTCAGAATTTTCCATTTTAAATTGCAGATTAGATTATGATAAATAATAGTCTTTGCCTCTCTATATATGAGCCCCTGCTCATATAAACAAAGTATTTGCTTATTTTGAGATCTAAATCATTAGTTTATGGTTTATAAATTTTTTCTTGACTAGCTTTATGTAATTTTAGTCTTGCCAAGTCTCTGGTGAGTTTTAGATCACTAAGTCTAGAATTTGTTGACTGCATTAATGAATAAAGTGGTAGATTAATACCTTGTTGATTTTCTTTTAAACCACCAGAGATCTTATTTTCTTCACTCTTAAGAAACTGAAATAGTGATTCACAAATCTTAACCGCAGTGGACCACATTTACGATAATGTTTTGCACAACACTTTTAGTCGATGAAGTGTAAAAATTTCATGTTTGTCTTAGCTTTTTGGTCTCTGAGGTATTAAAAGTGGTGACAGGGCTGCTCTGTTACTGTTTTGCAGCTAGCTCTTTTAATTGATGTTGAATTGTGGCTTTCCATGCACACTGGGTTCAGTAAAAAGGTTGCAGTCATCTAGTGAGCATTTTTCCTTTAATGTGCTCATTAGTGGTGGCAAGTCCAGGTTTCAGCACATGTCAGTAATTTACATTTCATTGCTGAGTGGCTGCCCTTGTTCAAGAGTTGTTTCTAAGCCTGATGAATATATATTGGGAATAAACAGAGTAGAAGAATGGAAAGCCAAATACCCTGCCAGGCCTTTCAGTTGGTTCTGAAGCTTCCAGTGGATCTCTGATTAGCAATGCATTAAGCAGGATGGAAATGCAAAGATTAGGTCTACAAAAGTTGTCACAGGTAGGCCACTCCCTTAAATCCCCTTTTTGTGACCACCTTTCCATTTCATCTTCCTCAAATTCTTCTTTCATGACAGACTTTCTGTTAAAGTGCAAATACTCCGTTAGACCTAGGAAGTGAACAATAGAGGATCAACCTGGTTCCTTTACCCCTTCTGACTGCTAAGCCAAGTCTGATTGTTATGTAAAGAGTAGACGCAAGCAAAGCCTTGCTAGGCCTTTACAGCTCCTAGGGACCCTGTTATTAGGACTGGGATCTCTGTGGTGATTCCTTCTGGGATTCATTTTCCCTCTTTGCCTGATTGGTAGCAGCTTGTTCTGGCTTTTGAAAGCTCGCTTAGATCATTCAGGGGTAATCTGTGGAGGCTGTGGTCAGTGTTGCTGGACATTGGGCCGGGACTCTATTTATTATAGTGTCTTTGAAATCGGGATGTTTGGGAAAATCCAGAAGTTTTCTTCTTGTAGAAAAGCCTATTGTATTATAATGAAGCATTTTTAGACCTCAGGATTTTATTCTAAGTTACTTTATGCATAGAAACAGTAGCATTAGGAAACACTAGCCTAGCTATCTTTAGAAGGTTAATGATGTTGTAATTGTTTATGCATTTTAAGTTTATTTACATATATATGGAAATTTGGGTTTATTGCAGGAAAGTAGATATTAATGTTTTCAGTTGGGTGTTAGTATGGTCATCAGTCTGTCTACTTATTTATTTTTGTGGTGTTTTTCAAAACATTGAATTTAAGAAGTTTTGTTCAGAATTCAGTAGAAGCAAAACTGAGTGAACTTATGACTAACAATACAGTATTGAAAGACATTGAAAAATATCAATACTCAAATCAGATTGTTATTATGTTATGGTAAGTTCAGTTGGATATGATTTAGCCCTTGGATCTTTTTTTTTTTTTTTTTTTTTTTTTTTTTTTGGTACGGGGGCCTCTCACTGTTGTGGCCTCTCCCTTTGCGGAGCACAGGCTCCGGACGCACAGGCTCAGTGGCCATGGCTCATGGGCCCCGCCTCTCCGTGGTATGTGGGATCTTCCCGGACCGGGGCACGAACCCGTGTCTCCTGCATCTGCAGGCGGACTCTCAACCACTGCGCCACCAGGGAAGCCCAGTTTTTTGTTTTTTTGTGTGTGTTTTTTTTAAGCTAGATTCTAATAGAGGAGCAACATGGAACAATGTGGGTTTTGGAAAATTTTTTATGTTTATGAAGATAAAGCTGGGAATCTTGAGGATATTAGCTTAGTAATGTTCTGATCAGTATTTGTAGGCTTTGCAAAAATGTAACAATAAATTTACCTTCTAGATGTCTACTTGAAACTATTCCTTTTGGATATTTGCCAGATAAAAAAGCCCCATGGGATTAAGTTCTGGAAAATCACTTGCAAATTTGTGGGGGGATATCAGTGACTTTAAATATTTAACTGTCCAAACTGTCATCTACAGGCGTTCTGTCTCTGCACTGGGTAAAAAAATTAGAACTTTGTCAGCCAGTTAGAATTAAAGGTGACATCTGCTTTTAATTGGTGTTTTATTTTCTTCCAAGTCAGTAAAAATTCAGTAAGACATGAATTATCAAATTTTGCAATGCTAAGCAACTTGTCAAGTGACAGTAAGCACTACCTTGAGCTTACAGATGGGAAGTGTTAAAATGTTGATTAATCGTCTTGAGTTCTGATTCTGGTTGTAGAAGGCAAAAGCCTCTGTAACCATTGCCAGCTTTCTCGTGTCAGATAGTATTCACTTGTTAATTTCGTAGGCTTTTTTCAATTACTGGCAAATTGCCTCTTGTATAATTAGCATTTAACTAGTTTTAGTGATGCTTGGGCTAGTAGACTTGGGATCCGATAAGGCATTATAGAATTCTTCTGTTTCTCAAGTCTGTTATTTATTTAGTAAACTTCTTTGTTAAATTCTTTGTAGTAAAACAATTGAAAAAAACCAAAAAATGAGCTTTAAAATGGTATTCTCTTATATACTCTTGACAAAGGTAGCCTTGCATGGACCCGCCTGTTGAAAAAGAAAATTGATTATTTCTGTTTTTACCATTTCTCAAACATTTTAAGATACAAAACTTAAGGGTAGAGAAATCAGTTCCTTCAAGAAGAGCATGTAAAAATAACTCAAGACTTCAAACATTCTCAGACCTGAAAGAGACCAAAGAAAATATTCCCATCATACTGACTACATTTAAATTTTCTAGTTACTGAAAATTTCAGCATGGTACTAAGTAGTCTCTTTATAGAAAGCGTCTTTAAAAGTTGAACTACGAAGACGATTTTTTTTTCCCCTAATCGTTAATATGAAAGTGGATTTTTTCCTTTTCCTATTTGAATAGATCTGTATATTGGAGGTAGAATTCTGTTTTGAAAGTGGTTAGGACTTGTAGCAACATTTCTGAGATTAGTTCCTTAATATTACTAGACTTCAGTTTAATTCAGGTTTCTTTTTTATTGTCCACTTAAGAATACCTGATAAATGTTTTATGTAGTAATGTATTTTTGCTACCAGAAAATCATTGCATTGTTTAATTTGATTCAGAAAAATCTGTCCTGTTCAGTTACTTGGATGTCGTATAGATTTTATTTCAACTTAAAAACTAGAAAAGATGCTTGGGTAAATTAACAGTTGATAAGTAGCGTTTTAAGCCCAAGGGCCAAGTTTAACAGTTCTTATACAGTTTTAGAAAATAGATGAAAAATAGAAAATTTAGATCTTCTTGGTAAACTATACAAAACACTTTTATAGTCATTTCGATGCCTGATAACTTCAGGGTTCATTGCCCCTGTACATTTTTCAAATTATTTGCTTCTCAGTACATAAGGCTTTAATTTACCTCCTACCGACAAACCCCAAATGGGTTTTTTAAGAATTTTGAAAGTGGATTGCTATAGTTGGGTTACAGCACTTGCTTTGATTTCTGACACAGGATTTCTTAAGACTCCCCAAATTTAGAAGGATGGATGGGAGGTTCAGGCAGTGTCTTCTGGGCAAATGCTAAGGTGTTTTTCTTTTCAGATACAGAATTACTGTTTTCTATGATATCTTTCTTTCTTTGAATCCTGTTTTAATGCCTGTTTCTTTTAAAAAAATAATTTAGACACAACGTTAAACCATATTTTTTTGACTGTTAACTTAAATTTTGGTTTGTATGATCTTTTTTATCTTGAATTTTAATAATTTAATAATTTTAATAGTAAAGATAAATATTTGTACCTTCAAGTATCCTAAAGCAATTATTGTTTCTGTAAATAACTTTGATATTATTAGTAAATGCGATTTATATACTGATGAATAATATTACCTCAGGTGTGCATTCTCTAGAGGTGCTCAAAGTGACTTCTGTGTCATCCTTTCGTGCTTGCGCTCTAGTTAAGGAATGAGGAAAATAGTTGATACGTGTATTTTATTGGAAAGAAGACCAAAGCCTATGGCTAGTATTTGAATTGGGGTAATAATTTACTTTTTTGCCCCTAAATACTCTCACGATCTTTTAGGAAACTGAGATCATGGTAGGCTTGACTTGTTAATCATTTCTGTGTTTTCAGCTCAGTTTGGTCACTAATACTTGACTTGTTCCTTACATTCTTGCTTCTCTTCGCCTCATTGCTTGTAGTTGCTGTTTAAATTACCAAGCTTTCTTTATCACGTGAGCCTCTCACTCTTTTGACAACTGATTGGATCGGGGATTAGTGTCTGACCCAGAGGCGGTCATCTGTAGAAGGGCCATGGCCCAGGATGTGCGGGTGCGGATGGGGGGGTGTGTGGCGGGGTTGTGGGTTGTGCTCAGGTGTGGGGAGGGTGTGACATTTGCACTGAAGTAACTGAAGGATGAGAAGGAGCAGCGGCCAGCATGTGAGGATCTGAGGTAAACCCTCCCCAGGCCGAGGGAATGAGCAGGTGTAAATGTTCTGAGGCAGGAAGATTAGCTTGTCGATAGAGAGAAGGAAGCTGGCGTGGCAGGAGAATGATGAATGAGGAGGTGTGTGGTACAGGATGCGGTTGGAAAGATAGGCTCAGGGCAGATCAGCGAGGGCCATTGTAAGAAGCTGGGATTTTAATTTCAGCAGCTTTGGGGAACCACTGGGGGGAATTTTAATTTAAGCATGTAGTGACATAATGTGATGTATTTCTATATTAACTAGAACAAGAATGCATATCAGACTGAAGAATTATGTAATTAAAAGCCGTTATGATAACAGGAGTAGAAAAATGCAAGCTACACGTAATAAGAAACAGTGCCTTAGAAGAAGATAAAAGTCTCATGCTGGCCTTCCTATAGAAGTCTTCACCCGTTAGTTTTGTCCTACGGTTGTTAGGACACAAAGCTATCTTCTGATTTGTACTTTGCAAATCATCTGCTTTTCAGTAAACCCTGCCCTTACTTAGAGATTAATCTGATACCAAGAATCATTCCTCTTCTCACAGTGGTTTATTTCCCTAAGTCTCGATTATTCAGTCTTGAAAAACACTCTAGTAAGACTGTACATGGTAACATTTCACCCTTCAAGTCTTGAGAACAGTTAGGGGAAAGGTGTGGATACAAAGGAAACAATATAGGGTATCACAGTTTAAGGTGGCCACTCGAAATTCTGTCTCCTTTGATATCTTTCTGCCAAGTGTTAATTACTGGTAAGCTTCTTTAACTTTTTGTCTGGCTAGCAGGTGATGGTTATACCAAGCAAATAGGCTTCAGTGAATGCTTGTATCTGGTAGGCATGCACGTGTGCACACGTATACTCACGTTCCAGTGGACCGTTTGCCTCTCTAACATTCTTTCCACCACTGGTGATTTGTTTAAGCCAGTTATAATCATGTTATCTCTTCTGACAATCATTATTCAAGGAAGACTCAGTGAAGGCTTAAGCCAGTTTGGACCGCTGAAACAGAATGTGAGGCTTTTCTTGGGATTCCTGGGAGAGAAACTTTCTCATTCATTAGAGAGGCTTTGGTGCTCAAGCTCCACATTGGCCCCCCACGCCCACCCTTTTGTGAGTGAGAGGGGTTGGTGCTGCTGGCAGCCATTTTGTGACTGTGAGGACAGCTAGCCAAGGGCAGAGCTGACTTGCAGAGTGGGACAGGTCTGAGAGAATGGCACAGAAACCCAGAACTGGGAGGTGTATCAGTGCTTTCAGAAGAATTTCTGTGGGTGTTGGAGGAAGTGTGTGCTGGGGGCAGGGAGAGTTGGGATGTTTAGTGGGTTGACAGTCTTCTGTTCTTTATTAGACATTTATTGAAAGTTTTCTTATCCCACTGTGCTAGACACTGAGAAACTTAGTTAAAAAATAAAGTAGGGCACAAAACTTGCTTTTCCAAGAAACTTATTTATGGGTATTAGATTTTGATTCCTTCTGTGATTGTCCCTTGTATTGGTCTTAGGGACTGAAAGAACACTCAGTTGTTACTATTCAGTTAAAATTTTTAGAACCAGAGCTTAAAGCCTTAACCCTTATGTTAGTAAGGAAAACAATGTCAAGGCTATGAGTTGCTTTAACGATGTTGCTGGGCAGCTAGAACTTTGTGCATATTATACATGGGTGTTTTGAGGAATCCAAGAGTGAAAAGATAGGGAGGCTTGAGGAAACTATTGGAAACAGAGACTAGCCAGCTGTCAGGTCTTTTTGCTCTGTGTTTCTGCTTCATTCTTTGAAATCTTTCGGCAAGCCTGTCCACTTGCATCCTCTGCTTCTCTGCTCCAGTGGTCCCATGGAACATGCTGACTCCATAGCCCCTGAGCTTATGTGTTTTAGGTCTGGCCTCCTGAAAAGAGGAAAGCCTCTTTTTTCTCTTGGTCCCCATTCCTGGGAAAGGGACTGCGATAGATCGAGTTTGGGTTAGCTGCTTTTTGCTACAGTCATCTGTGTTCAGGGAGCCAGATCACATCCTGCAAAAGGGCTGCAGGGACTTCCCTGGGGTCCAGTGGTTAATTCCACTAGAGGGGGCGCGGGTTCGATCCCTGGTGGGGGAACTAAGATCCCACATGCCGTGCGGTGCGGCCAAAATAAACAAACAAGCAAACAAACAAAACCCCAAAAGGGCTGCAGTTGAGGGGACTTTTGCTGTGGTTGGGAAAAGTGCAGCTCAGAGAGTTGCGGGCTGGCTAACTTTTCCACAAAATGTCTATTATACCACGTAATTATAGGGCATTGTGGTCATCGCAGCAATCAGAGTATGTCTCGTGTAGGTGCTGCATGAAGGTAATGGTTAATTCTGGTAGCTTAGGGGTTGGGTATAGCTGGAGAGACAGTTGTCTAATTTCTAATAGGAGAGGTGTGGGTGTGTATGAAAGGATTAGTGAAGAAGAGTGTTTTGTATTTGTATAGCTATTGGTTTCCTCCCTAGGAATTTACTCCTGTCATAAAAACTCTGTGCCCCTATAAAGCCGAGTTTCATAATTGTGGCATCATTGGAGTTATAAAGTACACAGAGAGAAGAAAATGATGGACTTTTTGAGCCAAGAGGAAACTTAGAACTTACCTGATTTGATTGTTTGGCGTATCTCTCTTGATGTGGCAGATACCAGTGAATACAAAGATGAAGAGATTCACTTCCCTGAAGAAGTTTACAGAGAGGAGATACAACAGGGAGGAGACCTAGGGAGGAGTTTAACTCTTGAGAGTCAGAGATGGCCTTGTGGGGAAGTCAGAGAACGACGCGCTTTCTTTTGATGGGGGAGGAGTGTCTAGGAAAGTCTCATGAAGAAGGTGGCATTTGAAGTGGATTTTGAAAATAGGAGTGTGTTTACATAGAGAAGGTGGTTGGGGAGAAGAATGGGGATTTAAAAAAACCGGAAGACCTTCTCAGGAAGGGGATTAATTTTCTTGGCTCTACCTTCAAAATTAATTTAGAATATGATCACTTCTCCCTACTGTCAGTGCTACCATTTATTCCAGCTGCCAGCACCTCTCATCTGCATCATCAAATTAGTTTCCTACTTGATCTCCAAGCTTCCATGTTTATGTCCCTCCAGAGTATTCTCAAAACCCAGTCAGAGTGATCCCTGGACAAGTAATATCCAAATATTTGATATTTCAAATATCAGCTTCTCTGCTAAAAACCAAGCAACAAAGTACATTTAATAGCTTCTTATTTCATTCAGAGTAAGAACCAGTCCTTTAAGTCCCCATCCCCCTTTCTGACCTAAGTATTTTGCTCTCTTGCTTACTGTATTTTACCTCTTCCTTGAGGTAAGGTATGCTTACAACCTCAGGGCCTTTTCACCTGCTAGTTTCTTTGCCTAGAACACAGAATCCCCAGATGTGCCTTCTTTAGGCCATTCAGAGTCATTTTCTCAAAGATGCCTACCCTGACTATCCTAACTAAAGTGGCTAGTTATTATTCTCCTATCACCTCACACTCTCAATTCCCATTTTCTAATTTATTTTTCTCTGAAGTACTTACTTCAGCCTGATACATACTCTATTTTGTCTGTCTTTCTCTCCCACTGGAATGTAACCTACACAACCACAGGGGTTCCCCTCCCCCGCTTGTGATCATACTGTTTCCTCAGTGCTTCGAACAATATCTGGCTCGTATATATTTGCTTAATAAGCAAATAAATGGGTAAGAGGTGGATTGTCTAGCTCTATTTTTGGGCCATTCATGGGATAGATTTGATACCCTAAATTCAGAGTAGGCAGATGTTTATAAATACAGAAATCACTTCTGTTATCTTTGCAAGATGGCTATTCAGCTGTTGCTCATACGTATAATCACTAGAATTTAAACCGTTTTATCATATAGCCCAGTGTTTGGCAAACTTCTTCTGTAAAGGGCCAGGTAATAAATATTTCAGACTTTGCAGGCCATACCGTCAGAACTATTCAACTCAGTTATTAACTATATAACTCTGCAGTTGTAGCATGAAAACAGCCCACAAGTATAGGTAAGTGAACATAATGGGTATGGCTGTATTTCAATAAAACTTTATTTATGAACACTAAAACTAGAATTTTATGTGATTTTTAACATGTCATGAGATATGTTTTTTTTCAACTATTTACAAATGTTCCTTTTTATTGTACTTGGACAGAGATTGACTACTCTATAGTCAAAGTATGGTGTTTGAAACAGCTACACATCTGTATGAATATATTTAGTTTAATACACATTTCACTATCTTGTTCATAAGCACACATGTGGTTAGAGCCACTAGAAAGAGACTCTCTGACATTGTGAATAAAAAAGCACATGGTACAGTTATTTCTGCTAATACATGGGGGCAGGGTGTAGTAACATGGAAAATAAAAGACAGAAAGGGATGACATACAAGTAATCTGAGAACGTGTCATATAGTTTAAATGTATAGGGCCTACTGATTATATTTGCTTGATCTTAACCTAAAGGCCAAGAAGGGATTAGTAATTATATTCAATAACATTAGATTTACATTCCCTTTAGTGCATATCAGTTGAGAATGTGGGCAGTTAATTCAGAAATGCTGTGGAGGATTTGCTTTCAGAATTAAAAAATTTTTGTGGATAAGTGAGAATCAATCACACTGATAAAATATTTGTAAAATATAGTAACATATGTAAACATTAGTGTTGGATTAGATTTATAAACTTTCTGGTTTTCCCCCAAAATTTGAATTGCGCTGTAGAAGAGGCAAGGGATTCACTCCCCCAACCCCCAATATAGTGGTGCAGGATCTGGCAACCTAACAGATGTAAAATTGAAACACACAGAGATTTAAAAATACCCCGTTCTGTGGGTATATAATAAATTAATACGTGTTGATTGTTAATGTTTAAATGTATGGATTAGGTATTATCTTCTGTGATGAAAAATTAGACAAAGAGGTAAACATGTAAGAATAAATAAGAATTATGTCTTTTCATGTTGAGAGTAACATGGGAAGAAGGAATTCTTGGAAATACAAGTCAAATCTGTGAAATAAATGGTAGGAGAGGTTTTTAGACAGGTACAGGGATTGTTGCTATTTTTAGTGTGTTCATTTTCATGAAGCTGACCACAAGTGGGGATAATATATTGTATGTAGTCTCTGGATGACCTGTGACATCATCCCGAGTTGCTGAAAACAGAGTTAAGTTATTTTAAATAACTTTTTCTATTTTATTTAGAAATTTGTCAATGAATGAGTTTAAAACAATTATTTTGCATATATCTTGACCGGTTAGTAGTACCAACAAGGATTATAATTTTTTGTTTTCCAGTACTGTACGGTTTTTATTTTAAACCCATAAAATTATGCCTTTTTCAGCCTAAGATCATTTCTATGGCTGTCCTCTTATCCAAAAAACCCTGAAATCAGTTTACATTGTTGTTAATTTGAAAATTCTTTACAACCATATGGGACAACCATATGGGAAAAGGACTGAATCTCTTTAGGGCTTTATTATAGGTAACCTAAAGAAGATAGAAGACTTACTTCAAATTACTTTTATTTCTTGGTAGGTCTTAACTAGAGTCTAGCCTCCTCTTAGGATAGTTGGAAATGGCCTATGGCGGATAAATAATACAGCATCAGAGTGCTGTTTTCTGACTGGTATGGTGGGTGGGCCTTAGTGTTCTGTAAAAATGCCTTGGCACGTCATCCCAGATCATGGAGTTCATCTTTGATGACTCGTTTATGTGTTCTGCTGACTTCCAGTGTTCTCTTTATTGCAATTTCTAGTGTGGATATTGAAGCCAAAAAATTCAAAAAGACTTCTGAAGTTTATTATTAAATAGCATTATTAAATCAGAGTTGAAGTCTTTGGTCAAGTAGAGTAACTGCTGTGTCAAAACTGAGCTTTTGAAACTGAAAAGCATTCTAAACCACAGAGCATGAACAGTAGTACTCCAAAAACCCTTTTTGATTTGGAAGTGAAGTGTTTAAGGTAGTGATAACATGAGTAAAATATTGAAAATTTCTCAAAAGTACTTCACAGCTCATGACTGTAGTGATTATACAGGTAAATGTGATATCATAACTTTTTAAGTTTTCAAGTGCAGCAGGGTAGTTTATCCCAAGAAATTGTATTTGGTTTGGTGTCTGTTTTTTACTGAAGACACTTCCAGGTCCATGTGAGAGTGTCTCCCATGGAAGTCTCCTCCGGTTGTCCTGCTAACAGGTCACTTATGTGCAAAGTGGAACTTATCCTTGTAACAGAACCTGCTTTTCGGTTTCCTGTTTGAATTGTTTTCTGGTCTGCAAATCTTATAGTCAACTTTGACCATTCCCCTCCCTTGCACTTCCTAATTCAGTCATTCTCCCTAAATCCATTGCCAGGTATACTGTTAATTAGTATTACTGCAGCTTTTCTCACTGCTTTTCTCTCTACTGAATTCCCACTGCTGTCATATTACTTCCTCACTCATGTCTTTCTCCTAGACCACTGATCACTTCCTCTCAATCTTTCCTCCTTGGAGCCTGGTCAGTACTGGAGCCAGATTGATCTTCCTGAAGTACTTCAGAATCCTTCAGTGGCTTACGGTTGTCTGTAGAGCCTGTATTCCTCAAGCTGCCATGCGCAATAGTTTCATTTCTGCCTGCCTTCCAGCACTATCTGTGCTTGCCCCGCTGTAATGTCTGTTACCAGAGGCTGGCTGGCTGGCTGCTGTGATTGTGCGGGCATTTAAAATTTTGTCTGAGCAACATCTTTTCTCCTTTGAGAGCTGTGGCTGGCTTGCCTGCCTCAGCTTTAGCCGTGTGATGGAAGGATGAGCAAGTCTACATGCAAGCAGGGTTTTAGGGTGAGAGGAACGAGCCGGTTGAGAGGAGGAGATGAAGGGTGTGGGGGAGAAGTAGGTTTAGCCCCTTCAGGAAGGGTTGCCTTCTCAGGAACAAGGCTCCTGGAATGCATTAAACACCTGCACACTGGAAGGCGGGCGGGGAGTCCTCACCAGTCACATTTACAGCCAGCTGGGCCTTCTGAATCCCTTCACAGCTAGACAGCAGCTTATTAGGGTCCCCTCTGTCCCAGGTGCTTTGCATATATTAATTCATTTAATCCTCACAGATACAGAAACTGAGGCACAGAGTAGTTAAGAAACTTGTCCAAGGCCACCCAGGTAGTTTATGGTAGAATTGGAGTTTAGGCAGCCTCCTGCTCTTAACCATTACACTCTGCTGCTTCTAATTCCTGCCTTTTTTAAATACAAGAGTATAATTTAAAACCCTGCTTGACAGTTGTTTTATACGATTCAAGAGCCATGGGAGGTGAGGAGTTTATAGGTGGTGTCAGTCATAACTTGAAAACTTCAAAAGGCTATGTAAGGTGGTGATAGTGTACATTTCAGGGGAGTCGCACAGGCTGGTAAAACATTTTAAGAAGATAATTTTGCTGAAATTAATGTTTATGCTTATTGGTAGTTGATATAAAATAATGCTTCATCTATTATATATGATGTCCATTTTCACCCTCATCAGTTACAAGGCTTGAATTGAAGGGAGAAGATTGCATTCTCAAGTCTTATTTATCTAGTAGGTTAGAAAGGCCCTGGTTGGACTTTCTGAGAAAGACAGACATATCAGGTGACTTGAGCATGTTAAAATTGTAGCAAAATTGAATGTGAACAGAAGGGAAAAATTCTCTGATGCAAAGGGGAGGGAATCCCTGTCTGGAAAGACTCCCCTTGTCTTTTATTGTTTATGCAGTTGATGATTGAAATATTGCCACTTCATATGTAGAGGTATCATTGCAATAAACTTACGTTGATTTGGCTGACAGTTTCCGTCCATGTATGCTTTATTCTAATTACCATTAGTTTCCCAGAGTATACTACTGTACTCCTCTGTCACAGCACCCATGCTTTCTTGTGATTTTAATTGCTTGTTGTGTCCTGTCTTCCCAGTTGGTTTGCCAACTAAAAGAGGGCAGCGGTACATCTTCGTCTTGTGCATCATTGTTTCCCTAGACTTAACACAGTGCCTGACACAGAGTGGGTGCTTAGCAGGTATTTGTAGAGTGAATGCATGGCTTTACCTGTATACTGAAGAAGTATGCAGTTGAGGCCTGGTTGTTGTAAGGCTTAAGAGAAGCGGGGGGGAGACCCTTTAGGATGAACACGGGTTGCGTGTAGCTTCGTCATGATTCTCTGAAGATCATAGAACCTTTTACAGACCAGTGGGAGGACTGTTTTCCTGAATATTTAAATGCTTGTTTTTCCTTGCTGCCTTTTCAAATCCTAGTTGTCTTTTTTCCTTCAAACGCTACCCTTTTTGTGATGCCTTCCTTGATTCCTCTATTGGACTCTGTTCACAGTGCCTGATGTTTTTTTTCTAATCTCTTTTAGTGCATTTAGTACTCTCTACCATTTATTGTTTTTATTGTTTGGTATGTGTTGTTTGTTATACTAGACTGTAAACTCTTTGCATTCAGAAACCAGGTCTGTCCAAACAAGCATGCTTCGGAGAGTGAAAAGAGGCACTAGTCAGATGGGTGCTGAGGTAATAGGTGTGTCCTGGGACTGTGTCAGGCAGATTTATGTATGACACTTCCCAGTGGTCAGCACATGCCACCTGAACCTGGGACATGAGAAGGCAGCAGAGCTGCAGATAAAACCACTGGTTTGGGTCTTATCTTATTTCTGTCAGTTTACCTGTTTAGGTGTGGTGGGCATTTGATTTCATCTCTCAGATCCTAATTTTACTGACATGTTAAGTAGAAATGACTATTTATGTTCCGCTGGTTTTGTAGCCCCATTTTTTTTTTTTTGGAGGAAAAATGATTAAAAAACACTAATTGGAAAAGATAATACACCCCAGTGTTCATAGTAGCATTATTTACGGTAGCCAAGAAATGGAAGCAACCTAAGTGTCCATCAACAGATGAATGGATATCGAAGATGTGGTGTAGATACTCAATAGAATACTAGTCAGCCATAAAAAAAGAATGCAGTTTTGTCATTTGCAGCAACATGGATGGACCTGGAGGATATGATGCTTAGTGAAGTAAGTCAGAGAAAGACAAATACTGTGTATTATCACTTCTATGTGGAATCTAAAAAACTAGTGAATATAACAAAAAAGAAAGAGACTCATAGATATAGAAAACAAACTAGTGATTACCAGTGGGGAGAGGAAACGGGAGAGGGGCAAAATAGGGGTACAAACTACTATGTATAAAATAAGTAAGCTGGCTAAAAGGATATATATTACAGCATAGGAAATATAGCCAATATTTTATAATAACTATAAATGGAGTATAATCTGTAAAATTTTTGAATGACTGTGTTGTACACCTGAAAGTAATACAATGTAAATCAACTGTACCTCAGTTAAAAAAATTTAAAAACAACTTTAAAAACTGTGGAATGTTAGTTAAGATATTTTACTGTGTAATTCTAGAATAAATTGAAGACTTTCTAACTTTGTAAACCAACTAGAACCCAATGACTGAAATGTTTATCTATGTATAAAATGGATTTTAGGGTAAAGTGAGCCTTACTACAGTGCCTTTTAGATGGTGCTAAGTAAGTAAGTAAAATACATATTGTTGTTCTTGTTAATATTAATGCATTCCTTGTTCTTTTACTCCCTTCAAACTTTAAAAAAAATGTTTCCTACCTAGAGATAAATAAATCTCTACTTGGGTCATTCCACTACATCTTATTGTCACTTTCACTTCATTGCATCCTTGTTAATAACCAAAATAAAGGGTGAAAGTAGCAGGTTGGCCTGTTGGCCTGAGTAGTGTGAGGAATTAGCTGCTCGAGGCAATTAACTGGAAATCATGATCTCTGCTTTTTTAGCATTCCATTCGTTATTTGAAATAAGCTTTATAATGTAGGCTGTACTAGAGCACAGCAATTAAATGTGCTAACAAAAAAGAATATCCCAACTGTAGGTAGAGCATGCTTTATTCAAACCACATGACTCTGATTTCCATCCAGCGGTGGTATCGAGACCTTGATGTGTTCCAGAAAGCAGTAAATTAAGCACAGAGTGTGGAAGGATTTCTACTTGTAGCAAGTTTTAAAAAAATTCATATTATCAAAGGAAGTAGAAAGAGTACCTAATTCAGATAATATCCCAGACCAATTTTAAACGTTTAAAAATTAAAGTTAGTATCCAGTGTTTGGACTAAACACAAGATCTCTAGCCTTTCACCAGTTTACCAGCTTACTACTAGCAGTAAATATTAATGGACTGTGAGGAATGAACAGGAAGGTGAGTCAGGAGGCATATACATTAACATTCCCTCATGCTAATTGAAGCATTATTAAATCATTTTTAAGACTTAAACTGTAAAATTGCTCATCTAGTTCCATAGTTGTTATAAGGTATATTCCAAAATTGAACTGGAAAAATTAGTTTTCAATCCGAAAGTACCAATTAATTTTAGTATTCATGAAACAATAAAAATAATTGGATCAGGGAGAAATGAAAACAACTCATTTTAAATATCCAAATTGTTGAGATATAAAATTAAAAGTATTTTATGGGAAGTGCAAAAGAAGGAAATTACAACTTCATAACTAAATAATTCCTATGAC
This sequence comes from Lipotes vexillifer, assembly GCF_000442215.2. Taxonomy (NCBI): domain Eukaryota; kingdom Metazoa; phylum Chordata; class Mammalia; order Artiodactyla; family Lipotidae; genus Lipotes; species Lipotes vexillifer. The sequence goes on along the minus strand of NW_006788208.1, from coordinate 3,057,198 downwards.
CAGTTTATATAAGGAGAACCTTAGCAATACACAACCATATTTAAATATGAAGTTTCTTACCTTATCCTCTTAAAAAATACATCTAGAAGAAATACTTTAACATTTGTGCCTACATCTTTTGAAAAAAATTTTGTTTTACAGTAACATTTATTAGAATTACTGGAACACAAACGCATTCCCACAGGTAGCCCCGTTCAGTATGCATTAAACCTTATATAATTATTGTATTGGAAATAGAATTCCTTGTGGGTTTTAGATAATTGGGACCTCGAATCATGAATGTCATACTTTGTTCAATCCAATTGAAATTATTAAAAGCGTTCAAGGTTTTACATAAATAATTTTATATAAACAAATTTAAATTTTTAAATATTCAAGTTTTAATTAATTAATTAATTAATTTTTGGTGGTACATGGGCCTCTCACTGCTGTGGCCTCTCCTGTTGCGGAGCGCAGGCTCCGGACGCGCAGGCTTAGCGGCCATGGCTTATGGGCCCAGCCGCTCTGCGGCATGTGGGATCCTCCCGGACCGGGGCACAAACCCGTGTCCCCTGCATCGGCAGGTGGACTCTCAACCACTGCGCCACCAGGGAAGCCCTATTTTTTTAAAAAAAATTTCAACATAAAATCCTATTTCAAACATCAGGAAGATCAATCTATATGAAAATTCAACAAGAAGTTCACAGCTGTACTTGCATCTTTAATTAAAGCGTTATTACTATTGTATTACAAAGCAAAAATAAGCTTAACTTCTTGAAAATGCCAGGTAGCTGAGTGATAAACTTAACAATTTCATCCAAGAAAATTTAGTGTCATTGACTTGATCATCAGTATTTTGCTAATATATTTTTAAAAAATGTTCTAATATTAAAACTAGAATTTCTTTAAAGGAGGAAGGCTAAAATTTATCCAAAAGGCTGACTTTTTAGTTACTCTAATTTTCTCAGTGTTATTGCTAAAGAAGTTATTGAATTCATGTTCTCTGGGTATCTTCTGTATTGCTTTTCTTTGATTCTTGCCCGTGCAACCAGTCTAAGATTTTACATGATAAAGGAAATCTGTGGAACTAATCCTAGAAACCTCTTTCTGTTTTCTCACAGAACACCTCCAGGCACAGAAAAGACAGAATACTTCATTTGCATTCTTAAACATTAGGAACTTAGAATCTGAGTCTTTCAGCTGGAAATGTTATTGCATCTACATTTCCCGAAGAAAAAAAAGGTTAACAGCCCACTCAGGTTTCTGTTAACTCATGTCTTCTTAGTGTCCTGATCTGTGCAAAGAGTGTAGAATGTGGAAGCTGAACGCCCAGCCTCTTTCTTCTTAGCAGTCAAGGAGACTCGGGAAATAGATATCAGTGCTGATTACAGGGAAATAAAAAGAAATCAGATATGCACACAAAAATGGCAGACACTAACAAACTTCAATCTTAGTCTTTTAAAAGGGAAAGAACATTTACAAAATTAACATAGGCTACAGTAACTAGAATTTTTAAAAGTAAACTATTTTCCACATGAGCTTGAAAAGCTTACCCCAAAAGTACAAAGATATTTAGAGATTTATAGTTTGTTTATTTAAATGGTTTCTGGGAAATTAATAAGTGCTAAAAACCTCTTCTTTGCCCTAAGTACCTTTGTCAGAAACCCAGAAGATTTAATAAAAAAAATTTAACAACTTTTTGGACTTAAGTGAAAAATAGAAATGAAAATCATTCCGCTGTCAAATATTAGAAATGGAAGATGTCCTACTGCTGTATTGTTCACTTCCTATGCATGAAAAACAAGGTTTTATATTTAATGATATTCCTTAACTAGAAAACCTGACTTCTGCCAATTGTTACAGTGTGGAAACTGTTTCTCTAACTAAATATTGTGCGTGGCTATCATCTGGAAGTAATAATATTACTTGAGTGCATTGTGCCAAGTGGACACTTAATACAGAATATACATTAGACTGAATGAAATCCAGATACAAGTAATAGTGACAGAGAAAGACACAGATTCCTTTGGTTAAACTAACTCACAACATGTACAGTGTACCATAAGTTAAATGCAGTTTGTAAGCATGTCATTAGATTTCAATCGATCTTGCAATTAGCATCCCAAACAAATTGAAAAGCTGTGCTGGTTTATAAATTTATGTTTAGAATTTTAAAGAGTCTTTGTCTCCCTTCCACTACCCTTCCTCCACAATTGTCAAGTTCCTTAAGGTTCTCTTCCCAGTGAGTCGCTTAAATTGGGTTCTTAATTTGCAAGGAGCAGACTAGCACTTAAAGAAAATGACGCCTATATATGTAGGGGGTTGGAGGCTGATGGCACCTTCTGCTAGGGTTGTTCTATACCTCCCTTTATGGATGCCCCACAGTCAGTGTTGAGGAAAATGAATTAGGATTCATATTCTGGTCTTCTCTAATCATTCCCACTGTACAGCCTGGGGCTTCCAGTAAGTGCTCGTCCGTACCTTGTACCCAGTCTTGGGGCAAAGACCCAGCCGACTGGTATTTACTGATGACCGTGGAAACTACACTAGGAATGTTTCTCCCATCTGTGTGTTCAAATGTTGTCCTTATCTTTTATTTCTAATCATTATTTTGAAAAGTACACTGAGTACAGGTTAAAAGCTAACCACCAAAAGAGGGTTCAACCCCGATGTCGTAAGCCAAGAGGAGGAGCCTTCCTTCTTTTACACAGTAACTTGTTAGAGCCCGAGTGCCAACTTGGCTGAAATTCCTTCTTGGGACTGAACTGAGTTTTTTGTTTTTGTTAAAAAAGAAAGAAAGAAAGAAAGAAAAAAGGGCTGAGTAATATTGTATCAAATACCAGAAGTGGTCTCATTGGAAGCAAAAACTATTTACATTAAATAAGAAATCAGTTTGCAGGTTGCACCTGTCACATTTACAGTATAGTGTAATATACTGTGACCAAAAGTGTAATGAAATACAGCTTCAGGCACTCAGTCCACAGTGAGCGCAGTGTGCCACAGGTGAGTTAAGGGGAGGTAGTGAAAGGGAGAGGAAGAAAGCACGAAGAAGATGAGTTCTCCCTGAGGGGTTCTGGTGTCATCACGGATTGGACAGCAATCCAGTCCTCCTCCACTGCCACAGGTGGCCTGATGGACCGGCTTCTGTTGCTCAGAGAATTCAGTCCAAGCTCATCTGTGATTTCAGCAGTGCTCATGGCAACAGGAAGATCTTTTTTCTTTGCAAACAGACACTAGTCAGACGGAATCCCAGATCAACCCTTCTGCCACCATCCTCATGAGCTCTTCTTGGACCTCTTACAAAGAGCAAAATCTGAGTGTTTTGGAAGTAGTGGTGCTGCAGAGGTTGGATGCTGTCCGGTTAAGCCAGCAAAGGTGATGTTCTGTACTTCATAGTTTTCACATTTAACCTATGGTGGCAGTAGTTGTTACCACTTCATCAGGCTTCACTTTGTATAAAATAACCATCTACTGAAGCATCCCAGCCAAACATGAGAATGCACTTTCTTTTCTCTCTCTCTCTCTCTCTCTCTCTTTTTTTTTTTTTTTTTTTAAAAAAAAAGCCAAAAAAGTCCCCTGAAGAGGTTAGCAAACCGGCCTGAGAAACGCGTCCCTGGCTGTGGGTGCTGCTGCTGTGACTGCTCCTGGTCTAGGTGTTGGGTTTACTCCTATAAGCTGGCGGCTACTCTGAGAATGTTTTCACTGTTTTTATTGTAGAATAAAAGACAGATACAGAAAAAAACTATGCAGAACCAGTGTGGGCTTGCGTAAGGAGAGGAATCTTGTAGCCATTACGTAGGTTCAGTCATGAGACATTTGCCCTGAATCCCAGAAGGCCTGTCCGTGTGACCCATCTCAGTCCTAACCTCTGGTCTCTCCCCAGATGTATCCACTACTTTGACTTATATAGTAATCATTTTCATGCATTTTAAAATAATTTTATGGTCCAAACGTGCATCCCTAGACACTATGATTTGTCTTGCCCATTTATTTTCACCTCTGATATGTCTTCTAAATATCTCTCAATCCATAGGTTCTCCTCACATACATTTCTCTTCCCTGCAGTTTATCTGTTGACAAACCTTGTGCTGTGTGACCTGTAGAGTGTCTTTCAGTCTTGACTTAGCTGATTGCATAATCATGGTGCAGTTCTTCACTTCCCTCCATTCTTGGCATTTCCTACGGATTGGCAAACTGGCTTCAGAGATGGGGATCAGACTTAGGTTTCAATTCCTTTGACCAAGACTGTAGGAGGCACATGTCTTGTTACTGCTTTTTAAGATCTAAGCAGCCTTTGAAGCTTACTGTCTATAGCTATTGCTTCATTAGATTGCAAAATCGTGATATTTTAATTCTAACATCTTTTTCATTAATTAATTGGAATATATTTATAAAGAGACTCTTCCCCTCATTTATTGTTTGGTTTCCTAAGGGTGTAATTCATATAGAAAGAGCAAGATGAGTGTATAATTCTTTACCTTTATTTACTAGTTTTTGAGGTAATAAATTGGTTAACCAGTTCTTTTTGTTTTTGGTTGTTTTTTTTTTGCGGTACACGGGCCTCTCACTGTTGTGGCCTCTCCCGTTGCGGAGCTACAGGCTCCAGACGCGCAGGCTCAGCGGCCATGGCTCACGGGCGCAGCCACTCCGCGGCATGTGGGATCCTCCCGGACCGGGGCACGAACTCGTGTCCCCTGCATCAGCACGTGGACTCTCAACCACTGCACCACCAGGGAAGCCCCCAGTTCTTTTTAAAAGTATCATTATGAAGTCATAGATTCAAACATATTTTGTAGCTTTAAATCTGTTGGAGTTACTAGTGAATCTCAAGTTGTCCCTCTTTGGCCAGGGGGACCTAACTTGGCTCATGGTCTTTTAGACTTGACCCTCATAATCTTTCATAGCTTCCTTGCTCTCTGATCTGACAAGATATTCTAGGCTCATGTTTTACATTTCTTGCTTCAGGCCTTTAATCAGCCACCTTTCTAAGATGCATTGGTTTCTTTGTTTGTTTGTTTTATTTATTTCATTTATTTATTTCTGGCTGCGTTGGATCTTTGTTCCTGCGCGTGGGCTTTCTCTAGTTGCGGTGAGCGGGGGCTACTCTTCATTGCGATGCGCAGGCTTCTCATTGCAGTGGCTTCTCTTGTTGCCGAGCGCGGGCTCTAGGCACGCGGGCTTCAGTAGTTGTGGCATGCAGGCTCAGTAGTTGTGGCTCATGGGCTCTAGAGCTCAGGCTCAGTAGTTGTGGTGCACGGGCTTAGTTGCTCCGCTGCATGTGGAATCTTCCCGGACCAGGGCTCGAACCCATGTCCCCTGCATTGGCAGGCGGATTCTTAACCACTGCGCCAGCAGGGAAGCCCCAGTCTGGTGAGAATTTAAACTTTTCTTTTGTACAAGTCACATATTCTTGTTTTTTCCCTTTAGTAGTATTGCTGGAATGTATCATGGTACTGTTCATTCTGAGTTGAATTTTTCAGGTATGCTGTAGTATGTTTAATATGTATTTTCAGTTTTAAGAAAGTTTTCTTGAGTTATGGTTTTTAGTATTTTTTCGTTGTTTTAGTCTCCGCGCGCCCCCCCCTCCCCCGCCCCGGGCCAAAGACTCCTCTTGGGCTTCCCTGGTGGCGCAGTGGTTGAGAGTCCGCCTGCCGATGCAGGGG
>NW_006788208.1:2961532-3051467 GCF_000442215.2 Lipotes vexillifer | reverse complement strand
AAAAAAAAAAAAAAAAAAAAAAAAAAAAAAAGTAAAGAACAAAGACTCCTCTTATCCATATGTTGGATGTTCTTTATCTTTAGTATTTGCCATTTTCTCTTGCATTTTAGAAAAAATTTTTTTTATATTTAAATTTTTAAAAAGTTTCTTCCTTTGACTTTCTGTCTCTTTTAAGTCATTATTTGTTTTCTTTATTCACTCTTATTTTCCCTCTAGTTTAGTCTTCACTTCCAAAATTATTTTCTTTTGCATTTCTAATTCTATCCTTAGGTCTGTCACCTCATTTCAGAGCATTTCTAATTCTGATATCTTATTTCATGTTTCTTATTTTAAAATGTCTTTCAGCTTGTTTTCAAATAATAGGTGACAGTTTGATCTGCTGTGTTAGCATGTCTTTCTCATGCTTTTTTCCCTCCATGGATGTTTTTCTACTTCTTATTTTTTTCTTATAAAGACAAGTGTATAGGATTTTACCTCAACACTTTTATTTTGCTTAGTTTTATGTGTGAAGTTAGTTTTCCTCTATGTTGCTTTTTAAAGAGCTATATATTTTTTAAAATCAGCGATACATGTCTGAGAAGTTCAAATACTTGAACAGAGATAGCAGGAAAAGATTTATTCGAGGTCTTGAAAAGATGAATCAACCTTGTAATTTCTTTTATTCTTTTTGATACTCATATTGTTATCAACACATTCAGTGGGTAGCACTAATATGTGCTTTTGAGATAACTATATTAATTTTTGAAAGCTTTCTCACTGACTCAGTTTTTTTATCTCATGTGCTAACTTCTCTGCACCAGTCCTGAAACTGGCCTTTTCTACTAGAAATTCTTTTTTCTTTTATCATGGAAAAAAATTAAAGTCCAGAGTCTAGGTCCTTCAGGCAGTTCAGCAGTTTTTCCATGGCTATGGCTCATGTCTGTCTGACCTTAGTTTTACAGTTATCCAAGTAGTAATTCCTTATGAACCTAAAATGTATACGTTAAAAAAAAAAAAAAACTGGATTCATAGCTTAGCAATTTACTAACTGTCTTGGTATTTCTAAGAATGAATTATGTATCATACATTTAAATTTTTTACAGATGATTATTTCCGCATTTACAACATAAAACCAGTTGTAAATTAAGTCTCTGTTTCCCTAGCACATTGCTCAAACCCAACTCTTTTCCCCATTCTTTTATCAAAATATGACCAAAACCATAAAATCACAGAATTTAGAAAATGAAAACAGTATTTTTTTTTCTTCAGTCTTAGAGCAGTGATTTCAGCTTTTTGTAACTTCTTTCTTAGGTATCACTACAAAAGTGTTTCCAGTGATGATGAAAAAATTCCCACTCTTTTCATGACCATTATACATTTACCTGTATTTAGGTATTATATTTATCATTCCTGGTAAATTTACAAGTTCCTTGAAAAGCATAGTTTGAGAAGTAAATTTTTTTGCTATGGCATGCCGAAGAGACTTACTGGTGATTAGGGAAAATGGGTAACAAAAGATACAGGGTTAATAGTAGAGTATTGATAGGTTATTAGTGCATAAATTTTGGCCTTAAGTTCTAAGTCACACAAATCACTCTGGACAAAATCTCAGGACTTTTGAAACATGCTTCATCACTTTGCAATTACCATACTGGCTTATCCTTGCTGTTTTGTCAAAGAATTATGGGAGTCAGAGCTATGATACTGCTTCCTTAATTTGCCTTAATTACATTTAAAGGCTAACCCAGGGAGTACTACCAAAACATAAAAAGATAAAGATAGAAAGGAAGTTAGTTTATTGAAACATCTGTTTGAGTAGTTACTCAGTGTACTACTGGCTATTTTTCTTTGTGTTGGATGGGAGAAAGAATAGTCACTAAATGCTTAATGTGAGCTTTCTTTCTTGGTAATTTCACATTTTGGGTTGAGTAATTTTCCTCAAATTAGAATGCATGAAAAAAGTCTGGTTAATAAGTGGTTCCTGGTCGTTGGGCTCTTGTTAATCAGAAGTTTTACTGTGTAATCATAATGTATTTTGGATGTTCTCATTTATGTATTTCTTCAACTCTTTGTGTAGGTATTCTGATTCCTTGATTACATCTGCCTGGCATAGTGGTATTTAAAACAGCATTTATGATAAAAATTCCCCATCTTAGCAAGTAAAATGGGAATATGGAAAGACAATTGGTAGTTGAAACATGATTGTTTCCTCTTAGTGTTTATTGGGTTGTAGGCTTGGGATAAAGAGAAGTGAGTATGATTGTTGCTCTGGTCCAAAATGACTAGTTTATCCAGCTAGAGACACAGAGTATGTGGAGGTGTAGTCTTACTACCACTTTCCCCTCTTACAGAGCAGTTCCATTTTTTTATGTGCTTTACATTTTGGGGGTTTCACATAAAAAAATTTTTTTTTTTTTTTTTTTTTGGCTTCCCTGGTGGCACATTGGTTGGGGGTCTGCCTGCCGGTGCAGGGGACACGGGTTCGTGCCCCGGTCCGGGAGGATCCCACATGCCGCGGAGCGGCTGGGCCCGTGAGCCATGGTCGCTGAGCCTGCGCGTCGGAGCCTGTGCTCCGCAACGGGAGAGGCCACAACAGTGAGAGGCCCGCGTATGGCCCCCCCGCCAAAAAAAATTTTTTTTTTTTTTTTTAAAGAAAATGAGGTTCTGTCAAAACTACATACAAACATTTGATGGCGAGGTACTTAATGAGCATGTTATGGCTGAAGAAGTTTCTTATCTAGCATTCTGTTATTGTAACACTGGTAAGTGTCGGTATTTGGGTTCCTGTAACGTATTTTGGGGTCCTATGGACCTAGCTGTCTTATTGTTCTAGTGTTCTCTTTTTATCAGGACTTCTGGGTAGGGGACAGGAACTAACCTTGTTGTGGCACTCAGCTTGGTGTTTTATATTATTATTTGGCTGAGTTGTGGCACTCAGCTTGGTGTTTTATATTATTATTTATTCAGTCCTTCAATCAAACTTGCATGGTGGTTATTACCCCCTTGTCACACAAAGAAAAGAGGCTTTAAACTCAAAATCTAAAAATTCCCCTTCTGTCTTGCTTTTGGGCAGGAGGGAAAGTATACATCCTGAGTTTAAAGGCATTGGCTTTTCTGTACATTTTATCTGAATGATTTCATCTACAATTTTCAATTCCATCCTTTATTTGATGCCTTTAAAAATCTGTATTTCAGCCTGGACCTATCTTCTAGCCTCTGGACCTCTCTGTCTGTCTCCTGAACATGGGCACTTGACTATCCCACAGGCATCTCACCTCAGCACATGTAAAGTTGAAACTGTCATATCATCTCCCAAATATTTATCTCTTCATATATTCCTTTTGTTGTGTCCCTGCTCTACTTCCACCTCCTGCTCTGGGTGGGTTTAATCCTCTTTGCTCACAGTGGCTGAGAGCAATCCAAACACCACACTGCAGTAGGTACTCTGGATGATATTCTCATAAGGAGAATGAAGCTCCTTTCTAAAGCCGAGAGTCTTTTCAGGCAGCAGTGCCAGTAGATAGAATATGAGATGTAAATTATACGATTTATTCGTTATACTGACCCTGACCAAAGGTCATGGGAGAATCAACAGTTAGGTAACTTACTATGATGATATATACATACAATCTGATTTTTCCTTTTTCATAGTTAACTTCCGTTCTTTACCTGATGACCTCATTCTTTACCTCAGCAAACCCCCTTTTCACTTCTCTGGACCATGCCCTACAGTGGCACTAACTCCATCGGTATTTTTTTCTGTCCCTAATTAGTATTCCTTAGCATTTTCTTTACTTTAATATCATATACACAGAGAGGTGGACCCATTGCTGGGGAACTAATCGTGATTTATATAGAGTAGTTTTGATTGAAATCATAGCTCTACCTGGTAAATTCCTACTGTATTCTTTACTCATTTCTTATAGTCACAAGGATGTAAACATTGCATACTTTATTTTGTCTATTTCTCTGAGGTACTGGTGATCTGTTTCATGTTCCCTTGAATTAGTTGATATTCTGTGGTTTTCATCCATGTTATCCCCTACACTTAGCTCAAAGCCTGGCACAAAGTTGGCATGTTAAACTAGGCACTATGCTGCAGGGTATTGAGAATACAAAGATTTATAAGGCATTTTAAAGGTGAATTTACTGTTTAGTTTGGGTGGCAGAATACTAGATATAACTACAACACCATTCAAGTTGCTTTTCCAAAGAATAAATACTGTTAATATCAAGTATTTGACCTGACTTTCATATACCTTTGTGCACATATACTATATGCAACACAGTATTATATATTGTAATATATTGGCTCAAATGCTTTTAAGTTGTTCTTGGTCTGTGAGTAACTAGTAAATATACATATGGGTTTTTCTTTTTATAAAATTGTGACTCCATATCAAGCACTGAAATGTTTTTGTTATAAATTTTTACTGGCATTTCTTCACAGGCAGCAGAAGATGTCATTTTCATTGGACCTGATACACATGCTATTCAAGCCATGGGTGACAAGATTGAAAGCAAATTATTAGCTAAGAACGCAAAGGTTAACACAATCCCTGGCTTTGATGGAGTGGTCAAGGTGAGAAACTATTTTACTCTAATCTTTATAGTACATGTCCTGAAGTCAAACATTTTGTCAAAAGTGTAAGATAAAATGCAATTTTTGCTTTTTAAAATATTCATGTATAGATTAAACAAATCAATGTTGTTTACACTTGGATTATTTTGAATAGCGTAAGTTAAAAAGAGCAAGAAGCCCCTGAAGCGTTGTATCTAATGATCAGTGTTGACTTTTACTTTTATAGGAGAAAACTTTGTGATATAAAAATGTGATGTTAGATGTGTGGATTTCATTTGTTGGTGGTATATATTTAATGTTTGAAACATTATGATGTTCTCTGTATCTTTACGGTGAGCTTCTGTCCATATGCATAAAATGTGAATTGTAAACTTGTTTGGTATAGCTGTGCGTCACTATAGATCCCAAGCACAACTCCTCAACCAGCAAGCCGCTTTTGCAGCTGAAGTCTTCTAAGGAAGACATGCAGAAGTCGGAGTATGTGTCTCCCCTTCCTCTCTGTGCTCCTCCCCACTGCCGAGGAAAAATTATTCATTTTTTTTCTCATGAGAAAAGAGTCCCTTTGTAGACTTGAATTAGTCTGCAGGAACTCTTCATCTCAGTGTTTTTTATTTTACCTTCTGGGCTGGGCAGTTCTTCATTGTGCTGGATTATTTCATGAATTACAGGACAGTTAGCAAGCATGGCCCCTGGTTAGTAAATATCCTCAGCTTCTTTCCCATATTTACCTATATTTACTCAATATGTATTCAGCCATTTTTTCCCCTTCTCTCATCTTACAAAGAATAGATGTTCCCTATCCTCTGTAAAGCCAATTCTTCCTCTTATGCTCCAGATGTACCCTTTATAGACTTCATGGGCTGCAGTCTTCACTCATTGTCTTTCCTCTCTTCTGTGTCTTAAAATTCTCCTTGTCTTTTAACGCCTTTCCATTATTATTGCTTTTAAAAATGCTCAATCAGTCAAAAATGTACTCATCCCTGAGCTAAGTGGGAAGCACCTGATGATAAAAGAAACCCGTGGTCCCTCACACCATGGTGCTTCCAGTTTAGTGGAAAGAAATATGTGTTCCTCCTCTTCAGAGAGCACAGCAGCCTCTTGTCACTCCACAGCTGGAAGAATTGTCCTCACTTGCTTTCATTTCCACACTTTCCCCCTTATCTTTAGTCTACATCTGGCTTCTTTCCTCATTCCCACCGAAATTTCTCTTGAAAAGGCTACCAGCAACCTCTCCCTCTCATGAAATCCAGTGTGTAATTTTTTTTTTTTACATCTTTATTGGACTATAATTGCTTTACATTGGTGTGTTAGTTTCTGCTTTATAACAAAGTGAATCAGTTATACATATACATATGTTCCCATATCTCTTCCCTCTCAGTGTGTAATTTTTTTTTTTACATCTTTATTGGACTATAATTGCTTTACATTGGTGTGTTAGTTTCTGCTTTATAACAAAGTGAATCAGTTATACATATACATATGTTCCCATATCTCTTCCCTCTCAGTGTGTAATTTTTAATCCTGGTCTTCTCAGTCTCTTCAAAGCATTTCAGTCTCTTGGTTACTCTTTCCTTCTCGAAATACTCACTTCTGGCACATTACTCAGTTCCAGTTTTGTTTTTGTATTTTTGGCTTGTTTAAATGCTTCTTCTTAGTTTTCATGCTGATTATTCTTCCTACCTTTGTCCCTTAAATGTTAGTTTTATTATGGGTTTTCTCTTATTGGACAAACTCATTCTAAGCAATATAACTTATTTTTATGGCTTCACATCTCACACCTGTATATCTGTTCTAGATATTGCCTTAGAACTGCATATCCAGTTGCTTCTTAAACAGGGTCTGCCTGATGCCTTTGAGGTACCATAAAAGTAACAAGTTGAAGCTGAACTCATCGTTTTCTCTCTAGCCAGGGATTGGCATTCTGTGTGGCACCAGGCACTCCTGTTTTTGTAAATAAAATTTTATTGGAACACAGCCATGCTCTTTCCTTTATATGTTGTCCATGGCTGCTTTTCCATGATAATGGCTGAGTTGAGTAATTGTGTCAGAGACCCACAAAGTCTGGAATATTTACTACCTGGCCTATTCAGAAAAAGTTTGCTGACTCCTGCTGTAAACTTCTCATTTTTTCCTTTCCTGCCTGAGAAGATGCTGGCATTTTCCACACCATTTCACAAGCTAGAAACTTGGAGTTCCTAATAAATACCGCTACAGAGAATTCACTTAAATATCTTTCTGATATATTACTTTTATTTTTTTCCTCACACTAATTCCAAGTTCCAACTGACATTATATAGTCTGGATTACTTCATCAGCCTTCTAATTGCTCTCCCTGTAGCTAGTCTTTTTTATTTTTATTTTTTAAATATTTATTTATTTGGCTGTGCCGAGTCCTAGTCAGGGCATGCGGGATCTTTAGTTGCGGCATGCGAACTCTTAGTTGCGGCATGTGGGATCTAGTTCCCTGACCAGGGATCGAACCTGAGCCGCTTGCACTGGGAGCGTGGAGTCCTAGCCTCTGGACCACCGGGGAAGTCCCCTTGTAGCCAGTCTTGGTCTTGGTCCCGTCCAGTTAAATTTCGACACTAAACCTTGAGTGATGTTTCAGAAATCCAGATTTGATCACATGCCTGTGTTTAAAAACTCTTGAATGACTACTCATTTAAATCCTTTGAATAGCTGGCCTTTGTTTCTCTCTTCAAACTGATACTGTGCTAGCTTACCCTTTGCACTGGGTGTACCGACCATATATGACATCTTTCCGATTTTTGAAACTTCTGTTCGTAATTCTGACACATGTGTGTTGATTCTGCTTCGGTCTTCACTCCTGACTGTCTTGTACGCATAGTTTAGGTCTTGGCTTAAACATACATTTCTCACAGAGGCATTCCTTGACCGTATGTATTAGATGAGGCCCTCTACTGAATTTTCCCTTAATACCCTGTACTTCATTTACCATATTTAAAATTATTTGTTTACTCATCTATTCAGTAAATATTTAACAAGTGCACACTGTTTGTCTAACATTGTTTGAAGTGCTATGGATATAGTAGGGATCAAAGCAGACCAAAACAAAAAAATATTCCTGCCCTCATTGAGCTTTTGCTATAGAAAAAGGAGACAAATAATAAATAATAAAATAAGAAACATAAGACAGGGAACGGGGAGAGGGAATGTTGGAGGGTAGGATACCTGTTGTTTGAATACCTGTTTTAAGTTCTTTTGGGTATATACTCAGGAGTAGAATTGCTGGGTCATATGATAAGTCTATGCTAAACTTTTTGAGGAACTTCCAGGCATCCAAGCCTTTGTGTAATCCACTCCTCTTCAGTTTGGGTAAAACCTGTGATTCGCTTCTCTAAGAGAATATGGCAAAGGGTGATGGCGTGTCACTCCCTTAATTAAGTTACATTATATGGCAAAGGTGATGGAATATCACTGCGTTCACTTACGTTAATAGGGCAAAGTAATTGAGTGTCACTCCTGTGATTATGTTTTATTGTAAAAGACTCCATTTTAGGAGACTAGAGAACAGATTCTAGGTGCTGGCTTGATGAAGGGAACAGCCATAATGAGGAAACCCACATGGCAGTGAACTGCAGACAGCTTCTGAGGATCTAAGTAAAGATGATCTCTATTCGAGAGCCAGCAAAACTGGGGGGCCCTCAGTCATACAGCCTCAAGGAAATAAATTCTGCCAGTCACCTGAATGAACTTGGATTTGTCCCCAGTTGAGCCTCCAAATGCAAATGCAGTCTGGTCCATACCTTGATTGCAGCCTTGAAAGGCCCTGAGCAGAGTATGACAAGTCTTTTCTTTATTAGGCTGTCAACTATTGGGTTTTAGTCCTTCTTTACATTCTCGTTTTAGAGAGTTTGGGTAGTGGTTTTATGAACCTTGGTCTATTCAGCCCTAATACTTCTGCCGGTATAATTGTATTTATTTATTTTTTTTTTCTGAGCAAGAAATCTGGCCTTCTTGAGATCGTCAGTTTGGGCTTGATTTAGTCACAAGGGTAGTGATGAGTCAGAGTCCAAATTAATTCTGTCTTGATGATTAGTAGCAGAGTCCTCAGGAGTTCAAGGACAAGGTTATTAGGAGAGCATTTGATCTGGAAATTCTATTTGCATTGTAGATTCTTTCTTATGAAGTCAGTGTGTATAGTGTCTCATAGGAGGAAGGAGTGTTCCTTGAATAAAGGTTCAAAGGTGACGGTTGGGGGCTGAGACATGGGAAATGTGAGGAATATTAGAGATAACCATTATCTGAGTAATTTGTTGACGCTGAGAGAGAGCTTCTGTAATGATGGAGGGATTTAAGTTTGATAGTGTACCGTCAGTATCAATAAGTAATAATTAGTGAAATTTCTCCTTTTGAGTTGATGGCTGAAATGGGTACTTGATTCGCTTTTGGAACATAGCCTGTTATATTTTTTTCCCTCATTTTCTTGGCTAATACAGAACAATTGTTTACTCATTGTTACTTCTGGTTGCAAAATCTGCAGGTGTCTTTATCAAAAGACTGATATTAATTTCTGGAGCGGGAGCATCTAATTTTATCTGTAAGGCCATTAGTTTATTTTGCACCTAGTAAGGCGGAACACTAGGTGTTTGAGAGTTTGCTTCCCTGTTTTTCCCTAAGGTGTGCCTCTCAGATGAATGAATCATTCATACCAAAAGCTTATGAAAGAGTCTATTATAATTCTAAACTATCCGTGGTGAAATTATGCCATCTAGAAAGATAGGAACATGAATTTGAGTTACAGATTTAATACATTTGAGGAGTAGTCTGACTTACAGCACAGGCAGTCTGAGACAAACCTGTTTACGAAAGTCTTGCAGTGGCTTACCAAATAATAGTTGGCCATCTCTAACTGCAGACCTGACAGTGTGCAGTGCCTTGGTGGTTTAGGATTTGGAGGGGAGATCTCTTCCAGACCCAGACTCCCATGGACAAAAAAAATGAGTCAAGACAGGGGAAAGTTTTCAAGGTTTTGATATGGGTTTCAAGGCAAATTTTGTCCTATTTGGATACCCTTGAAACCTGAAGTCACTGGCTTCTGGACACGTGAACATGAACTTATAGGTCCTATGCTTGTCTTCTTCCATATGAACTTTGTCTTACGGGCTCAGAACAAAAAATGTTGAGAGGGCTTCCCTGGTGGCGCAGTGGTTGAGAGTCCGCCTGCCGACGCACGGGACACAGGTTCGTGCCCCGATCTGGGAAGATCACACTTGCCGTGGAGTGGCTGGGCCCGTGAGCCATGGCTGCTGAGCCTGTGTGTCCGGAGCCTGTGCTCCGCAACGGGAGAGGCCACAACAGTGAGAGGCCTGCGTACCGCAAAAAACCCCCCAAAAACAAAAAAACAAACAAAAAAAAATGTTGAGGATTTTTTGAAGCTCTCCCCAATGTGAGATTTTTCTCACCATTGTGGTTGGGGAGACCCCTGAGCGTTGGGTTCTCAATGGGCATCAGAGGAGCACTGCAGTTTTTGAAGCTAGGATCTTTGACTGTGGCTTTTAGTAGGTCTTGAACTGATTCCAGTGGAACCTCCAAGATTGCCTCAAAGTGATGATATCCTTTACTGTAGTAGGTAGTAAACTTGGTTTTGCTTGATCAACAGGTTTTCTGGGTTGTCTTTTCAGGGAGGCTGCATTTGACAATCTGCATTTGAATTTCCAACCTCAGTTAATTTGGAAAATAGGGAAAAGTAGAAAGTTGAAGAAAATAAATCCACTCTCTTGTCAGTGTTGTCTCCTTGTATGCCTTAGATGATTTTTAAAGATCCTGTTACACTCTCAAATGATGATAGACTCTCATTACCTGTGTTAACTTAAGTATGGTATACAGTTCCTAACACCTCTTGTCTGACTTAATTTGTTAAACCACACCTGAATCTGCAGGATATAGTTTTCAGATAAGCATTTAAAAATAATTGTAAGGAATGCCCCTTTGTTTTTCAGACAAATGTTAATACTAGTTTTATTTCTAGTTTGCTTTTAATTATTTCTGATATAAGAGACTGTACATTTTTTTTCTTTTAAATTTGGTTATTTTAGAATCCTTGTGTAGTAATTCCACATTCATTTGGAACTTCACTACTTTTCACATTTTGTAGTTTAGATTTGTTAGGTAAAAGATTGCTTTTGGTGGTATCTATGCAGATAGAGGTTTGCTGATGCAGATAAATAGTGTAAATTTTTGGAATACCTTGTCGTTTTAGCAACTGCATTAAACAATACTTTTGCATTGGAAGACTATATGTGCTAATTATAGATAATTCCATCTTTTAAAAATCAATACTTGTTTTTTTTCTCCCATTGATCTGTGGTATTTTTAAAACAATTCTTTTTCTTGGCAACTGTAGTCTACTTTTTTCCCTCCAAGTACTTGAGTAAATTAATGTGGTTTCAGTTTGTTATATTTCTCCTTAAAACATTTGTTCCTTTTCCATTTGATTATTTTGAGTGTTATTTGGACGTTATATGGAGATGGTTTCCCACATTCTTTTAAAACATTGTGTGTAGTACTTAAGGAATCTTCTGGAACGGTTTCCTTTTGTTTTGTTCTTGAGTCACCCTTTTCATTAGAGAGAAACTAATGTTGTTTTAAAGTGTCATTTAAAGTAGTCAAGTATTCAAGTAGTCATCTGGTATGAAGTATTTGCCTTTCATTTTCTTCAGTATCTTATTAACTTGATCTCAGGAACTTGAGAGCAGAATGAATGAAGAGTGTTCATCTGAAGCTGTTGGAAGACAGGGTTGGAATCCCAGCCCACTTGTTTAGCGAAAAATAACAAGCCACAGACCCTGATTTCAAAGAGCTTCAAGTCCCCTTAGGGAGACCTACAGATAGACAGGCAATTTAATACATTTTAATAATGTGAAGCTCAGAGTGTGTTGGGCCCATGTAGGAGGGGCACCTAACCTAGTTTAAGGGCGTCGTGGCAGAACTTCCAATGGAAGGATATTTAAGCAATAACCTGAAGTCTGAGTAGTAGTGAGTTAGCTAAAAAGTGAGGGGAATTGATGGAGATGCAGCATTATGGTCAGTGAAAATATCTTGTAAAAGCTTGGAGCTGGGAGACCATGGGAACTTTAGCAAACTGCAGGTATGCAAGTGTGAGGGGCTGTAGTTAGACAGGGCTGGAGAGAGAATTAGGATCCAGATATGTATGACTTTGAATGCTATGCATCTGGACGTGGAGGTTATTTTTGTGCCTTTGGGAGCCTGTGAATGGTTTCATGCAGAAGAGTTAGCATGATAAAAATTGTGGAATTAGAAAACTTATTTTGATTGTGATGTGGAAAATGGATTGGAGCAGTGCAAAACTTGAGGTTGGTAGACAAATTAGAATGCTCTTCCTTTAACCCAGACAAGAAATGTTAGGGGGCCTAAAATAAGGTATTAGGATGGAGCAAAGTAGATGGTATAGGGAGACACTGGAAGTTGAATCTGTAAGATTTTGTGATGTTAGATGTCTGGTGTGAAGCAGAGGGAGGAGTCAACAAAGATTGCTGCATTTGGTTCTAATACCTACCAGTTTACCAGGAAATTTATTAGACTTCTCTGAGTTTCTCTTGTTCTGTTTATAAATTATAAATTATGCAGTGTAGGTTTATAAATTATGTTTATAAATTTTATAAATTATGCAGTGTAGGTTTAAAGTAGTAATTGTTTTTTCACCTAATTAGCCAGATTTTAAACACTGCACTTTTGCTTTAGCAGAAAGAGCCAAATAATAACAACAAACAACTAGTGTGAAGGGAATCATTTAAAAAACCAAAAAATTGGAAAGCTGTGTCCTAGTCATTAAAAAGTACAATATTAGACATCAGGATCCTTTTCCCCTGCTAAACCGAGAATAACTTTCCTGATGATGCTTCAGAGTCTTTATATTTTTGAAAAAGGGTTCAGTTATGTTTATTATGCTGTTTTACAATAAGAGAAACGTGTACTAAATTTTAGATTTGAAAATATCAATAAATTAAAAGAGTCTTCTGTTTGACCTGGAATTATCTGGAAAATAGAATCAGCTGGAACCTATCTCCTGAACCCAGGATTGTTGAAAGTTTTGCTTTACTTTGTATATGAATGCAGAATAGTTTGAGGATGCTTTTTGTGTACAGATAGAGCTTTTACCCACAGTGTCTTTTTTTTTTGTTTTGATGGGCCATTTTTAAAGTCTTTATTGAATTTGTTACAGTATTGCTTCTGTTTTATGTTTTGGTTTTTTGGCCACTGAGGCATGCGTGTGGGATCTTAGCTTCCAACCAGGGATTGAACCTGCACCCCCTGCGCTGGAAGGCGAAGTCTTAACCACTGGACCGCCAGGGAAGCCCCGTGCCCATTGTGTCTTGAAGCAATGATTTTTTTGTTTTCTTCAGAAACAGTCACTGATTTGTTCAGAACCAGCTGAGGAAAGTAAACTAAGGAGCTTCCCATACTGATGAGTAGCAGGACTCTCATCCAGTGTGTACAGAATTCAGGGTCGGTAAGTAGGCTGTATGTAGCAAGTGAGAAGGGAGAGGTGTGGCCTGAATCGTGTGTGGTGGAGCCAGTATTGGACACTACTGTCACTGTAGAAGTAAATCGGGTGTTTAACATCAGGGAGGACTACTTGAATTTGCCTGTCTTTGTTATAGATTTTACTTCCCTTCCCTGCCCAAGAAAAACCCTGCTTACCAGCTGTAAAGGGTACTCGGATCATCTGATCCAGTGAAGGGCACTGGAGGTACAAGTGCACATTTTTGCAGTATTGTAGTGCCAGTATTAGTTCTGTATCATACAGGTTCAGAGAATGATGACCACAGGATAGGACAACCAAGGGCAGGCAGGAAAGGAACAAACTTGATAGTTGGGGGTGCGGGCTGCCCATTTTATCACATATTGCCAACCTTAACTGAATGCTTACTATTTGCCAGACTCTGTTCTAGTGTGTTTCAGCTGTTACTAATTTCATCTTCTTAATAACCCTATGAGATATTATGTCCATCTTACAGATGAGGAAACCTAATTCCATAGAGGCATACTGGTAGGTAATGCGTTCACTGTCACTGAGCCAGCATTGGAGCCCATGCCTTTGGGCTCCAGTATCTATGCTCTTAGCTACTGGACTTTGCTGCCTCACAGGTGGGTGCTACAGACCATTAACAGATAAATTGGGCCTGCAGAAAAGGCATCCAATTTTTTTAGCTCCTTTTTACATTGTTGTGATCTACTTATTTGGTTATAGCAACATCACCTACCTCTCCCATCATACTCTCTGTAAAACAGAATTTTTTACTGTTTTATTCTTCAATTGGATGATAGAGCTCACTTAATGTAAGCTGTGCTGAAATAGAGGAGTAGAAGAAATGGTTACTCGTTCTGTTGGCTTCTTTCCTATTTCTCCATTTCTTGAACTGCTGCTGTTTTAGAATTATATAGCTTAATACGGGTCCTGCAACCCTTTCCTCGTCAGATGATTGTTGGTCTTTTTCTTGTTGGTTCAATTTTTTTTTTTTTTTTTCTTTTTCCACTACAAATTTTTTTTCTACCTATAGCCCTACAGGGAAGTTACACTGTGGGATGTGTCAGTGCCATTGAATTTGGAGCTATTGGGCTGGCCAAAAAGTTGGTTTGGGTTTTTCTGTAACATCGCGCGGCAAAACCCGAACGAACTTTTTGGCCAGCCCCAACACATAGGACCTTTTAATCTCTAAAAGTAGTTTTGTATATGTGCTGAAAGAACATATTAGAGCTAGGTGTACTTAATAGTTTATTGTTGAAACTGACAATAGAGATTTTTAATGTCTAGTACATAATATATGCTCAATTAAATATTTTGGGATGAATGGATGACAAGTGAAAAATTAATTTTAAAGACAGTTTGATTTTACTTGGAAGGTCATTTAGTAGAATTTGCTTTTCATAGTAAGAAAACTTAAGCATACTGATTAGTTAAAACACAAGATTGTTTTGTGGCAGTTTATCGAAGTGTTGGATTTGTAGCAGCTAAAGAATTTTTAGAAGTTTTGCTTTGTGTAAACATATATGTCTCTGTACACAGTCCATCCATAATATGTATATATAAATACGTATTACAATATTACTAATGAACTAACATTGCCTGTTAATTTTTTCAAGGTAATGAACCTTTTAGATAGCAGGGTTTTTTCTCTCTGAATATCTTTTGCAAATATACTATTACACGTTTGAAAGAAAAGACATGTTAAAAGTTTCCTTCTAGTCTTCTTATAATCCAGTCTCCATCAGCCAGCACTCTTCCTGTATTTTGTTCGCGAGGCACTAATTGTCCGCATTTGGCAGGTTTAACACTTCCTGTCAGAGAGGCTATTAAGGGGAAGTATTCTCCAATAACTGTCACTGGCTTGAACAAAGAACCTTCAAACTCAATGTGTGGAAACCACTAACATTATTAAATGACCCTTTTCATGGATTTTTATCCCTTTAAGCTAAAATTTGGAGAATGTAAGGTCAGTGAAAACAGCAAGGTGTAATAAAGCAGTAAACCTTGATTTTTTGCGGGGGTAGGATGGAAAGTATAGATTTATCTCTGACTTGAAAACAATTGTTATTTGGAAAATCTCATTAGCAGATGTGACTGCTTGGAGTTACAAAAAAAAAAAAAAAAGACTTAAAACTGATGTTGCTTTCAGGACTGCTTTGAACTTAACAAGCACCTATTTGTGGAGCAGACTGGCTAATGAAAGGAAATTAAATTTTTCTGACAACTTCCCCTGCCAACCTCCTTATTCAGGGGATGTTATTAGGTACTGAAGACTTTTAAGGAAGATTTTTTTTTTTTTATTAGACATGAATGAAGCAGTTATAAACATCCCCCGCCCTCCCATTTTGGGGGAGGATGCTGACGTGGTTACTCTACATTTTTAAAGTATTAGCTTAAAAGCTTAAAAAATACCAACCTTTACTTTGATATTTTAAAGTTATTTTCTAAAAATTCAGGCATTCTTACCAGCTAATGGTTTCAAAACATTATTGTCATTCCCTGTAATAGTTTAGTTTATGTCACTGAATTATTTAAAAAGTTAAATTTACTAGGATTTACTTGGACTTAAAATCTTTTCAGCTTTCTCTTTATTGTTATCTGGGGGAAATGTCCTGTGTTGGATGTGTTAGGTGAGAATTAATGATCAATGAAATGGTTTAGATTCAAGGGAAGTTTTGGTCCATTCAGTGGCATTGGTTGATATTTAGCAGTAAGTAATCCTTGCATTCATAAACTTTTACCTTGTGCTGTTTTATTTATTTTTATTTTTAAAATTTTTATTGAAGTATAGTTGATTTACAGTGTTACCTTGTACTGTTTTAGAATGCCTTTTCTTTCCTTGGCTTTTTGGAAGTTCCCCCCCACTAGATGGTTCATTGAATTTCAGGTTTTAATTTATGTTAACAAGATGTAACTGGTAAAGATAAAATATGTACCTAAAAAAAGAATGAAATAAAAAAGAAAAAAGAAAAAGTAATGGAAATTACTAAAGGAATTTTTTGAGGGGAACAATTGGCAATTCCTATAGATACTAGAAATTTACTTTTTTGTTTCTGGAAAATCTGTTGATCTCCTCCCAAACAATAGAGAATCAACTCCCCCTGCTGACAGAATCAAGGAAAACATGACATATAAATATCAGAGACAGAAGCAAGCTGGCTGTGGACAAGCTTTAATGATCTGATTTATGGTTCAGTATTGATTGTAAACATCTAAATTCTGCTGTTAAATTCCAGCAACTGCACCAAATCACTTGGCAATTCTGGTAGTGCTTCCTGCCAGCTCATTTCAAACTGCTTTGAGTTTCTTAATATAATAAGGATGAGGTAGAATTTACATTCCACTTATGGTATTAATTTTACATTTCTCTGAATAAAAAGAGTTAGAAGGTTGTAAAATTGAACATTAAATGAATCGGAGGAGGCAGTAGTGCAATATATGACTGCCCTAAAGACATTGTGCGATGGTTGATGGGATTAATGTTGGGTCTCATTTCCTGCTTTTACAGGATGCAGATGAAGCTGTCAGAATTGCAAGGGAAATTGGTAAGTTCTTAAATTAACTTTGGTAGGATTTTTGTGTGTTTTATCAGATATGGTTGAGTAAACATGTAATATGTAATTCCCGAAGAGCAAATGATAGTTTAATGGTTTCAGGTTTCTGATTACTTGTTCCTCTGGAAGAATTTATCAGTGGAATTACCATATTCTATTATTAAAGGGAACTTTAAAGAGTAATTTGACCTTAATTATAGTTCCTTTGTAAGAGAAAATCACTGGCTAATTAAAAGAAGGAATTGTCTTAATAGTTCTTGAGATTGGATGTAATGTAAATTTATATATATGTCGTTGAATGCAACTTACTAAGGACATACGTGATTAACATGAAGATTTCATATTTGACAAGGCCCTTCAAGTTTTTACCTTTTCCTAAGAATTTAAGTATCAACTTAAAAATCTTGCTAGGAAAGAGATGGCACTGATGGGGCCAAGCTTTTCAGCATCCCACATTAACATTTCTTTAGTCCTGTTTTCTCTGATTATTTAGAATTATTTTGGAGAGCATTCATTTGGAGAGCATTTACTTTGGCTGATTTGACTGATATAGGTCCTGGACTTAAGACCAAGCCCTAGAAAATCTTATTTTATCTGACTATAACATCTCTTCATTAATCATTTCTTCAGGCTTCAAAAAGCATCAAAAAGCATCTCAGTACTTCTCAGGAAGATTTGCTAGATTCTGAATATAGGTTGGACTACATGGAACTGATTTGTGGTTTATGTCTTTAAGAAAATCAAAAGCTTCTCTCTCTGGTTTGAAATCACTGCATTCCTCATAGCCTGAGAGGCTATAACATGTCTGCTGGCTTTTGAGGAGACTTTCCTAAAATAATTTTATTCTGTTGTGTACTTGTAAATGTCAAAAGTCATCTTTCTAGTTCTAGTTTAGATATTATTATCATCTATATAACAGGACATAATAATACTGTTATCACAATAGTATCTACATAAAAAGAACAGAATATTTGGAGGAGTTTAGAGAAATAAAAAGGGGTTAGGAGAAAATCTTGAATTCTGTTGGTGTGTCACAATTTGAATTATGAATCTTCAGCTCTTGAGAATTCCCTTTGTATAAGTGGCAGGTTGCTTTGCTTGCTCTTTTTTTGTCTTCAACTTTAAGGAAATTGTGACCTTTAAAATAACCAGTGAATCATGGTGGGACTCTGACCAGTTCTCATCACCTGGCTTTTTCCTCCCTTTCTATTTTAGTGCTGTACTTAACCACCCTCAACCCCCTTCAGTTTTTTACTTACTGAGTTTATCTAATTCAATTGAAGGCTCTTTTTCTTTATATTTGGGCACATCTGTTATGGTCCTTCTTCTTTCCTGTCTTTCCTCTAGTTCTTCCCCAGTTGCTCCTTCTCATTTGTGAAATGAATGATCGCAATCATGGCTATTAAGTATAAGAGTGCTAGTGTTTTGCTTATGCTGAAAGAAAGGGAAGCCATAAAATTTGAGGCGAAGTAAAACATAGTAAAGAATCAGGGTCATCAGCCTTATAAAGCTTTTGAAATTTCCCTGAAAACCCCCTCTGAATCACTACTGAAACCTCCCATAAAACCTTTTCCCTCAAGTGCCAGCTTCTAAAATAAGTTAAATTACATATTATTAAAGTTTCTTGGTTTTCTGTATTGTTTGGTTGATTCATCACTTTTCTGCTAATTTTATTGAGATATATCACATTTTAACTACATTATGATTTTGATGACTTGTGAGTTTGTCTAAGAGTTGAATTGAACATTGATTCCCTGGGAAAATATGTTCCCAGTTCTGAACAACTGAATTATAATCAACCTTTGAACCTATCCATTTGTAGGTTGCGGATGGTCCATTTGTCATGCCTATTCACAGATTTCTCTGTTTTACTTCTTTCTGTGTTACATGGTGAAAATGAAATTGATTGTCTTTTCTGTGGTTCCCTTCTCTGTCTCATCTGTATTTCTTTTCTGGAAACAGGGATCTGGGCTGCCTAGGGAGGAAACTACCGGGTTGAGCATTGATGAATTAGGTGCCTTTTGCATAATAGTAGCTCTTGTTTATGGAGCATTTTTTCCATGTAGCAGGCACTTTGTGAATGTTATTTCTAATGCTAATTCTTGGGTTAATTATTTTCATTTACATTTAAGAAACTAAGGATTAGAAATGGTAAGTAATTTGCTCAAGGTCACAGAGCTACTGAGTGGTGGGCTACTTTAAATTTAGGGTCATTTAGCTCCAAAGAGCATGGATTTTTCAATATACTTTGGAAAACTAATGGTATTAGAGGTTGAGAGCTAAAATTTGAGTTACCACTTTGTGTAAAATAGTATAAGGCACTTAATCATGTTATATGTGGAATTTAAGAATCAGACAGCCCCTTATCATTGACAGGGTGAGAGACAGTTAAGACTTAATATGTTACTTCTATGTACTTGTTTTTTGGGCTTCCTTGTCTCCCTCATTCTCACTCCTGATTTTTTCCTTTTGACCTCTCAAGTTTAAAGATACAGGGCTATTGATCCCCAGTTTATCTTTAACCCCAGAGATAGGCAACAGCAATCAGTAAGCTTGATTTGCATTAAAGTTTGAGCTTTTTTACTGGATCAAAGGTCCTTAATACAATCAAGCCAAAATTGATTCTTAAAAGGAAAAGAATTTGTAAATCTAAACCCTGTTCTTTAACAACTTCCAGATTATTCTGATTGTTTTCTTTTCTTCTGCCTGTCTTCCTTACAGTCACAAATCGTACCCAATTTAAGAAAAATTTTTTTGATCCTCAGATCCACCATACTCCAAACCTGCTTCTCCCACGGTTTCTACATCTCGGTAGATGTCACTCGATTCACTCAGTGGCTAAAGCTAAAACCCAAGATCTATCCTGGTGCCTTTTCCCCTGTCATCCTATTGTCAGTCTGTCAATAGATACTGTCAAGTCTTCATTCAAAATATCTCCCATATTCACCACTCACTATCTTGACTACCAACACTCTCCTTCAAACTACCATTGTTCTTGCAGGGACTATAATAGTTTTCCTACTTCTTTTCTTAAACACTTCAAAGCCATTCTTCACATAGCAGTCAGTGTGATATTTTAAAACTCTAAATAATACAGACACACCCCATCTCATCCCACCCAATTGATCCCAGCTTTAAACCCGTTAATGACTTGCCATTGCACTTAGATAAAATTAAAATTCCTTACTGTGACTACAAGCCCCAAATGATTTGACACTTGCTTTTCTCTCCAATCTCATTTTATACTACTCCCTTCCTTGCCTACCATACTTCAGTCACACTGGCTTTCTTTGTTTTTTTAATTAATTTATTTTATTTATTTTTGGCTGCTTTGGGTCTTTGTTGCTGCGCATGGGTTTTCTCTAGTTGTGGCGAGCGGGGGCTACTCTTCGTGGCTTCTCTTGTTGCGAAGCACGGGCTATAGGTGTACGAGCTTCAGTAGTTGTGGCTTGTGGGCTCTAGAGCGCAGGCTCAGTAGTTGTGGCGCACGGGCTTAGTTGCTCCGCGGCATGTGGGATCTTCCGGCACCAGGGCTCGAACCCGTGTCCCCTGCATTGGTAGGCCGATTCTTAACCACTCTGCCGCCAGGGAAGTCCCTACACTGGCTTTCTTGATTACATCAAACTTCAGGGCTTTAGAATAAGATTTTTTGGGGTGGGGTGGGAAGCCTGGAATACTCTTGCTTTTATCTTCACATAGATGGCTCCTTGTAGTCTTTCATATCTTGGCTTAAATGTCATATCTTCAAGAGAAGACACTCTAACATTACCACTCAGTAATTCTGTTTTATAACTATATTCCAAATCTCTGCAAAGTACTCATGCCTTTTGGATATTTTTCTTGTTTTTTAACTTTTTCCTCAGTGTGTTATTTTGAAAATTTAAATCATACAACATTTTGAAAGACTTTTACAATGTATACCTATATACCCAACACCAACACTCCACTATTAATCTTTTGCTAGGTTTGCTTTATCCCTTATCTATCCATTGGTTAATCCATTTTAATTTTGGTGCATTTCTAAGTACATTGCAAATATCAGGATGCATCCCACTAAATACTTCAACATAGATGTCTTTTAATTCAGTATTTGTATACAATTTGGTTATCTTGAGGCAAAATTTATATACAGTAACATGAACAGGTCTGAAGTGTGTATTTGCTGATTTTGATATATGCATACCCACCCTGTGTAACCCAAAACCCCACTAAGACATTGGACATTACTGTCACCCCAGAAAGTTCCCTCATACTCCTTCCATGTCAGTATCACCCCCCTCAGATTTACAGACAACCTGTTCTAAATTTTTATACTAACTATTTGATTTTTAAAAATTGAGATAAAATTTAAATATAAAATCTGGCCTCTCAAAGTGTACAATTCAGTGTTTTTTAGTATATGCACAGGATTAATGAACCATCACCACAGGCTAATTCCAGAATATTTTCATTACCCCTAAAAGAAACTATCCATTAATATTCACTCCTTATTTCCTGGCCCCTGACAATCACCAATTTACTTTCTGTTTCTATGGATTTACCTATTGTGGATATTTCATATAAATGGAATCATAAAACATGTGACCTTTTGTATCTTTTATGTTTTCAAAGTTCATCCATGTTTTACTATATATCAGTACTTCATTTCTTTTATGACCAAATAATATTCCATTGTGTGTTTATACCACATTTTGTGTATCCATTCACCTGCGGATGGACATTGGGTTGTTTCCAGCTATTGACTATTGTAGATAGTGCTGCTGTGAATATGCATATACGTGTATGTGTTTGTGTACCTGTTTTCAATTATTTTGGTATGTACCTAGTTGTGGAATTGCTGGTTTATATGGTAAATCTATGTTTAACTTTTTGAGGAACCTCCAAACTGTTTTCCACAGTGGCTGAATCATTTTACATTCCTACTAGCAATGTATGAGGTTTCCAATTTCTTCACATCCTTGCCAATACTTGTTACCTTCTTTTTTCTTTCTTTTTTTAAAAAAAATATTATGGCCATCCTAGTATGTGTGAAATGGTATCTCACTGTGCCAGACATTGGCAGAATGGATACAAAACATGATCCAACTCTTTGCTGTCTATGAGAAACTCACTTTAGATCCAGAGACAGAAATACATTAAAAGCGAAAGGATGGGAAAAGATATCCCATGCAAATAGTAATCAAAAGAGAGCTGGGGTGCCTATACTAATATCAGACAAAACAGACTTTAAGCCTAAAACTGTCTTAAGAGACAAAGACAGGGCTTCCCTGGTGGCGCAGTGGTTGAGAGTCCGCCTGCCGATGCAGGGGACACGGGTTCGTGCTCCGGTCCGGGAAGATCCCACATGCCGCGGAGCGGCTGGGCCCATGAGCCATGGCCGCTGGGCCTGCGCGTCCAGAGCCTGTGCTCCGCAATGGGAGAGGCCACAACAGTGAGAGGCCCGCGTACCGCAAAAAAAAAAAAAAAAAAAAAAGAGACAAAGACATTATACATTGATTATTTTAAACATATTGACTATTATAAACATCTATGCACCAAACTGCAGAGATGCAAAATATATGAGGTTAAACATTGACAGAATTGAAAGGAGAAATAGATTGTTCTACAGTAATAGTTGGGGACTTCAGTAGTACAATTTAAATATTGGGTAGCATATCTACAGAGAAGATCAATAAGGAAGTAGAGATCTTAACACTTTAAACCAATGAGACCTTATAGATATATATATATTCTACCCAACATTCTACCCAACAATAGAATACATATTTTTCTCAAGTAATTCTCTATTAAAAGGAAGAGTGAAAGAGTGAATGATTGGGGGCTTCCCTGGTGGCGCAGTGGTTGAGAGTCCACCTGCCAATGCAGGGGACACGGGTTCGAGCCCTGGTCTGGGAGGATCCCACATGCCGCGGAGCAACTAGCCCCGTGAGCCATAATTACTGAGCCTGCACGTCTGGAGCCTGTGCTCCGCAACAAGAGAGGCCGAGATAGTGAGAGGCCCGCGCACCGCGATGAGGAGTGGCCCCCACTTGCCGCAACTGGAGAAAGCCCTTGCACAGAAACGAAGACCCAACACAACCATAAATAAATAAATAAATAAATAAATAAAAATTAAAAAAAAAAAAAGTTCTTTTAAAAAAAAAAAGAGTGAATGATTGAGTTATGAAGGATGTTTAAAGGAAAGGAGAAAATAGTATCAAACTAGAACAGTATCTCATAAAGTATGTTCCTTGTCCAGCAGTATTCCTGGGACTTAGTTTGATGTGGAAGTATCCGCCTGCCCCTTTTATTGAATTATCTTGATGGGTTGCTCTTCTATTAAAATAGTGTGGGGCTCCCTCCGTTAAGTAAATTCTGTCTTTGCAAATGTTTGCTTTATGTTCATCTGGTTACTGTTTTATAGTAAAATTGACCATGGGTTAGTTTCCTTTGTATTTCTTGTACTTAAGACAATGATCATCACATAGTATATATTCAGCAAATGGTTATTCAGTGAATGAATCAAAATAGAAACTTATATATAAGTATGGAAATGAAGTAAGTAGTCACACATTTTAAAGGTTTTTTTTTTTTCATAGTGTTCATAGATCATGATTTGATAATAATTTTCTCACTGTTTTTCCTTAATCTCCAGTTTTGTAATGGAGATGCCTGGGAAGAATAGGAATATTAAGTAAACCATGATAAACTCTCAGCAAATAGATAACTAAAAAAAAAAATCTAGGACTTCCCTGGTGGCGCAGTGGTTGAGAGTCCGCCTGCCGATGCAGGGGACACGGGTTCGTGCCCTGGTCTGGGAAGATCCCACATTCCGTGGAGCGGCTGGGCCTGTGAGCCATGGCCTCTGAGCCTGCGCGTCCGGAGCCTGTGCTCCTCAACGGGAGAGGCCACAACGGTGAGAGGCCTGCGTACTGCAAAAAAAAAAAAAAAAAAAAAAAAAAAAAAATCTAGAATTATTTAAGTAAATTTAGTATGTGGTTGTTAATGACTATAGCTCATCAATTCATATAGGCTGTCCTTGGATTCACTAGGCAGGACTAAAGGAAGTTTTTAGGAATCTAAGATTTAAATATATGAGAGTCTTTTCCTGAACCTTATTGCCTTCACACTAAGTGTTGACGTGATATCTTCACATTCTTTGCAAGTTATGCTCTCCCATCCATATGCCTTGGCCTCTGGCTCTGATAAGTGTATAGGAATTGCTTTGTCTTTTCTTCTCTGCCCTGGCTATTTTTTTCCTTGTCCTTTGCCTCCTCTTCTCATCTTCCTTTTGGCATGGTATAACGTTAAATAAAGGTTGCTCTTTTTTTTTTTTTATATAGAAGAACAAATTTTTCATGCTAAAGAGGGATAGAAATACTCAGCTAAGCCCTGAAATCTTTTATTTCTTTTATTTATTTCATGCTGCTTAGAAAAGTTTTCACGTGTAGTATATGACTTTGTGGTTAAAGATATATTGAGGAAGCCTTTGAAAAGATATTACAATTTATACCTTTTTCATAATCTTATCTAACATGAATTCATTTTCCAATTTGGTCCTCAGTAGAAGACACATTTACTGTCTGTCTGTCTATTTATTTATTTATGAGATTTATTAAGAAATGCCTAAGGTTGAAGAAAATGGTGTTAAAGTATTCTTTGTAAAATTCATTAAAGAATGAGGTTTTTATTTTGCAGTTTTCCTATTATTGAAGTAATGCAGTCATTTAAGGTTAGAATGATAGTCCCTGGGAGTTGGGAACATGTATTCCGTATCCCTTCTTTCTTTCCCATTGTCGCTTGGGTACTTAACATTTTCTTTTATTACGCCAGTATACGCATTTTGGGTTTAAGCATGATTTGGGTTTAAGCATGATTTGGGTTTAAGCAAGTTCTCTCTCTGTATTTTACCTTGTCATATTTGTTTCCACTGCCTCCCTCTCTTTGTTTTATTGTAGTTCATTCTTGCGTGCCTTTTCTTTTTTCTGTTACTCTAATTGCAAAAGGTTCTGCATAGTGTTCGTACAGTAATGTGAAGACATTAAGACTGGTTTTTGTTTGGAAACTTTCTGTCTGTGAACCCATTCTGCTCTAATCTATACACTGACGTGTGCTTGATTTCTGATCCCTGGATCAGAGTTAGGGATCTAGTATTTTTTATTTGCCCAAATAGAGGGAAATAGGTAGACCAGATCAGTTTTTCCCAAAAAAATGTAATTGCCTTTCTTTGCCATATTAAAACAAAGTACTGTTATGTATTGGTTTACTTTCTTATAACACAGCTTGATTATATCTTTAGCTTGATTATATCTTTATGTGTATAATGTTAGTTCATTCTTATTTAAACTCAGTGTATTTATATAGTTATTTATGTATTTATGTGTGCATGGCTATCTTAGGAAAGGCAAAATATCCTGTGTCCACTTCACCCTTTTTCATTTTCCAGTGGTAAAAACTCAGTGATAATAAATATCACCTACACATACCTTTGTTAGAGGTTGTGTATATCTGTGGTAGTAGTAGATATGAATAAGTCATAGTTGGACTGCAACACATATATGTTTACATTCTAGCTACTGGATAATTATGGACTGCAGATAGATACAGATATGCATCACCTCAGTCTGAAGTGTGCTAAACCAAAGTTATACCAAAACTAAATTGATAATGATAAAACTAAATGAACTATATAACTAATTTGTAATTAAAAGACAACAGTAAAAAGTGGAACATTATGACCAAATAAACACAACATGGGAAATGCATTGATGATGGAATTTATTTTCCCAAATTGTTGGAACTATCTCTTTGTATTCACAATAGGAACTTTTCAGCGTAGCCAAGTGTTGCATGACAGCCAAATTGCCTAGCAGATGTTGAATTACGTTTCCTCAGAAAACTTAGTAATGTGCTAATTTTTATTTGAGTCTATGCAATTGTCATTAGTTTATCAGAGCTCCAGTATTTCATACTTTTATTGCCCTTCGCCTATGACCTTAAACAACAAAAATTTACATTTTCTTTATCCTACATGTTTACTTCCCATTGGTAAGATTGTGGGGTGGGGAGGAGTTCTGTGCCATCTGAAATGGCCTGGATCACAGAGGCAGGAAGTAGAGTGGTCTCGATTTTGATCAGCAGTGAGGCTTTCTCTGTGGCTCAGCATTCACTATTATATTGCGTTATGTGGTTTTTCCATTTGCATATCATTGCCAGCATTTCCTAAATCTTGAATTCATCAGCTTTTCTCCATTTATCCTACTGTTGTCTTTGTTTAAGCTAGTGTCATGTCTTGCCTAGATCACTGTAATAGCCTTCCAAATGTGCTCCTCTGCCACAGATTGGATACCTGTCTTAGAAGCAGACTCTGGAATTTTATTGGGGAGTATTTTTGGGACCAACACATGTGAGGGAGTGAAAGAAACTGGATTGAAGGAGAAGTTGAATTGAGTTGAGATGCAGACTCAACAAAGGCCTTAGCTAATCCTAGAGAGAATTCTGCATACTGGTTGGTCTTTTATAGTTGTCTCAAGTTGGGCATATCTTGGTTGTTTCTAGGTTTTGGCAATTATGAATAGAGGTGCTATAAACATTTGTGCACAAGTTTTTGTGTGGGCATAAATTTTCAACTCAGTTGGGTAAGTATCTGGGACTACAACTGCTGGGTCACATGGTAAGACTATATTTAGCTTTAGGTAGGATCACTTTGCATTCCCACCATCCGAGAGTAAGTTTCCTGTTGCTCTGCATCTTTGATAGCATTTGGTGTTGTCAGTATTTTGGATATTAGCCATTCTAATAGGTGTGTAGTAGTATCTCATTGTTGTTTCAATTTGGATTTCCTTGATGACATAGGATGTTGAAGATCTTTTCATATGCTTATTTGAGTTTTAAGAGCTCTGTATATTTTAGATATAAATTCTTTATCAGATATGTTTTACAGATATTTTCTCTTAGGCTGTGACTTGGGTCTGCATTCTCTTAAGAGTGTTTTTGCAGAGCAGAAGTGTTTAATTTTAATAAGGTCCAATTTATCAATGTTTTTCTTTCATGGATTGTACTTTTGGTGGTGTTTGTAAAAACTTATCTCCAAATGAAAGGTCACCTAGATTTTCTCTTATTTATTTTCTAGACATTTTATTGTTTAGCATTGTATAGTTGGGTCTACAATCCACTTTGAGTTAACTTTTGTGAAATGTATAGGGACTGTGTCTAGATTCATTTTTTGCCTATGGATGTCCAGTTCTAGTACCATTTGTTGAAGAGACTGTCCTTTCTCCATTGAGCTGCTTTTGCTTTCTTGTCAAGGATCAGTTGACTGTATTTGTGTGGGTTTATTTCCAGGCTTTTTATGCTATTCCACTGATTGATTTGTCTGTTCTTTTACCAATATCATGGTGATTTTATTACTTAGCTTTATAGTAAGTCTTGAAGTTGGGTAATGTCTTTCATGTTTGTTACCCTCTTTTAATATTGTGTTGGCCATTATGGGTCTCTTGCTTTTCTATATAAATGTTAAAGTCTTTTTGTTGATATACACAAAATAACGTGCTGGGATTTTGGTTTTGATTGCGTTGAATCTGTAGATCAGTTTGGGGAGAATTGGTATCTCAGCAATATTGAGTCTTCCTATCCATGCACGTGGAATCTTTCTCCATTTATTTAGATCTTCCTTAATTTCATTTATCAGCATTTTGTAGTTTTCCACATATAGATACTGTACATATTTTGTTAGATTTATGCCTAAGTATTTTATTTTGGAGGGGGCTAATGTAATGGTATGGTGTTTTTATTTTTATTTTTATTTTATTTTATTTTTTTTTGTGGTACGTGGGCCTCTCACCGCTGTGGCCTCTCCTGCTGCGGAGCACAGGCTCTGGATGTGCAGGCCCAGCGGCCACGGCTCACGGGCCCAGCCGCTCCGTGGCACGCAGGATCCTCCCGGACCGGAGCATGAACCCGCATCCCCTGTATCGGCAGGCGGACTCCCAACCACTGCGCCACCAGGGAAGCCCTATTCGCCCTTTTTCAATTCATACCTTGCAGAGCAGCCAAAGTGATCTTAAAAAATTTAGGACTACATTAGGTCAATGTCCTCTCCTATATAACCTTTCCAACTTGTTCTTTCTGTCAGGAGTATTCTGCTGTCATTGATTTTTCAGAGGACTTGCTCTAGCTTGTCAGTTTAAGTCTCAGTTTAAATATCAGTTTTCTCAGAGAAGCCTTTTCAGGGAAAAGTAACATTAATCATTCTGAATCACATCCCTCTGTTGTTTTTATTGTAGCAACTATCACCACTTAATGTGTTTCACACACACACAAACACTTAGGTGCATGTATATTTATATATAGCTCTCTACTAGATACCAAATATAGTAAGTGCCACAAGAGCAGATAATTTTCTGAATTGTTCATCTTTATATCCCCTGGAGCCAAATCTGTGTTTGGCACAAAGTATTTATTCAGTGAATATTTTTGAGTTGATGAATGAAAATTTGATGGTAGAGTTAGAAAGAGGATTGCTGCTTATGGTAGAAAGTAAGACATACTGATTGCTGGGAGGAAAGGAAACCAGAGAAGTTATCTTGTCCTGCAGTTAAACCTGCCCTTCCTTGAAGGTTGAGTACAGAAAAGTAGGAATAGAAACCTTTTAGTACTTTGGTACTAAGTTGCTGTTTTATTTATTTTTTTGCGGTACACGGGCCTCTCACTGCTGTGACCTCTCTGTTGCGGAGCACAGGCTCCGGACGCGCAGGCCCAGTGGCCACGGCTCACGGGCCCAGCTGCTCCGTGGCATGCGGGATCCTCCCGGACCGGGGCACGAACCGCGTCCCCTGCATCGGCAGGCGGACTCCCAACCACTGCACCACCAGGGAAGCCCTAAGTTTCTGTTTTTAAAAGAAAAAAAAAATTTAACATTTTTCTCACATAGTACTTAGTAGATATCTTTTTGGAAGCATCATGCAGAAGGGAAATAAGGAATGGAAACTTTGTGCATGTTGGAGTTGGGGTGTTAGAAAGAGTGGGGCATGTATCTCTGGGTCTGGGAGGGGAGGTCAGGTAGTGGGGAGTAGGTGTTCAATGAGAGGATGGTAAAGGTGAGGAAATATCTGTGAACAGCACTAGGACCTGAGGGTTTTTTTTTTTTTTTTTTTTTTTTTTTTTAAGCCATCTTATCATACCAGGAGATTAGTCTCCTTTTAAAAACCTTGGAGAATTTTGTTTTGTTATGATAAGGAAGGTTGTTCTGTTTCAAACATATGTCAACTGAAGAATATAAAATTAAAGAAATGTGTTCTAGACAAAAGTTGAACAGAGGAGTAAGTACTCCAGTGGATTAAAAAAAAAAAATGTGAGAGACCATTAGTGGATATTTCATACCCAGGCTGGGAAAAGAGAGGAAGCAATAGCCATCAACTTGATCATTTCTGATTTTTCCGGGATTGTCAACTTTTGACTGAGTCTTTTTTTTTCCTTTTTCGTCCAGTTCCTGGCACCCCATGGCTTACCCTAATTAGAGCCACAGGCACAATAAGAAAGAAGGAATGACGGACTGGGCTTTTTGATATTATTTAATATCATCTGTGTGGAATATTCTTTTCCCTGCTTTCCAAATAGCTAGATCTCATTTCTCCATGGCATGGTGACAGCGTAAAAATATGTACTGTCTGAAATTTAATGACTTACTTGGCGTAAGAAATTGAGTAGAATACCTTACCGTTATATTATTTTCAATTATAGCTCAAAAATTATATTGAGTTTGTGACTGTAATGTCCCTAACTTCTACCAGTTTCTCCCTCTCTCCCAGTTGTTTAATATTTGGCTTGTTAAATTTTTGTCAGGGAGTCTTCTCTTCTGGGTTATATGTATTCACAGGTCTAACACTGCATTGCCTCCTTTGGAGAGACCATATTGCAATTGTCTAATTATATATTGGCCTGTTGCCTGACAATTTCTCACCTTTTCTGAACATACAATAGTTTCTTGTTGACAAATTATCGTATGTGTTTTGTTTTGCCATCTAGTTCCTTGTTACCAAGGACAATTTCCCAATCTTATTTTGAACCTTACAAATCCCTATATAGTCCAGGGTCCATAGATGAATAAATGACTAAGATGAGATTAATACTGGAATCACAATAACTGCAAATTTCCTAATCCTCAGTGGGAACTGAAAATAGTAGAGATATGGGATGTGGATATCATACCTCTCGTGGTTTCCTGTTCACATGGATAAATAGTTTTTGATGGTGAATTGATGACATGTTTTTGGGGGATAAAAAAGACCTTAAGTTTTTTTTAAAAGGATTTCTCAGGCATGCTGGTTTCTAATTTTTAGATATTGTTTCTTCACTGCTCAAAAACAAGCTAATTCTTCTTTACTGATCTCAGTCTTAATTCCTTTATGTGGTACTCATTGTGAGGCTGCAGCACTGAACAAGACAGACACCATTCTTATTACTCTCAAGCAGGATCTGTAGCATGCAAGAGTGTGTAGCATAATGTGCTCCCAGTTTAAGTTTTGAGTTCTCTTTTCCTCTGCCATCCTACAGATGCTCTGTGTGCTTCAAATTGTTTCAGTCCTTTCTTGAACCTGTCCTGTGCTTCCCCTGCCTCCATTTCTGCTGTTCCTGCCTAACATGTTCATGTCCTGGTCGTCCTTCGTAGCCTCATATAAATGGCCCTATCTATAATATGCTTTTCTTAATCTCTTTTCTCTTACCTTCCTGTAATTCTTCTCTGAATTCCCATTGAGAGAATTATTTGGGTACTTTCCCTCTTTCTTTCTAGATTATAAGGCTCCCAGTGTGAAAATACTATGTTCATCTTTCTTGTTCTTACTGCACTTAGTATTGCTTTTAAAATGCTCTCCCACATAAGTCTATCTCACATAAACGTAACCAACATCAGAATTTTAAAAATTTAATTACTTATGAATCACTTAGCAAGCAGGTGCCATTTTAACTAAGTTGAAGTTAAGTGATGTTTTGTGGTTTAGGGGTCAAAGGTCTGTGACATTTGGCCCTGTCTTCCCTTTTGGTGAAGATCCTATAGCTAGAGTGTAGTGCTATTAGAGCATCACAGGTCAGGAAGAGTCCTTTAAGGGCTCACTGACCTCTTCTTTCTTCAGAAAAGATCATAAACAAGTGATCTCAGACATGAGTATCTCCACCTTATTGTCGGAGAACCTCTAAACAAAGAGACTTCACAGCTTTTCTTGATAAATCATTGTAGATGATTCATGCTGTCAGAAATTTTACTTTATAATGACTACTCTAAATATGCAATCCTCTTTACCAACAACAATTTTATTAATTTTCTCTTATAAAACTTTGGCTGGAAATGTCCTTTGTTTTGGGCCTGACTTTGTATTTTCATAATATTCCCTAAGTCTAGATATTTCATTGCCTGTTGACTGAGTGGAGTAGTGCCGTAGCTTCTCTACTGATATCAGCGAGCTCTGCATCTTCTGCTCCAGTCATAATATACCAGCCATGGCTTGATTTTTCGCAAAGCCATCACGTTAGTTCTTGCAGATAAAAGCTGCAGGGATTCCCTGTGATTTTTCAGATGAAAATACCTCAAGTACCTGTAAACCATTACTTTTGAAAAAAAGGGAATTTAATTTGTTATGTATGCAAACAGCAGTTTTGGGGAATCAAAAGAGTGCGTGTGTGTGTGTGTGTGCGCGTGTTTCGTTAATGCTATAAAAGTTGTTTCTTATATCCTTGGTTAATTAATACTGTATCTATTTCCATTTTTGGAATCCACTTTCAAATTATGTTTTCTTGAAAATGTTATATTTATTGATACAAATAGTCTTTTTCTTTTAAAATGATCACACTCATTTAAAAAATATATGTAAGATCATTACACTGATATTATTTTCCTGACTCTAAAGAAAGGAACTTTTAAATAAATTAGTTATTGTCTTCTGTGTTATCGAACATGTGGTCAGTTGTCATGTTCATGCATCCAAATGATCAAAGTCTGAACTTCTGTCTAATTCTTCCCTGCTGTTAGGCTACCCTGTTATGATCAAGGCCTCAGCAGGTGGTGGTGGGAAAGGCATGCGAATCGCTTGGGATGATGAAGAGACCAGGTGAGATTCTGTCCAAAATATACTTTTGATGAAAATTGCAGTTACTAGAGTTTTATTAAACTGACAAGTAAACAGATACCAAAAGCATAATGGAATAGTTATAATAATCATCTAATTTTTACTCTGCTAGATGGGAAAAATTGAAATTATGCAGAAAATTTTCTTATTTATATTTTGATGATGATTATCCTATTATCGAAAGGTTTTTACTTTCTTAAACATTAATAAAGGATTATCTTTTTTTTAGTGTATTTTTAAAAATTATAGTCATGATTTTGTCTTCTAGGCAAAATTTACTAACGTGTGGCTATGTAATTCTGAATGTGATCAAAGATTTGAACCATATATATTTGAAAGCAGTCATAATTTAATCTGTTTATTAGTATGCATTTGCTTCCCTTTGCTTGTCTATAAAAACAGTGAACTACTGTTATAACTTTATAGTGTGAAATATATTTCCTTTTGAATTTGAAATTATTGTATGTCCTTTATATGCAGTGCACTCTGTTATGAATTTAGGACACTTTCTTAGTAGTAGTTTCAGAAATCAAAAGAAACTTTTAAAACAAAAATTTAAAATCCTAATGTATTGATAACATCATGGGGATTAGAAAATAATTTTTTTGAACAACTGCCTAGTACAAGCAGGTTTCAAGGGACTCTATTCAGATTTGTATTACATACTTCAAGGTTTGGCAGCAAGAGAGATTTATGTCATTTTTTGAAGGAGGAGAATTTAAAAAGTCACTGAATTATTATTGTTAATGTTGCCTTTCCTGCCCTTTCTCTACACAAAAGTAATTTGATCTTCCAAATGGTTAGTTCTGTTTTCTCCCTTTCTTTTCCCTTTCTT
This sequence comes from Lipotes vexillifer, assembly GCF_000442215.2. NCBI lineage: Eukaryota > Metazoa > Chordata > Mammalia > Artiodactyla > Lipotidae > Lipotes > Lipotes vexillifer. The sequence goes on along the minus strand of NW_006788208.1, from coordinate 3,018,904 downwards.
CCTATTCCCTGAAATCTCTGAAAGAGAGAAATCTGGAGTAGTTGATGTGAAAGTCATCCAATACAAATCTAATTCAGAAATTAGGTTCTAAAGTGAACATACAAGGTAAAAATCTCCTAGAGGCAATATATTACCCTTTAAAATCTGAGGGGAAGACACCACACTGCAGACTTGTACAGATAGTTTAAACTCTAGAGGACAGTTGTCTCAGGACACCATTGTTTCTTTGGTTGTGTGTTAGAGGTGGGGTGATAATATGTGCCCAGTACAGACCTTTCAGCCCCAGTCTCACGTTCAGTGTGGCACTGATACCAGATACTGACTGAGGTAATGTCAGATTCCCCTCTCCCATCTTACACTTACCCAGCATAAATAAACTCATTGCATGGATTGGTGATATTTGTTATTGACATATTTGATACGGAGAGCCTCCTGTGTGACAGGCAGTGTTTTAGTAAGGTTCCAGGAATACAGCAATGAACAGAAACAGACAAAATAATCCACTCCTCTATGTAGTTCTCTCTCTCTATTCCTCTATATCCAGTAGATAACTGGATCAGGAGTTCTTAACCTTTGAATTCACAGACCTGTAAAGTTCAGGGACGTTTGTGCATCTGGATAAGGAAAAAAAGTACATATTTCTTTCACTAGCCTCTAACTGGAATTTAGTGTTTCCTAGAGTATAGACAAGCTGTAATAGTAGTAGTATCTGTGGGACTTTTCACCCTTTAAGAGATCCCTTATATTATCACATTACATTGTTGCAGGTATCTCTAAGTTACAGTGATTGTGAGACTTGTTGTTGGAGCTTATTAACGAATAAAGAACTAAGTACATGATTTCCCAAATTCGTTTTTTTTTTAATATTTATTTATTTATTTTATTTTTGGCTGTGTTGGGTCTTCGTTTCTGTGTGAGGGATTTCTCTAGTTGCAGCAAGCGGGGGCCACTCTTCATCGTGGTGTGCGGGCCTTTCACTGTCACGGCCTCTCTTGTTGCGGGGCACAGGCTCCAGACACGCAGGCTCAGTAGTTGTGGCTCACGGGCCTAGTTGCTCCGCGGCCTGTGGGATCTTCCCAGACCAGAGTTCGAACCCGTGTCCCCTGCGCCACCAGGGAAGTCCCCAAATTTGTTTTTAAAAAATATTTTGATACCTATATTTCAGTATAATTTATTTCTTATGCAATCCTATGCATATTCTTTTCTACATTTTAAATCACTCTGAACCTTATTTCGACAAGAGGTTCCTATGCTGCATGATACTGCCAAAGGCATCCACAACATAAACAAGGTTCAGAAACCCATTCTGGTAGGAAGAGACAAACAATGAACAAGATCAAAGTAAATCATATCCTGTTGTGAAAGGTGATAAGCAATATAAGAAAAGTAAAGGAGGAAAGGAAGAGACATGGGGAGTGTTGGAGGGAATTCCCATTCTAAGCAGGATTGTCAGGGCTGTCCTCGCTGAGAAGGCACATTTGAGCGAGGAGGAAGAGTGTGGGGATTAGGATCTAGGCAAGGGAAGAGCAAGTGTGGAGGCAGTGACTCAGTAGTGTGTCTGGAGAGATCCAGCGCTGGCCAGCTGGTGGGGGCAGGGGGAGGAGTAGAAGGAAATGGGGAGCCGATTGTGTAGGACCTCGTAGGCCATTCTTAGTGCGATGGGGGGCTACTGGAGGGTTTGTGTAGAGAAGTCACGATCATGGAACTTCAACAAACTCCTAACATTATTTACATGTTTTGAATTATAAAAATTTTCAAACGTGCAAAGATGTAGAAGAATACAATGAACTTCTATATATGTATCATCCAGATTTACCAATTGTCAGGATTTTGTGACTTAAGTTTTAAAAGGATCACTGGTTGCTCTCTTGGCAATAGACTTAACAGCAGGCAGAATCATGAACTCTGGAATCAGGGAAACCCGTTGGGAGGCTGTTGAAATAATCCACGCAAAATAATGGTGATGGTGGCTTTCAGCAGTGTAATGGTGGAAGTGGTACGAAAGAGTTTAATTCTGAAAGTAGAGGCAACAGGATTTTCTGAGTGATTGGATATAGAGTTTGAGTACTTGAGGATGACTTGCAGGCCCTGTTTAAGTTACCTTATTTTTTTGCTCTTATTCTCTCTTTGGCCTTAGTGTTGATTTATAAGAATTAAATGGATATGCTGTAACACTAATTTACTTGAAAATTTCTTAGGAAATGCCAAGAAGTTAAGGTCAGAGTGAGGGTGTTTATCTTCAGAATTGAGATGCTTAATTGAAGAATAGTCTGCTTCTTAGCCTCTCTCTGGAACTCTTTGCCTGGCGTGGTTTCTTTTGATAGTGGAGACTTGCAGAGCATTGGTTAACTATGTGAAATGTTTGAAGTTGGGATGGCTAGTTGCTGTGTGTGGGTTGAAGCAGGCATAAGGGTAGGAGGCAGACTTAGCCCCATTTTTACCACATAATTCGTCTTATTTGACTTTTGAAGTTCAGGTGTTGAAGCTATCTCTTGTGCTTTATTTGTAACCCCTGTGAGTTAGTGGATGTCTCCGTGGTTTCGTTGGGCTTCCTCACGGGATGGTGACTTTAGACTTCTTACACAGTGACCCAGGGGTCCAAGAGTATTTGTTTCAAATGCAAGTGGAAGCTGTATCACTTTTTATGATCCAGTCTCATAAGTCACACAGCTTACCTTCATCATATTTTGTTGATTACAAGTGAGCACAAATTCTACCTGAATTCAAGGGGAGGGGCATGATACTTCACTTCCTGGTGAAGGAGTGGCAAGTTTCTTAGAAGAGCGTATGGAATGGGAGATGCTGTTGTGGTCATGTTTGGAGAAGACAATCTGCTACAGTCTATTGGTAGTAAAGAATGAGGTAATAAAGATGATAAACACAACTTAATGGTTTTATAAGAGATGTGTATTTTGTGAACTCTTAATTTTTTTTTAACAGTGTTTTCCCCTTTTATATGGCACTTATATAGCCATTCCACTGAAGGCCTTAGCACTTATTTTTCATTATTGTTCTTAGGATCTCATATTTCTTTATCAGTTGTTTCTCCAGGGCTACTCTTAGTAACATATTCTTTTATGGTAGGATTACTGTTCAGTTTCTTGGCAATGAGATTTGCTATGCTGCTTTTAACCAATGGATTTTAATTTAGAATTCAGTGATTTTGGAAATCACTGTATCTATTCATATATTGGGCATCTTTGGTAAATAAGTTAACCCTTTCTTGGTCAGTAAATGTCACATTGTTTCAAAATATTTTCATATAATTAGTCAAAATACATACATAAACAATTTTCTACCTAAAATTACTCTTTACAACTTGATAAATAAGCCATCTCTAAAACTTTGTTGAAGTTAACAAAGGTATAACATTATTTGATAATAATGATACAAGACCCTCATTTAAAAAATTTGCTCTGTATCCTCTGTTAATTTGGAAAAATCAAAACTTTGGAAAAATTGAGAGAACAGTCCAGAAAACACCCATATATTTGTCTTCTGGTGTCACCAACTGTTAATATCGTGCTGCACTGCATTTACTCCTTCCTCCCTCGAGGAAGACATTTTTGTGCATAATCCACAAAAATTTTAACATTCTTCAGATGGAAAACTTAATAGCCATTAATTGCTTTATTCTTTTTTTTTTAACGTCGTTATTGGAGAATAATTGCTTTACAATGGTGTGTTAGTTTCTGCTTTATAATTTTGCTTTATTCTTTTATCTTAAGGAGTGTGTCCCTCTTGTAACATATTCAGGGAAGTAACATCTATACTTACCTTAGAACCTTTAGAACATCTGAAAGATTTTAAAAAGTACAGTGTTTGTTATATAATAAATTAGGGTAAGAGTCATGGAGGTTGTTGAAAGTAGACTCAGATATTTTCATAATAATCTCTGGCTTTTCCTTATCTCTATTTATTTATTTAACATCTTTTTTGGAGTATAATTGCTTTACAGTGGTTTGTTAGTTTCTGCTGTATAACAAAGTGAATCAGCTATACATATACATATATCCCCATATCTCCTCCCTCTTGGGTGTCCCTCCCACCCTCCCTATCCCACCCCTCTAGGTGGACACAAAGCACCAAGCTGATCTCCCTGTGCCATGCGGCTGCTTCCCACTAGCTATTGATTTTACATTTGGTAGTCTTTTTTTTTTTTTTTTTTTTAGATTCCATGTATATTTGTTAGCATACGGTATTTGTTTTTTTTGTTTCTTTTTATGGCTGAGTAATATTCCATTGTATATATATGTGCCACATCTTTCTTTATCCATTCATCTGTCAGTGGACACTTAGGTTGCTTCCATGTCCTGGCTGTTGTAAATAGAGCTGCAGTGAACATTGTGGTACATGACTCTTTTTAAATTACGGTTTTCTCAGGGTATATGCCAGTAGTGGGATTGCTGCCTCATGCCAATTTAAATGAAATGTTATGACATACATGGAAAATTGATCATGTCTACATTTTGGAGTAACCCCACTAGACTTTAGGTGTTGTGAGGGCAGTTTCTGTTTTAATTTTGTATTTCCATCACATATATATATATATGCACCAGGCACATAGTTTCATGAGTAGTAAGTATTTATTGAATGACTGTATTACTGAGTGCTACAAATGATCTAAATGCAGTTTTCCATGAGCTCTAAAACATGTTGGTAATGCTTTCAAATCTGATAATTTATTTGGGTGACTTTGATTTTTTAAATTTTTGGTATTTTTGATTTAAATGCAAAATGAAAACTTTAAAATCATTAGAGCAGAGTCAAACTGTAAAGTACTATGTTTTTTCCTTGTGAATCATTGTTTTTTCCATTGTGAATCATATATAGTTATAACTATAACTTATAACTTTTATAACTATAACTTATAACTAACTTATAACTAACTAATAAGTTAGTTATATGGTATTGAAAACAATGATTCATTGTGCTTTCATTTCTTCGAGGTTTGTAGTCTCCTGAGATCTAAACTCCATTCCCTGAAATCAAGGGAGTAATGGAGGACTAAGAAAACGTGATACCTTTTTTCTGAGAATGCTGAGAAATAGAAATTTTTGCAATATGTTTTCAAATTTATCCTTCTAGTCTGTGTTTACTTGCAGTGTTGTATTTTCCAAGCACACAAACAAATGAGATAGTTATTTCTAATATTGCCAGATGGAGTGTTTGCAAATGAAAGGATTAAAAGAATTTTAATGTTGAACATTAAATACAGGTATTTGATCTGAAGATTAAGAAACTATTAATTACATATAAAAGGAATTAAATTTTATACTCTTGAGTATATCAATGAATGGAATATAACATACTCTAGTTAGTGTTAGGTAAGCAAGTTTGAGTTTTTAATAGACTGAGTGAAATTTCAACGTATATGACTTTAGTAAGCATATTTTAATAATGATAATGTTTACGTTATAGTTTGGAAATAAAATATACAAAGCAATAATTAAATTCATATTTTTATTTTAAAAAATTGAACTTTTCTCTTTTAATTATTATTTTTGAACAATTTTAAAGAAGATAAAATTGTAATGATCTGTATGGATGTGTGGGAGGTCATTGCTTTTAAAGTTGTGTATTTAAAATATCAGGGAGTCTTCTTGAGGACCCTTCTTTTGTATTCTTACTGAGTATATTTGCTGTGGCTTTGCCCCAGTTGTGCAGTTGTCTAGGTCCTTTACATTTTTGTGTGCATCTTCTGACTTTTGAGTCAAATGTATATGCATTTTAATATATTTTTATTAGTGGAATTAAGGTATAGTAAGGTCAAAGAAATGAAATTTTATATGATTTGTATGGTTTATTAAAAATACCTCATTTTGGGACTTCCCTGGTGGTCCAGTGGTTAAGACTTTGCCTTCCAATGCAGGGGGTGCAGGTTCAGTCCCTGGTCAGGGAGCTAGGATCCCACATGCCTCGTGGCCATAAAACAGAAGCAATATTGTAACAAATTCAATAAAGACTTTAAAAAATTGTCCACATCAAAAAATACCTCATTTTTAACAGTTGGTGAAATAAGTATTGGTATTCTTGTTTCTATAAAAATCTAGGATCAGGGAAATGAAAGCATTCACCCAGAGTCACAGAGCTAGTGAGTAGAAGAGTTGTTCAACCAAAATTAATTGAGTTATTTGTATATTATAAGTGAATTTTTCTCTGCTTTGTTCAGAAGTAAGCACAAATAAACCTTTAATTAGTTTTCTTTTATATTGAGGGCTGTATTTGTTTTGTGTTCATTTGACTGTTTTGTTTTTCTTTACAGGGATGGTTTTAGATTTTCATCTCAAGAAGCTGCTTCTAGTTTTGGTGATGATAGGCTACTAATAGAAAAATTTATTGATAACCCTCGTCATATAGAAGTCCAGGTTGGTACATTTTAAGATATCTTTTGAATTATTATAACTTTAAAATAATATTACTTACTCCTATTAGAAACACATCCTTTCTTACATTTAGAATGATTGTGAAAGTTCCAGTATGTTCGAATAAGTATGAAGTAGAGAATGTACATAAGTTGATCGCCTCCCTTTGGAGTCTGGTATCCTTTTTTCAAAGTGCCAGAATGTTGATTGGATGGGGAATGATACAGAAGCCCAGCTCCAGAAAGCGATAGTCACAAGATGTCCGTCCAGGCCGAATATATTCTACCTAGAGGCGCACTCAGTCCCCTCCTGATACTGGGCCACTTTGGGGCATTTTTAAAAGAAAAGTGCCTGACCTGGACTCTTGTATCATTTCAGTTCACAGATGTCTGTGTGGCTTATTGTGGCAGGCGTTCTGCTATTGGATAGAGATGAATAAATCATTTCTTCTACTCAGATTAAGATTGTAATCCATCTGTTAAAGTGGTTGTGGAGGTGTGGCTTTCAGCAAAATAAAATGTTTTTTTTCTGAAATAAAACACAGACGAAGAAGGAAAGTCTGCCGAAATTTTTGTTTTTCTGTCAGAAATGCCTTGTGCTAATTTTACACATTGTGGCTATGAATTGATATGTAACAATTGAAATTGATAAAATATAAATATCAGATTAGAAATCATATTGAAATGAAAGTATTATTATTTTTTTCTTAATTTTGTGTGGATAGAGTTCCAGAAAATTAAATAAAAGGTTATTTGCTGCCCTTGTAACTTCTGATGGGGCATAATAAAACAAAGTCTTAGATTTTGTCATTGTGTTATCTAAGTTTAATTATCACTTTACATAGATATTATTTCTAGTTAGGAAATCTTCATGTAGATCCTCAAATCTTCCAGAGTGGAAAAAACAACTTGCAAACATATAATCCATTTATATTTTTAAAACATTGAACGTAATGTATTTCTTTCTGAGGCTAGCAGATTTTGTTTTGTTTGTTAGTTTTTGTTTTTAGATATTCTAAACTGAAATATCACATATACAGTGAAGCCCACCTAAGTGTACAATTTAGTAAAAATTTATTTATATACATACATAACTGTGTAACAACCATCCAGATCTGTATATGGGTCATTTCCATTATATCAAAAGATTCTTTCATACCACTTCCAGTCAGTCCTTCTCCTTGGCCACCAAAATTAACTGCTATTCTGACATCTAATACCATAGATTGTTTTTGTTTGTTCTTAAACTGCATATAAATGGAATCATGATACATACTTGCTTGTGCTGGCTTCTTTCACACAGCATCATATCTGAGGTTCATGAGGCTGTGCATTATCATTCACTCAAAAATTGCTCTGTGGTGTTCCATTATTTGAATAACCTGCAATGTATCCATTTTTCTGATGGTGAACCTTTAGGTTGTTTCCATTTTTTGATATTATGAATAAACTGCTATGTCTTTTTCTGAACATATATACTTTTGCATATACTGAGGAGAGGGATTGTTGAATTACATGGTCAGGTTATGTTTAGTTCTAATAGATACTGTGGTGGTTCTATCAATAATACATACTCCTGCCCATGATATATGAATGTTTCCAGTTCATCCATCTTTTCCAACATTTGGTGTTCTCAGTTTTTTAATGTTTAGCCATTTTGTTGGACATGTAATAGTATCTCTGTTTTAATTTGCATTTCCCTGATGAATATTGATGCTGAGCATGTTTTTAATACGTTGATTGACCAAAACTGGATATCTTATCTTGTGAAGTGACTGTTCAAGTCTCACCCTTGCCCCCCTTTTGCAAATTAGATTTTTTGGAATTATTGAGTGTTCAGGGTTCTATATCTATTTTGATTATGAGTCCTTCACCACACACACACACACACACACACACACCCCATATATTCCCCCCATCTGTGACATACCTATTCACTTTATTAATAATATCTTTCAAGGAATAGAAGTTCTCAGTTTTGTTGAAGTCCAGTTTAAGTCCAATTTGCGTACCCAAGTTAGGAGCTTTATTGTTTTAGGTTTGGTATTTAGGCCTGTTACTCTCTTTCAATTTTTTGTTTGTTTGATGTGAGATGGAGTCAAAGTAAATTTTCTTACATTCTCATACCCAATTTTTCCAGCATCATTTATTGTGGCGTACATTTGCTGTAAATTAAGTGACATTTGGTCACTGTCTTAGTTATTTTGCTTTTGTAGTAAGTGTAAAAATCTGGTACTGTAAGTGCTCTAAATTTATTGTTTTTCTTCAGATAATGTTGGCTTTTTTTATATTCTTTGAGTTTCCATGTAACCTTTAGACTTTGTCTTGTCAATCTGTCTCTACCTTCTACCTACATTCCCACCCTCCCCCCACATCAGATGGGATTTGGATTATATTGAATCTAGAGATTATTCTGGGGAGAATTAACATCTTAACAATATTGAGTTTTCTAAGCCATGAACTAGAATATCTCTTCATGTATTATATCTTTAATTTCTCTCAGCATTTTTTTGTAGTTTTGAGTGTAGAGGTTTTATCTATCTTTCATTAGATTTATTCCTGGATGTCTGATAAGTTTTGACACTATTATAAATGTTATTTTCTAAATTTTATTTACCTATTGATTGTTGCTTATATGTAGCAACAATTGAATTTTATGTATTAATCTTGTATCCAGTGTCCTTTTTAAATCCACTTGTTTATTTTTTGCGTTTTGGTTATCTATTGCTGAGTGATTAACCATCCCAAAATACAGTGATTTGAAACATTTAAGGTTGTACAACAATGTGAATGTACTTATTTAATGCCACTGAGTTGTACACTTGAAAACGGTTACAGTGGGGCTTCCCTGGTGGCGCAGTGGTTGAGAGTCTGCCTGCCGATGCAGGGGACACAGGTTCATGCCCCGGTCCGGGAAGATCCCACATGCCGCGGAGCGGCTGGGCCCGTGAGCCATGGCCGCTGAGCCTGAGTGTCCGGAGCCTGTGCTCCGCAACGGGAGAGGCCACAACAGTGAGAGGCCCGCGTACCGCAAAAAAAAAAAAAGTTTACAATGGTAAATTTTACCTATATTTTGCCACAATGAAAAAAACTACACAACATTTAACTATTTCTTATAATTCTTTGGGTTGATTGGGTTCGGCTGGGCACATCTTTTGCCTCACTAGGTGTCTGTCCACTGGGGCAGTAGTCATGTTGGGGCTTGACTGGTTTGGAACATCCAACGTTAGTGCCTTGGAAGATTGACTTGAAGGTGAGGTCAGCCAAGACATGGGACAGCTGGGCCTCTCTTTATTCATTCTTGGGGCATTTCCACATGACTTCTCCATGTGGAATTTCTATCAGGATATCCAGACTTCTTATATTGAGTATCAGAGCTATGTGAAGTAGCCCTTCTGTCTTTTAAAGTTTAGGTGGCACAGGAGCACTTTTGTTGCATTTTGCAAGTCACTTGGCCAGCCTAGAATCATTGCCATAAGTGCTTATGCAAGTGTGCGCATACCATGGTTTGTTATATTCAGGGCTATTTTTGGATACTAGTTATCACAACCCTTTCTACGGCCCCCAATGCTCATGTCCTTCCATAGGCAGAATATACCTACCTTCCTTCCAAGACCAGAATCTCATATTCAGACTTGGTTCAGGTATGGATGAGACTTCTTGTGTATGGTTTCTCAAGAGCAGTTTTTGTGATGTGAAGATCTCTGTATTTAAAGACAATGTGACACTCACTTATCAAAAATACAATGATGAGTAAAGGATATGACACTGCAATGAATACCCCCTATTCAACAAGGTAGAAAAAGGGAGGCACACAGTATTCAATGGTTCTTAGCAATCGAAACCCAGAAATTTAAGCTGAGAGATCCCTTTGGAGGGTTTGTAATAATTCTAGTGGGCGAGGGTAGCACCTTGGGCCAGTGTGTGGTGTAGGTGGTGAGATGTGATTGAATTCTGTATATTTTGTGAAGGTAGACCAGATTTTCTAAAGATCGTATGTGATGTATAAGAAAAAAATAAGGCATCAAAGATAGTTTTAGGCTTTGGGCCTGACGAATTATAAGAATGGGACTGTCTTACTGAGAAGGGAAAGACTGTGAGAGGTAAATGTTTTGGCGGAGGAAATCAGGGTATGAAGATGGACCAATGAAGGTTGAGATGCCCATTAGATATCAAAATGTAGATGTTGAGTAGACTGTTGGATATTTAAGTCTGTAATTTAGGGGAGATATTTGGGCTACCCTTCCTGTAAGATCCTAGAGGTAAAACTAATTTTCCCCCCTTTTCTACATTCCCCATCTAGCACTTACTTGTGCTATTCGAAGACCACTTATACCATTTTATTTTTAGCTATCAGACTTTCCTCATAGACGAAGAAGTCCCTGAGGACAGAGGCTGGATCTTATTCATTTGTTTTCCCTAGCAACCAGGCAGTGTCCTTCACATTACTAATACTCAGTGAATGTTTGTTCAATTGTTTTAAATAATTATATTTCTACATAAGCTTTTAGTTTATTTTAATTAACCATGGCGTATATCCTAGCCGATATTTTTAAATTTAGGTGAAAATATCTCCCAGTAACTTAAATAGGCAACACAGATGTTTCCCATATCTGATCTACACTTGGAAGGTTTTTTACTTATTTTCTTCAGTTTTAATTAATTAATGTTAGATAATTTGTGCACATGATAAAGGGTATTCAATGAAAAGTAAGCCTTCTTTCACCCTTGTCTCCAAGTCCCCTGGTTTCTATCCCTAGAAGCAGGCACTTGTTACTGTTTTTTGAATATCCTGCCATAGTCTGTGAAGTATATACATGTATATCAACTATTGTTTTTCACACGAGCTATCACATACTCTGTTCTTTCTTGTGCTGAAACTGTGTACTGGCAATAGGAATGGCACAACTCTGTGTGGTTTAAACCAGGGCACTGATGGCATTTTATGGGCTGGATCCATGGATGTTAAACGGCTTGCCATTATGTGGAGCAGTCTATTGTGATAAAGCTTTTTTCAGTAAGCAATATATCTGGGAGATCTTTCCATATTCAGTACGTGCATATCTGTAAAGGGCTATATTAAAAGTTTAAAAAACTCATGATGTGTTTAAGTATTAACTTCCCTTACAAGCACTTTTTATTTATGATGTTTTCTGGTTACTTTGTCTCTTCATTTGATTAATGGAATTCCCTGGTTGTCCAGTGGTTAGGACTTGGCACTTTCACTGCCCTGGCCTGGGTTCAATCCCTGGTCTGGGAACTAAGATCCCACAAGCTGCGCGGCACAGTTACACAGACTTCAGGGAAAAACAAAGTTGATTCTGTGTATATTTGAATCTGGTATGTTACAGTTGAAAATGTTTCTAAGAATTCTTGGTTATTGTGGCTTTATTTCTTGGACACTAAGTCTACTTTCACTTCCACATCAATTAGAATAAAAAAGGAGGTAGAATAAATTTAACGTTTAAAAATAGTTCTAGATGTACTTCATGCAGTCACCTTTGAGTCTTAGAAATAAAATTCCAACTTACTGGCATTTCATTACTGTAATGTTTCCCTTTGTTTGGAAGCATTCTTGAGGTTTAGGTAGGTTTTATTCCTAAAAATTAACCTTGTAGTCATTTATTAACTGTTCATTTTATAATTTATTATACTTGTTAAACCATGATCTCTTTTGATTTGATGTTTTCAGCAGCCATATAAAATATTAAGATGATATTATCTACTATTTATAATGCATGGGAAAACAGTGACTTGCCCAGAGAGGTGGCATAGCTGTTTGGAGCTTAAATTAGTTCCTTGATTTTGGCTTCTAGAAGAGCTTTTACCCCCGTGAACTTAAATATATGCATTCAGTAATATGCATCTACTCCTTAATCATGAAAATAGATTAATCTATTTCTGATCAAATATTCTATGCAAAAACATTAATAAAGAGCATATTTTACTGTTTCCAGATTTAGCTAATAAGATATATGTTAAATTTGAATTTCAGATAAACAGTGATTTTTTTTTTTTAAAGTAAAAGTATGTCCCATTCAGTATTTGGGATATATTTTTATTAAAATTTTTATTAAAATTTTTATTAAAATTAAAAACTCGAGGGCTTCCCTGGTGGCGCAGTGCTTGGGGGAAATGAGTGAAATAGAAAACAAACAAAAAATAGAACAAAATGTAGGACTGACAAAATAGACAGCCCTTCAAAAAAAAAACGCAAGGAAAAAAAAAAAAAAAAACTCGAGTTTATTTCCCATTATTACAAATGGGAAAAGGCATAATGTTATATATTAACCCCAGACCTTTTACCAGTTTCTTATAACAAAAATAAAGCACAGTAAAAATATCCATATATAAGTAACAGACCACATACTGGTTGCAAATGAAATAGCATTTCCTGATCAACAGACGTGATAATATTAACAACAAACAGATGTTTGTAATAATCCTTGCGGCTCCTCTACATGCCACTGAAATCTAGAATATATTCCCTTTATTGATACTCATTGTCCCTCACAAAATTGGTACAATTGATTCTCATATTTTACCCAGTGTATTGGAAATGTAAGATGAGAATTTTTTCCTCAAGTCTTTAATAAAAGTGTTCAGTTGAGTTTTGGAGTGGTAAATATAAAATTTTCCTCCACTAAGGTCAACCAAAAGAAGACTGTATTTGAGCGGTATATATGTTTTATGAGGTTGGAATATTAAAATCCAAGGGGTGTTGCATGGAGAAAATGTTAATTGGGCACATATGCTATGGAGATGGCTCTGTAATTTTTCACGTGGTATTATTGCTCTTTCAGGTTTTAGGTGATAAACATGGGAATGCTTTGTGGCTCAATGAAAGAGAGTGCTCAATTCAGCGAAGAAATCAGAAGGTGGTAGAGGAAGCACCAAGGTAAGAGCTTCTCTCAAGGAAACTTTATAGTAGTCTGATTTTTATGTATTTCACATACTTCTTTCCCATTTTATTAGCTAAAATTGCTTTAATAGTAATAGTAGAATGTATTAGTGTGTATACATTAAAAATTTTCCTCATTGAGGTATAATTGACACATAATTATCTCTTGAACAGCACAGTTGTTAAGGATGCTGACCCTCCATGCAATTGAAAATCCACATATAACGTTTAAAGTAAGCCCTCTGTATATGTGGTTCCTCTGTATCTGCAGTCATCTGACCTTGGATCTTGTAGTACTGCAATATTTAGTATTGAAAAGTGTAAGTGGATCCTTGCAGTTCAAACCTGTGTTGTTCAGGGGTCAACTATATTATATATGTTATATTAGTTTAAGGTTTACAGTATAACGATTCGATAGTTGTATATATTGTGAAATCACCATAGGAAGTCTAGTTAACATCCATCACCATATATAGTTACAGAATTTTTTTTTTTGTAATGAGAACTTTTAAGATCTACTCTCTTAACTGTCAAATAAGCAATACAGTATTATCTGTAGTCACCATGCTGTACATTGCATCTCAACGACTTATTTATAGCTGGAAGTTTGTACTGTTTATGTCCCCCTCCCCCTCAACCGTCAATCTGATTTCTGCATCTATGAGCTTGTTGTTTTTTTTTTTTAAAGATTCCACGTATAAGTGAGATCATACAGTGTTTGTCTTTCTCTGTCTGACTTATTTCAGTTAGCATAATGCCCTCAAAGTCCATCCATGTTGTCACAAATGGCGAGATTTCATTCCCTTTTTGTTTTGGGGTTTTTTTTTTTGGCTATGCAGCTTGTAGGATCTTAGTTCCCTGACCAGGGATTGAACCTGCACCCTTGGCAGTGAAAGTACAGAGTCCTAACCACTGGACTGCCAGGGAATTCCCAAGATTTCATTCTTTTTTATGGTTGAATAATATTCCACTGTGTATGTGTATGTGGTGTATGTATATATATACATATAATATACATACATATATATATATATATATACCACATTTCTTCATCCATACATCAGTGGACACTTAGGTTGTTTCCCTGTCTTGGCTATTATAAATAATGCTGCAGTGAACATGGGGGTGCATGTTTCTTTACAAGTTTGTGTTTTTGTTTTCTTTGGATAAATACCCAGAAGTGAAATTGCTGGATCATATGGTAGTTCTGTTTTTAACTTTTAAAGTAACTTCCATACTGTCTTCCATAATGGCTGCACCAATTTACATTCCTACCAACAGTGCACAAGGGTTCCCTTTTCTTCACATCCTTGCCAGCACTTGTTATTTCTTGTCTTTCTGATAATAGCCATCCTAGCAGGTGTGAGGTGATATCTCATTGTGGTTTTGATGTACATTTCCCTGATGATCAGTGATGTTGAGCACATTTGCATGTGTGCATTAGCGATCTGTGTGTTTTCTTTGGAAAAGTGTCTATTTAGATCTTTTGCGCATTTTAAAATCAGATTTTTTTCCTGTTATTGGGTTGTATGAATTCTTTATGTATATTGAGTACTAACCCCTTATCAGACATACGATTTGCAAATATTTTCTTCTATTCAGTAGGTTACGTTTTCATTTTGTTGATAGTTTCCTTGACTGTGTAGAAGCTTTTTAGTTTGAAGTGGTCTTAATGTATATTTTTATAATTAAGAATTTGCCACTTGATCTTTCTCAGTACTTCAGTGCATGAAAGTGAGAGAATACTTGAACAAGAAGTTGGGGTTTTATTAGAGGAAAAAGTGGGGTGATAACCCACTCTGACTCCCATAGTCTTCTAGGTAGCCTAGACCCTGTTGGTGTGTCTGAGCATGTGGAATTTCTGGGATACCTACCTTCTAGGCTCTCCAGTTGGCAAAAGTTTCATAAAGTTGATCCTGAATTTCCCGAGTTTATCCTACCATGAAAAGGCTTTTGGGACATGGTTCTTAGAGATTCCTTGATTCATCAGAACTACTTTGGGCACGTCTCCAAGCCACCTGTCATGTGTTTGGTGTAGCAATTTCATGGAGCTTCGTTTCTACTGTGACGCTAGGTTGGTATTTATAAATATTCTGGTTTCCTCTTAGCTCTTAAAAATCCCCAGTTGAGTGTTCATTGGTATATTTAGTAACCAGACATTAAGGAATATAACCAATTGTAGTTTAATCAGCATAGCCAGTGTGCCTTGAAAAAATGTGCGTGTGTGATTTCTGTAAAGATTAGGTCTGAATATGAGTGGATTTTTAAAATCACAGAGTATTGGTAAAAATCAAATCCTATACCCCCCCCCAAATTATAGATTTAAATATCCAACAGTCTACTCAACACCTACATTTTGATATCTAATAGGCATCTCAACCTTCATTTGTCCATCTTCATACCCTGATTTCCTCCCCCAAAACATGCACCTGTCAGAGTCCTTCCCATCTTCACCATGCTGTGAAGAACAGCCCTTTGTCACCTACATGGGGTGTAGCCCTTTATCTCTTGGCCCATGTAAGACGAATGGAAGAAGAGAACCAAAAGGAATGTTCTGTCTATGTCTTTAGGAAGAGTCCTAGAACCTGCCAGTGTTGTTGACTTGGCAGTGATCCGAAGTTAGGAACTTTCCTAGGGAGTCTGGGATATGTCTGTTTTCCCGAAGTCACCATGTGCCCAGCTAGTTGAATGGAAAAAGGGGACAAGGGATGATGGTAGAACAGTAATAGTCTCTGACACACCACTTTTGCAGTCTTAAGTTTTCTTATCTTCTTGTCTTAACACTTCCAATATAATTAACTTTCTCTTTTTATTGGAAATCCACTCAAGTCTTACCTGGGATAGAAATCTTTCACAGACTGGGAACTTTGAATCATGATTTTTATTTGTTTCCTTTCTTTCTCTAGAAATGTTAAGTTTTTCATATGAACATCTCATCTATTAATTGAGAGAAAAATCCAAGGAAAACTTAAAGCAGTAGGAAAAAAAACTAGAACCGATTGTTAATAGTGACTTGATATGTATTTGTGTATTGTGAAATATTAAAATAAATGGAATATGCAGTTTTCAATTCCTGGAGTAAGAATCTCCCTCTGTGCTTTGAGTGCAGTGGTGAGCTTGCTTGCAGCTCTGAGTATCACTAGCAGAGTTTATGACAAGGGAAAGAATAAGACCAGACAGGACAAAAATAGTTTTACTCACCTGTGCTTGAGATTATCCAAATGTTACGATGTTAATCTTTAGTTGCATTTCCTTTTTTTTTCTTTTTGGTTGCATTAATTTTGTCAGCCATTATTGTTGAAATGTCATCTATGCCTGTATCTGTTAGGTTAATGCAGAGCTGTTATTTATAATAGGTAGATAAGATTCATAACATCCGAATCCAGTGATGAATCCTAATGTCATCAACAGGGAGACAGTATGAAGTACACTTCCCACCTGTGACGTATCCTTGCCTCCCCTTCAACCAGTCAAACCTGAATCTGTTCAAGGCTCTAGATCTAATCAGCAGTTTACAAGAAATAGAAATGTAATGTTAAAAGACCTTGTGAACATTGCATGTAGAGGAATGAGACAGGAAAATGACCAGATCCTTGGCTTAAAAAAAAAAGAAGAGGGCATTACAAGTTAAAAGAATCATAAAGATTTAAAAACCAGTCAGATGCAGTGGCTAGATCTTATTTGGATCCTGATTCAAAGATATTAGCTCTAAAAAGATATTTACAAGATAATCCAGGAAATTTGAATACTAACTGGATATTAAAGCTATTAAGGAGTTCTTGTTAATTTTAAAAGTGTGATTATGTTATAAAAGAGTACTTATAGAAACAGATACGGAAGTTTTTTTTTTTATGGAAAAAGCTGATACCTAATTTGGGATTTGCTTTAAAAAAAAAAAAAAAAAAAAGGGAGTTCCCTGATGGCCTAGTGGTTAGGATTCCGGGCTTTCACTGCCGTGGCCTGGGTTCAGTCCCGTCGGGGAACTGAGATCCCATAAGCTGCGTGGCACAGCCAAAAAAAAAAAGGGGTGGGGTGGGGCTGGTAGAAAAGTAGACATGCAGCATAGACAAAACAAGAATAGCTATGTAGTAGTAATTGTTACATATGGGAAACAGGTATGTGCAAGTTCATTATTTCTTCCATAATAAAAAGTTCATAAAATGTCATCTAAATCTTACACATTTGAGAATAATTTTAATCCACAAATAGAAAAGTAGTCAGTGTTTTATTTCTCAGAACCTTTTTCACGTAGAAGCAAAATATGTGAAAATGCAGAAATGATTTGATAGTATTCTTTTCAGGGTTCATTGAAACCCTTTTACTTGCCTGCTGGAAGGTGCTTTTTTATTGTGAAACAAAAGTTTTGAGGATTTATTAGATGTACAGTGGATTCTTGTTATTTGTGGTAGTTAAATTTTTTTTTAAAAATTAATTAATTTTTGGCTGTGTTGGGTCTTCATTGCTGCGTGCAGGCTTTGTCTAGTTGGCAGCGAGCAGGGGCCACTCTTTGTTGCAGTGCACGGGCTTCTCATTGTGGTGGCTTCTCTTGTTGCGGAGCACAGGCTCTAGGCACGAGGACTTCAGTAGTTGTGGCACGTGGGCTCAGTAGTTGCGGCTCGCGGGCTCTAGAGTACAGGCTCAGTATTTGCGGCACATGGGCTTAGTTGCTGTGTGGCACGTGGGATCTTCCCGGACCAGGGCTTGAACCCATGTCCCCTGCACTGGCAGGCGGATTCTTAACCACTGTGCCACCAGGGAAGTCCTGTGGTAGTTATATTTTATAAAGTCACTGTGAACACTGAATTAGTAAATACTGAAGCATTGCTCCTAGGGGAAATACAGAATTAAGTTTCTGTGAGCCTCTGGTCAACATTTTCATCAACCGATTAATACATAACCTTGTTTTGTATGTGTTTCTGTTGAAAGACACCTTATTTTAATACATACTATTGATTCATTAACCTTGAACTCACCGTCTTGGCCAGCAGCGCTATAATGCTTGCCTGAAGGAAGCTCACCTAACACACGTTTTCTCTATAGGGCACGACTTCCAATCTTACTTGGAGAAATTATGAATATATATGTTAAATTTTACTCATAGGAAACAACTACTTGTGCTAAAGTAACTGTATATTTTATAGATTGATTGAAGTTGCAGTGTAGTGTGGAAAGTTCAGATGTTTTATAAAAATCTTAAGTTGATTTATTTAAACATGTTATGCTTAATAACACAATAAGCATACATTATAAGCATATATAAAGCATATAATATGAAATCTTAAGTTGATACAGATGATCATATCTGAGTAAACTTTAAGAAAATTTTTATGTAATGCACACAAAAGATTACTTAATTTTTGTTCAAAATGTAGGAAATTACTCTTTCTTATTTGCAGCCTTTTTCTGGATTCTGAGACTCGAAGAGCAATGGGAGAACAAGCTGTAGCCCTTGCCAAAGCAGTAAATTATTCTTCTGCTGGAACCGTAGAATTCCTTGTGGACTCAAAAAAGAATTTTTATTTCTTGGAAATGAATACAAGACTCCAGGTAACAGAAACTCTGGTTTTCATTCCTCTCCACGCCTCTATACTTTTCCCTTCTTCACCACCCCTTCTTGTGTTATAAAAGCTAAAAATCGACTCCTTAAAGTGTTATTTGGTTTTTATGCTTGTGCTAAGAAATCTGTTGGAAATGACAGATAAGTATCAGGTTAATTTAATGGTCAGTGTCTAGCCCTTCTGCTTTGTTACTGTTAATACTTCATATTGGAAATTCCTTTTTTTTTTCCTTGAACTTTCTTGATGAAGTGCATTAGTTAGGGTTCATGTGCTGATAAGAGAAACTACTCTAGATATAATAAATACAAAGGGATTAAGGGCTTACCAATCATTGGAAAGGATGGAGGAAGGAAGGGTATCTAGAGTGAACTTGCAGGAATGACCCTCAGAACTGGCTTCTAGAGGAACTGACACCTCTGCCACAGTTATGAGGTTGAGAAATCAAGTGGCTGCCCTGGAATTTGACTTTAGGGACATGCTTCCTCAGTTTCAGTCAAGGTCTCTGGAAGCCACTGGTGCTGTAACTAGTGGCTTTATTTCCTTCCTTCTCCCCCCTTGTCTTTGATTTAAATTGTAAACTAACATACACATACAGAACATTACGTAGAATACAAATGTGTAGTTGAAAAAAATTATTCAAAGCAAGAGTTCACGTAAGCCTCAGTAGGATCGGGAAGTACCAAAGTGCCCAGCGCTTCTTACCCCTGCCCCTCAGCTTCTTCGCCTTCTCAGTGATTCCGCTTCCATCTTCTTATTTACTATTCGGACTGAATTCTAAACATCTCCTTATAGTTCTGGATAGCTCTTCCTTTTATTTATGCACACCTAGGAAATAGAATTAATTTTGCCTGTTTCTTTTTTAAACTTTAAATCAGTGGGATTATATTGTATGATTTTTATATTTGGTTTCTTTTCTCAACATTGTGCTTATGAGATTATACCATGAGACTGATTTTCATTTACTGTGGAAGAATTTATGTATCTAGATGCATTTTGAGACCAATGGTAATACATATTTATAGTTTGTATAGGTATTAACCTCAGTAGTTTTTGCTCAAAACTTAGGATACTCCTGCTTGAAATAATTTTTTTTAGCTGGTATTCTACTCTTGTGAACATCTTTAGAAGTGGCAGAATTTTGCCTTTTAAAGATTAATCTGATTTTGATTAAAAATAT
The DNA here is from genome assembly GCF_000442215.2 of Lipotes vexillifer. NCBI lineage: Eukaryota > Metazoa > Chordata > Mammalia > Artiodactyla > Lipotidae > Lipotes > Lipotes vexillifer. The sequence goes on along the minus strand of NW_006788208.1, from coordinate 2,998,904 downwards.
GTCTTTATAATGAAAATGTCTAATTAGATAATTAGCTGGGAAATCATGTTTTTGATTAAAATGGAGACTGTTATGTCATGATGAGACTAATAGCTTGTAATACGATTCTGAATGCAATTTGAAGTGACTATAGTATATTTTTATTTTATCCAAGGCACAATGAATACTAGATAGTTTAGTTGGGGTATTTAACAGAATTTGCAAAGTTAATAACCAGTGTTTGTTTAGGGCACTTTGTTACTACGTTCTATTTTTTCTTAATCTATTTATTTTTTATTTGTTTCTGGCTCATTTATCTCAGCCTGTAAGTTTTTTTAAGTTTGGCCCATGGTTGTTTTTGTTATAAGACTTCCAAAAGTTGATATTTATTATCAAATAATTCTGTGTAGGGAGTCTAAATCATTTAGGTACCTACGTTTATAGTTTGTTTCATGGATGGCTTGCCAGGAAATTATGTTCAGTACCCTCAAAAAAGATTATAAATGAATTTCAGGAAAAAATGAAATTCATAAAGAATTTTATCATATTAGATCTCATAGTACCTAATTTTATGCTGTTTAATAGCACTTTTTTAATTTGTCTCCCATTTAATGTGTAACAGTATCTCTTTTCTCTCTTGCATTTGCTTCCAGTGGCAGTAATCTTGTCAGTTACCAGACAAATTAATTTTGATTTTTTTAAGAAGCATCTTTGTGATGGAGGGATATTTGCTGGTGGAGGGTGAAACTGAATGGGAGCATGAAAAAGGATCTTGGATTTCATAGTATTCAGAAAGACATTCTTAGATATTTCAGTGACGTCTTTCCAGTATTGTTTAAACAATTCAAATGTCCTTTTAATAGTAGATTTTCTGTTTCAAATTTCTTTGCTAACCTTAAATTATAATACTTAAGGCACATTCACCACATTGTTTATCTTCTAAGATATATGTTATCTCTAATTAGTGTTTCAGTTTGAGCCTGGAGAGCTATCATTTTCTTTGTGTTTTTTTTTTTTCCTTGAAATTTCCTGATTGAACTGTCACTTTTTCCAGCTTTAGTACTTGTACATTTTTTCCTGGTAATAGAAATGTGAGTAGCATCTTCACTTTGCTGGATTTTCTTAAGAGCGATATTTGAAATAAATACTGTTTCTCCTTAAAGAGAAGCACTGAGAAAGTCACCAGGTTTGGTGCATAAATACTGGTTTTGTTCTCAGTCTGGTCAGAATTTATGTATCAGGATTATCTACGCTATCCCCATATATGTTTGTTTTTAAAGTTATTGTTTGCCTTTGCTGAAAGATAAAATTCAAATGCTTTTGCATTACAAGTCCCTTTTCTCTGTGGCCTTAATCTCTCCTTTCTTTTCTCTGAATTCAGTTTGACCTCTGTGTGCCTTTATCATGTTACCCCTTTGCTTGGAATGGTCTCTGTTCATTTCTCCTAGTAGGAGTGCACATATGTATCCACCCATGTTCACCTGTTTCCTTCTGTCTTCATTTGAAAGATGGATAGATATGGATACTTTACCAAAAAATACAATTTTATTAAAATGTTATTTTAATGAAATAAATGATATGTAATTTTGCTTGAATAACTTTATAGTTTCCTACTTCATTGAATTGAAATACTAAGAATTGGTAATACTTGGTTAAAAGAAAATCTAAATTGTTCAGAAGAGTATACATTGGAAAAACAACTTCCCATACCACATTTTTGTTACCACAACCAATAATTTTCCTGCAGAGACAACCTTTGTTTTACTTAAAAATATATCTTTTGTAGTATTCCATACCTAATTTAAAGCATTATCTTCTTCATTTTTGTGATTTTTAATATTCAGCTGTATGGATGTACAGTCATATAATTTCATTGGTTTCCTGGTGATAATTTTTGCAGTATTCTGCTCTAGCAAATAGTGCAATTATTGAAAGACCCTATACGTCATCATTTTGCACATGTGGAAGTAGAATTGCCTGGAAAGTGATATGTCCTTTTATAATTCAGTGAAGTATTATCAAGTTGCCTTTTATAGAAGAACTTGCCTGGCCAAAAGGCAAGTTTTGCCTTTGGATCTTTGTATGGTAGTGAAAAATGTGTCACATTTTCATTTTTCTTATTATGAGTGAAGGTGAATTTTTCTTCATAGATTCCTTTACATTTCCTTTGCCCTTTGGGTTTTCTTATTGACTTATAGACGTTTTTATTTTTTTGGGAAATTAGCCATTTGTGATATCATCAGGAAGCACTGCTCCATGAATATTTTCACATTTTTAAAGAGTGAGGGCTTTCTAACCAAAGACCTCTGGCACCTGATTAAATGATAACAGCTTTAAAGATAGAGTGCTAGAGAGAAAGCCTTATCTTTCCCCAGAGCCATTTGTTGACATTCCAGATTGGTAAATAGAGGCCTTCCTCCTCTCTCCCCAGATGGATTTGTTTACTTCCCAGAGCCAAGTTTGCTCTCTCTCCAGAGATGAAGAAGGGCAGATGTGCCAGGAACTCTTTTCTTAAAAAATACATTTATTTATTTATTTGTTTATGGCTGTGTTGGGTCTTCGTTGCTGTGCATGGGCTTTCTCTCACTGTGGCGAGTGGGGGCTACTCTTCGTTGCGGTGCACGGGCTTCTCATTGCGGTGGCTTCTCTTTGTTGCGGAACATGAGCTCTAGGTGCACAGGCTCAGTAGTTGTGGCACATGGGCTCAGTAGTTGTGGCTCGCGGGCTCTAGAGTGCAGGCTCAGTAGTTGTGGCACACAGGCTTAGTTGCTCTGTGGCATGTGGGATCTTCCCGGACCAGGGCTCGAACCCGTGTCCCCTACATTGACAGGCGGATTCTTACCCACTGCGCAACCAGGGAAGTCCCGAGCAACTCTTATATAAGCTCTGAGATAAATATTTTTGGGGTTCTGCCCCTGTGATAGGTGCACAGCCCTCTGCACTCACAGGGACGTTAGACCAATGGGGAATTGGGGTGTGAGAAATGGTGTGAAGATGCTCTGTGAGTAACCAATTGCTTCCTTCTCCAGTCCAGGAACTGTGTTTGTTTCATGGCAGGATTAATGAATGTAGATATAAAATATACAGATATGATTTGTGGCTAATTTTCTCTCACCTGTTGCCTGTCTTTTTGACTTTGTATATATTTTTTCCTCCTAGGGAGAAAATTTTTGTTTTTAAATTTTGCAGTTGAATTTCTAAATCTCTTTATCATTTCTGATGTTGTAATATACTTAGACTTTTCCTACTCAATTATAATTGAAACATTATTCTTCCATGTTTTCTTTTAATACTAATTTCATCTTCCTTGGTGAAATTTTCACTTCATCTGGAATTTATTTTATTTTTTTCAAATGGTTACCTGTTTGTCACAGCCATTATTGAATAATCATTCTTTTCAACATTAATTAGAAGTCATTTTCATTATGTACTGAATTCTCATATGTATGCAGATGTTTACTGTTTTCTTTTTTTAACCTTTCTGTTTATTCATGTGCTGGTACCACACTATTTTAGATGTTATATCTTTTTATTATAATACAGTATCCAGTAGGAATATTCTTTCTGATTACTCTTACTTTTCCATGTGAAGCTTTTGGGTTTGTTTTTTTTTAACATCTTTATTGGAGTATAATTGCTTTACAGTGGTGTGCTACTTTCTGCTTTATATCAAAGTGAATCAGCTATACATATACATATATCCCCATATCTCCTCCCTCTTGCGTCTCCCTCCCACCCTCCCTATCCCACCCCTCTAGGTGGCATAAAGCACCGAGCTGATCTCCCTGTGCTGTGTGGCTGCTTCCCACTAGCTGTCTGTTTTACATTTGGTAGTGTATATATGTCCATGCCACTCTCTCACTTTGTCCCAGCTTACCCTTCCCCCTCTCCATATCGTCAACTCCATTCTCTAGTAGGTCTGCGTCTTTTTTCCCATCTTGCCCCTAGGTTCTTCATGACCATTTTTTCCCCCTTAAATTCCATATATATGTGTTAGCGTACGGTATTTGTTTTTCTCTTTCTGACTTACTTCACTCTGTAGGACAGACTCTAGGTCCATCCACCTCACTACAAATAACTCAGTTTCGTTTCTTTTTATGGCTGAGTGATATGCCATTGTATATATGTGCCACATCTTCTTTATCCATTCATCTGTTGACGGACACTTAGGTTGCTTCCATGTCCTGGCTATTGTAAATAGACCTGCAGTGAACACTGTGGTACATGACTCTTTTTGAATTATGGTTTTCTCAGGGTATATGCCCAGTAGTGGGATTGCTGGGTCGTATGGTAGTTCCAGTTTTAGTTTCGAACCTCCATACTGTTCTCCATAGTGGCTGTATCAATTTACATTCTCACCAACAGTGCAAGAGGATTCCCTTTTCTCCACACCCTCCCCAGCATTTATTGTTTCTAGATTTTTTGATGGTGGCCATTCTGACTGGTGTGAGAGGATATCTCATTGTAGTTTTGATTTGCATTTCTTTAATGATTAATGATGTTAAGCGTTCTTTCATGTGTTTGTTGGCAATCAGTGTGTCTTCTTTGGAGAAATGTCTATTGAGATCTGTCCATTTTTGGATTGGGTTGTTTGTTGTTTTGATATAGAGCTGCATGAGCTGCTTGTAAATTTTGGAGATGAATCCTTTATCAGTTAATTCATTTGCAAATATTTTCTCCCATTCTGAGGGTTGTCTTTTCATCTTGTTTATGGTTTCCTTCGCTGTGCAAAAGCTTTTAAGTTTCATTAAGTCCCATTTGTTTATTTTTGTTTTTATTTCCATTTCTCTAGGAGGTGGGTCAAAAAGAATCTTGCTGTGACTTATGTCATGGAGTGTTCTGCCTATGTTTTCCTCCAACAGTTTTATAGTGTCCGGACTTACATTTAGGTCTTTAATCCATTTTGAGCTAATTTTTGTGTATGGTGTTAGGGAGTATTCTAATATTCTTTTACATGTAGCTGTCCAGTTTTCCCAGCACCACTTATGGAAGAGGCTGTCTTTTCTCCAGTGTATACTCTTGCCTCCTTTATCAAAGATAAGGTGACCATAGGTGCATGGGTTTACCTCTGGGCTTTCTATCCTGTTCCATTGATCTACGTTTTTGTTTTTGTGCCAGTACCATACTGTCTTGATTACTATAGCTTTGTAGTATAGTCTGAAATCAGGGAGCCTTATTCCTCCAGCTCCATTTTTCTTTCTCAAGGTTGCTTTGGCTATTCACAGTCTTTTGTGTTTCCATACAAATTGTGAAATTTTTTGTTCTAGTTCTGTGAAAAATGCCATTGGTAGTTTGATAGGGATTGCATTGAATCAGTAGATTGCTTTGTGGGTAGTATAGTCATTTTCACACTGTTGATTCTTCCAATCCAAGAACATGGTATATCTCTCCATCTATTTGTATCATCTTTAATTTCTTTCATCAGTGTTTTATAGTTTTCCACATACAGGTCTTTTGTCTCCTTAGGTAGGTTTATTCCTAGATATTTTATTCTATTTGTTGCAGTGGTAAATGGGAGTGTTTTTTTTAATTTCACTTTCACATTTTTCATCATTAGTGTATAGGAATGCCAGAGATTTCTGTGCATTAATTTTGTATCCTGCTACTTTACCAAATTTATTGATTAGCTCTAGTAGTTTTCTGGTAGCATCTTTAGGATTCTCTATGTGTAGTATCATGTCATCTGCAAACAGTGACAGCTTTACCTCTTCTTTTCCTATTTGGATTCCTTTTATTTCTTTTTCTTCTCTGATTGCTGTGGCTAAAACTTCCAAAACTATGTTGAATAATAGTGGTGAGAGTGGGCAACCTTGTCGTTTTCCTGATCTTAGTGGAAATGGTTTCAGTTTTTCACCATTGAGGATGATGTTGTCTGTGGGTTTGTCATATGTGGCCTTTATTATGTAGCGGTAAGTTCCCTCTGTGCCTACTTTCTGGAGGGTTTTTATCATAAATGGGTGTTGAATTTTGTCGAAAGCTTACTCTGCATCTGTTGAGATGATCATGTGGTTTTTATCCTTCAGTTTGTTAATATGGTGTATCACATTGATTGATTTGTGTATATTGAAGAATCCTTGCATTCCTGGGATAAACCCCACTTGATCATGGTGTATGATCCTTTTAATGTGCTGTTGGACTCTGTTTGCCAGTATTTTGTTGAGGATTGTTGCATCTATGTTTATCAGTGATATTGACCTGTAGTTTTCTTTCTTTGTGACATCTTTATGTGGTTTTGGTATCTGGGTGATGGTGGCCTCATAGAATGAGTTTGGGAGTGTTCCTTCCTCTGCTATATTTTGGAAGAGTTTGAGAAGGATAGGTTTTAGGTCTTCTCTAAATGTGTGATAGAATTCACCTGTGAAGCCATGTGGTCCTGGGCTTTTGTTTGTTGGAAGATTTTTAATCACGGTCTCTATTTCAGCGCTTCTGATTGGTGTCTTTATATTTTCTATTTCTTCCTGGTTCAGTCTCAGAAGGTTGTGCATTTCTAAGAATTTGTGTGTTTCTTCCAGGTTGTCCATTTTATTGGCATAGAGTTGCTTGTAGTAATCTCTCATGATCCTTTCTATTTCTGCAGTGTCAGTTGTTACTCCTTTTTCATTTCTAATTCTATTGATTTGAGTCTTCTCCCTTTTTTTCTTGATGAGTCTGGCTAATGGTTTATCAATTTTGTTTATCTTCTCAAAGAACCAGGTTTTAGTTTTATTGATCTTTGCTATCATTTCCTTCATTTCTTTTTCATTTATTTCTGATCTGATCTTTATGATTTCTTTCCTTCTGCTAACTTTGGGTATTTTTCTTTTTTTTCTTTCTGTAATTGCTTTAGGTGCAAGTTTAGGTTGTTTATTTGAGATGTTTCTTGTTTCTTAAGATAGTATTGTATTGCTATAAACTTCCCTCTTACAACTGCTTTTGCTGCATCCCGTAGGTTTTGGGTCATCGTGTTTTCATTGTCATTTATTTCTAGGTATTTTTAAATTTCCTCTTTGATTTCTTCAGTGATCTCTTGGTTATTAAATAGTGTATTGTTTAGCCTCCATGTGTTCGTATTTTTTACAGATTTTTTCCTGGAATTGATATCTAGTCTCATATCATTGTGGTCCGAAAAGATACTTGATATGATTTCAGTTTTCTTAAATTTACCAAGGCTTGATTTGTGGCCCAATGTATGATCTATCCTGGAGAATGTTCCATGAGCACCTGAGAGGAAAGTGTATTCTGTTGTTTCTGGATGGAATGTCCTATAAATATCAATTAAGTCCATCTTGTTTAATGTATCATTTAAAGCTTGTGTTTCCTTATTTATTTTCATTTTGGATGATCTGTCCATTGGTGAAAGTGAGGTGTTAAAGTCTCCTACTATGATTGTGTTACTGTTGATTTCCCCTTTTATGGCTGTTAGTATTTGCCTTATGTATCGATGTGCTCCTATGTTGGGTGCATAAATATTTACAGTTGTTATATCTTCTTCTTGGATTGATCCCTTGATCATTAAGTAGTGTCATTCTTTGTCTCTTGTAATAGTCTTTGTTTTAAAGTCTGTTTTGTCTGATATGAGAATTGCTACTCCAGCTTCCTTTTGATTTCCATTTGCATGGAATATCTTTTTCCATCCCCTCACTTTCAGTCTGTATGTGTCCTTAGGTCTGAAGTGGGGTCTCTTGTAGACAGCATATATAGGGGTCTTGTTTTTGTATCCTTTCAGCCTATCTATATCTTTTGGTTGGAGCATTTAATCTATTTACATTTAAGGTAATTATCGATATGTATGTTCCTATTACCATTTTCTTTATTGTTTTGGGTTTGTTATTGTCGGTCGTTTCCTTCTCTTGTGTTCCCTGCCTAGAGAAGTTCCTTTAACATTTGTTGTAAAGCTGGTTTGGTGGTGCTGAATTCTCTTAGCTTTTGCTTGTCTGTAAAGGTTTTAATTTCTCCGTAAAATCTGAATATGATCCTTGCTGGGTAGAGTAATCTTGGTTGTAAGTTTTTCTCCTTCATCACTTTAAATATGTCCTTCCACTCCCTTCTGGCTTGGAGAGTTTCTGCTGAAAGATCAGCTGTGGACCGTATGGGGATTCCGTTGTATGCTATTTGTTGCTTTTCCCTTGCTGCTTTTAATATTTTTTCTTTGTACTTAATTTTTGATAGTTTGATTAATATGTGTCTTGGCGTGTTTCTCTTTGGATTTATCCTGTATGGGACTCTCTGTGCTTCCTGGACTTGATTAACTATTTCCTTTCCCATTTTAGGGAAGTTTTCAACTATAATCTCTTCAAATATTTTCTCAGTCCCTTTGTTTTTCTCTTCTTCTTCTGGAACCCCTTTAATTCGGATGTTGGTGTGTTTAACGTTGTTCCCGAGGTCTCTGAGACTGTCCTCAATTCTTTTCTTTTTCTTTATTCTACTCTGAAGTAGTTATTTCCACTATTTTATCTTCCAGATCACTTATCCGTTCTTCTGCCTCAGTTATTCTGTTATTGATTCCTTCTAGAGAATTTTTTATTTCATTTACTGTGTTGTTTGTCATTGTTTGTTTGCTCTTCAGTTCTTCTAGGTCCTTGTTAAACATTTCTTGTTTTTTCTCCATTGTTTCCAAGATTTTGGATCATCTTTACTATCATTACTCTGAATTGTTTTTCAGGTAGACTGCCCGTTTCCTCTTCATTTGTTTGGTCTGGAGCGTTTTTACCTTGCTCCTTCACCTGCTGTGTATTTCTCTGCCTTTTCATTTTGCTTAACTTACTGTGTTTGGGGTCTCCTTTTCACAGGCTGCAGGTTTATAGTTCCCGTTGTTTTTGATGTCTGCCCCCACTGGGGTTGGTTCAGTGGGTTGTGTAGGCTTCCTGGTGGAGGGGACTGGTGCCTGCGTTCTGGTGGATGAGGCTGGATCTTGTTTTTCTGGTGGGCAGGACTGCGTCTGGTGTTGTGTTTTGGGGTGTCTCTGACCTTATTATGATTTTAGGCAGCCTCTCTGCTAATGGGTGGGGTTGTATTCCTGTGTTGCTAGTTGTTTGTCCTGGGGTGTCCAGCGCTGGAGTTTACTGGTCGTTGAGTGGCTCTGGCTCTTAGCGTTGAGATGGAGATCTCTGGGAGAGCTTTCACTGGTTGATATTATGTGGGGCCAGGAGGTCTCTGGTGGACAAATGTCGTAAACTTGGCTTTCCCACCTAAGAGGCTCAGGCCTGACCGGTGGCAGGAGCACCTAGACTCTGTCAGACACATGGCCATGTACGTGTGGAGTTTCTGGCCTTTTGGGAGGTCTGAGGTCTTCTGTCAGCGTTCAGTAGGTGTTCTGTAGAAGTTGTTTCACATGTAGTTGTATTTTTGATGTATTTGTGGGGAGGAAGTTTATCTCCAGATCTTACTCTTCCACCATTTTGAAGGTCCCCCCCGTTTTTATTTTCTTAGTGGTGTCATTTGAAGCACAAAATTTTTAATTTTGATGAAGCCCAATTTACCAAGTTTTTAACTTATGGTTTGTGCTTTTGATGTAGTTCCTGAGAAATCTTTGCCTGACCTAAGGCCACAATTTTTTCCTAAGTTTTCTTTTAGAATTTTGCGTATAAAATTCTGGATTGGAAATAATTTTTCTCTGACTTTTTGAAGACCTTATATTGCTTTCTTTTAATTTCTACTGTTGATATTGAGATGCATCTGATTATTGATCATTTAAAAATTTTCTCTTCTTCTAAAGGTTTGTAAGATCTCCTCTTTGTCCCTAGTTGTGGTCAAAATTCCTAATTATCTACCAGTTACTACTGATAAGGCAAGAACTGGCCCTTTTATCTTTTAATTTGTTAACATCATGTACTCTTCTGATACATTTCCTTTATATTCCTGGAATACATTTTAATTAGACATAGTGATTTTCCTTTTGGTATTTTGCTGGATTTTGTGAATATAAATATTTTTATTTCTTTTTTAAATACTGTCTTTACCAGATTTTAGTAATAAAGTTACATGTATTTTTTCGAAGCTAACCGTGGGAGTATTCTTTTTCTGGGGTCTAGTTAATAATAGGCATTATCTGTTCTTTAAAAATTCAGACTTAGATGTGAATCCATTTGATGCTGGTATCATTTTCAACGGTAGACATTTAAAGATCTTTCTAGACCCTTCTGTGATAGACCTTCAGTATTTTATGAGGTAATATCTATTAAAAAGTCAAGGTTATTAACTTGCCCAAGTTCAGAAAAAAAGGCAAAAGAAAAACCAATGTTATTGAAGGTTATTGTTTTATTCACTTCCTCTCTATCTTTTCTCTCTCTTTTTTTAAATTGGATCTGTTTTATTTAGCAAGAAATGCAAGGATGTCTTAGATACATAAAGTTTTTCATAATTTATTAAAAAACAAGATTTTATTTTTTAGAGCAGTTTTAACTTGGCCAGTATTGTTTCGTATGTATGCCTCCTTTCCCTTGCTTTTACTCCTTATAGCTGGAGTATTTTAACACAAATGTCAGACATTAAATAATTTCATCCATAACTACTTCAGTATACATCTCTCAGCTTTCCTTGCACTTGTAATAATGTTTACATATATACCTACAAAATAATATGTCCAGTATAGGTTTATTACTGTTTGCCTGTGTGTGTTTTTTTTTGTTTGTTTGTTTTTTTGCTGATATTTTCCATTTATTACTGCAGTATACAGTTGCTCTGAAAGTGCAGCAGTGACCCACTCTTGTCACAGCTTCTGCACCTCCACTGGCAAATACTTGGAAATTCATTCTTGGAGCATCATGGACCACAAGCTTCTCTCTGGGTGGGAAATTACTGTCACTGCCAATGTCACAGGGAAAATACACACACACGCATATGAATAGAGGGGTGAGAAGAGCCCTGTAGAGGAGTGGGGACCAGTTTCTGAGGGGTCCTGGAAACAGCCTGCCTGAGCAAAGGGAACAGTGACACCCCACGTCCTGGCAGCAACCTAACCCGTCTGCTAGGTGGGCCCTGGTGCACCTTTTCCCCTTCGTCTCTGGAACTGGTGATACCGTAAGCATAACTGTGTCCTATTTCAGTGTAGCAGAGGCACATGGAATTAAAAATAATTGAAAAGGCCTCGCAAGCTAACGTGGAAAACGGGTGGTTTGGAAAAACTGACTCTTCAATCTCCGATTTAAAGCTGTTAGGCAGAAGAGCTGGAGAGCTCTGGGGGTAAGATGCTGCCTAGCAGAAATAACTCTTGTTCTAGCCAGCATATATTTGATGGGAAGAAAATAACTTTTGAGTACTGCAAAGAAAAAGGTGGGGGTGGGGCATGAGCAGCTCTAGAAAACACAAGAGATTAAAAAATCTGAACAAATGAGATTAAAAAAAAAGTAAACACAAATACGGACAATACACCTACACACTCGGCTAGACGAAACCCTCACTCGTGAGCACGTTATGCGCTCACGCACTAATCATAGGCAGATGCCCAAAGGAGGGAAAATCCAAACGTCTGCTCTCTTTGGAATTTTCATGGCAAACTGAGTTTAGGCAAAAGTGAAGACCTCCCTGGGTCTAAACTCAGAAGGCAGCCTTTGCTCCCCATTGTAGCCAGTGTTGCTCCTATATTTGTCTGAGCCCTTCCCAACTATCTGGGCACTAGAATTTATTCTTCATATTCCTGGAGTTTAAATCACTGCTAGATCTTATCTGATCTAACTTCACCTGTAATGGAAGCACTTCCCTTTTGGCTCTATACTCCCCTGTTCTTTTAGGAAAAAACATCCCTAGACAGTGATAGTTAGAGGGTGTTCAGGAGTTGGAAAGTAGGAAGAGAGTAATATAAATACAGTAAGGAAATACCTTACTGTTTGCCTTTTATCATGACATAATATCTTTATCTTGTTTAAGGGGTTTAATCTTAAATTCCACCTTGACTCATATTGTTGCATCTCCTTCTTTTTGTTTTTGCATTATGCAGGCCTTTCACTGTTGCGGCCTCTCCCGTTGCGGAGCACAGGCTCCGGACGCACAGGCTCAGCGGCCATGGCTTACGGGCCCACCCACTCTGTGGCATGTGGGATCCTCCCGGACCGGGTCATGAACCCGTGTCCCCTGCATCATCAGGTGGACTCTCAACCACTGCGCCACCAGGGAAGCCCCTGACTTTTTTTTATTAAAACAATTTTTTTTGAATTTTATTTCATTTATTTTTATTTTTCAATTTTTTTTGTGGTACGCGTGCCTCTCACTGCTGTGGCCTCTCCCGTTGTGGAGCACAGGCTCCAGATGCACAGGCTCAGTGGCCATGGCTCACGGGCCCAGCCATCTCCGTGGCATGTGAGATCTTCCCAGACCGGGGCACGAACCCGTGTCCCCTGGATCAGCAGGCGGACTCTCAACCACTGTGCCACCAGGGAAGCCCTATTTTATTTTTTTATACAGCAGGTTCTTATTAGTTATCTATTTTATCCCAGTTAAAAAATTTTTTGACTTTATTTTTTATTAAAAATTTTTTAAAAAATTGAAGTGTAGCTGATTTACCATGTCATGTTAGTTTCAGATGTACAGCACAGTGATTCAGTTTTTTATTTATATATATGTGTATATACATATATATGTTCTTTTTCAGATTCTTTTCCTTATAGATTATTACAAAATATTGAGTGTAGTTCTCTGTGCTGTACAGTAGGTCCTTGTAGTTTACCTGTTTTATATATAGTAGTGTATATATGTTAATTCCATTCTCTTGATTTATCCCTCCTCACCTTCCCCTTTGGTAATCATAAGTTTGTTTTCTATGTCTGTGTCCTGCTTCTTTTTGTTTTATTTGCCTGTTCTGTATCACTTACTTTAATTGTTCCATAAGTATTTTTTGAAAAACCCAGTCTGACTCTCTTTCTTTTAGTATGAAATTTTAGGCCTTCTGATTTTAAATACTTGATTTTATTTTATCTTTACTTGTGTTTTATAAATAATATTCCAGTTTTTTTCTTTCTTCTATTTGTTGCTTGAATTAAATTGCTAATTATTCCTATTGCTTCCTATTGATAAATTGGAGATATTCTGTCCTTTAAAATTGTATTTATGTTCATCCTCCTTTTCAGGTAGACCTTTTCTCCATTAGTATTTGTAAAGATGATATAACTGGTTCTCTCGACTTTCCAGCAGTAAAGAGTCTCTGAGATAATTTCATACTTCTAGGCTCTGTGTTACTTTCCCTTGTAGTTTTTTTTTTTTTATGGTATGCGGGCCTCTCACTGCTGTGGCCTCTCCTGCTGCGGAGCACAGGCTCCGGACGCACAGGCCCAGTGGCCATGGCCCACGGGCCCAGCTGCTCCACGGCACGTGGGATCCTCCCAGACGGGGGTACGAACCCGTGTCCCCTGCATCAGCAGGCGAAGTCCCAACCACTGCGCCACCAGGGAAGCCCGCCCTCCCTTGTAGTTTTATCTATTCTGTTTCCAGAGTCCTTTTAGCTTCTAGGTACACACCCCTAGGCATGTCTCATTTACTGTAGCTTCTCTGTCTTTCTCCTTTTTTAAGATTTCTGCCCTAGTTCATTTGTTTGTTTCGAAAGTTTTTTCATATAATTTCCTCAGCTGGAGTATGTGAATGATATGCTCTGAAATGCCCCATCCTCAAATATATTTCTTTAGCTGTGAAAGAGGAATGATATTTTGATTGAGTATAGGATTCTTGAGTTTCTGTTCTAGTCTTTTGTAGTTTTTACATTCTCCTGCGTTCTAGCTTCTAGTGTTAAGTCTGATGTCATTCTGATTTGTCTTCCATTATAAGTAACGTATTCTTGCTGTCTGAAAGGTGATCCAACTTTTTCTTAAATATTGGAATTCAGGAATTTTTTTTTTTCTTCTTCACATGACTAGGTATATGTTTATATCCATCAACTCTGCCTTTTGCTCCATGTGCCCTTTTCAGTTGTACAGATTCAAGTGTCTCTTCATTTCAGGGGAAATTTCTTCTGGTAACTATTTCCTCTCCTCATTTGTTAGTTTTCTCCTTTGGTGACTCCTGTTATTTGCAGGTTAGGTATTCAGGACAAGCCCTCTAGGGCTCATATCTTTTTCCTCATGATTACTCTCAGTTTGTATTTGTGCTCTGTTTCTTTTCCTTTTTTCTTTCTTTTTTTTTTTTTTTTTTTGCGGTACGCGGGCCTCTCACTGTTGTGGCCTCTCCCGTTGCGGAGCACAGGCTCCGGACGCGCAGGCTCTGTGGCCATGGCTCATGGGCCCAGCCACTCCGCAGCATGTGGGATCCTCCCGGACTGGGGCCCAAACCTGTGTCCCTTGCATCAGCAGGTGGACTCTCAACCACTGCACCACCAGGGAAGCCCTGTGCTCTGTTTCTTGATATCATTTCTTTATGTTCTCCTTCCAGGCTACTAATTCAGGTTCAAACAGTGATCATCTTCTAAGTAATTGACTGAATTGCATAATTGGGAAATTGTTATTTTATCCCAGAAAGTCTAATTTCGTGTAGGGGTGTTTGTGTGCTTATATTGCTTTCGAAGTTTCTAAGTGCCCTTACTGTTTTTTGGATAAATTTTTTTTTTTGTCCCTCAGCCGCTCTATTTCACTTGACATGTGTGATCGTTATTCCAAATGTTTATCCTTTCTCAGTTGGGTACACCCTCTACTGTGGTTGTCTTGGGTGCTCAGTACTGACTTCTCTTTGATGTAACGCTCTAGGGGTAGTGTTCTTCAAGTGGTTGCAGACAGAACCATATCTACTCCTGAGGACAGCAAGAGCATATGTCTCCTAGCATTCCCCTTGTCTCAAGGACAGAATCCAGCTATTGTTTATTGACTACTCAGACTCTTTGGTGAAGAGACCAGGGACTCTTCTGGAGCCTTTATTGAGTTTCTCTCCAGGGTCCGTGGATGTCTGCAGGCCAAGCTGTCTCCATGACCAGTGCCTTTCTCATTCTTCCCTGGAGGTCTCTGAAGCTAGTCTCTCAGTGTTGCCCAGCCCACAAGAGAGAAGAGCCTATTACCTGTTGTTGGCTGACACTTTGCCCCAAATCTTTGCACTTCACGTATCCTCAGCAGCCCCCTGAGTCTGGGGAAATAGAGACCGTGGGGAGGGAGTGAGCCATGTTGGAATTGCCATCTTCCCAAAGCAGAAGCTTCTAACCTGGGTTATCTGGACTCTTTAATGAGTTGTAGGGGAGTCTGTGGACCCTCTGAAATTGGATCCACACTTTTCTAGGGAGAGATTTGGTGAGGTTCTAGACCCTAAAATGGTTCAGAACAATTGTAGTAGACTAATGGGGAACTCATTTAATCATTTTTTCCGTAAATTGCAAACAGCCACTATTTTCACTTAATACAAGTAAATCCTAACTCTGCTCCTTCCTAGCTGTGTGTCTGTAAGCAAGTTCCTTAGCTTCTCTATGCTTTATTTCCCTCATCTGTAAGGTGACAGTAATATAGCACTGGCTTTATAGGATTGTGAGCATTAAATGAATTAATACATTTAAATGCTCAGTGCTGGTTTATACCAAGCACTCATTCTTCTTCCTCACTGTAAGAATCTTACCAGTAATATCCTGCATGCTATGTTTGTTAAACATTGGTTAACACGTTTACTATTTTTTTATTATTATTTATTTATTTATTTATTTATTTATGTTTGGCTGTGTTGGGTCTTTGTTGCTGTGTGCGGGCTTTCTGGAGTTGCACCGAGCAGGGGCTGTTCTTCTTTGCAGGTCATGTGCTTCTCGTTGCGGTGGCTTCTCTTGCTGCGGAGCATGGGCTCTAGGTGCACGGGCTTCAGTAGTTGTGGCACGCGGGGTCAGTAGTTGTGGCTTGCGGGCTCTAGAGCTCAGGCTCAGTAGTTGTGGCACAGGGGCTTAGTTGCTCTGCAGCATGTGGGATCTTCCCGGACCGGGGCACGAACCCATGTCCCCTGCATCGGCAGGCGTACTGTTAACCACTGCGCCACCAGGGAAGCCCAGAAGTTGACATTTTGATTATATTTAAAGTCATAGAGGCCAGGATTATCAGACTGGCTAGAGTTAGCCAGAACTGGGATGTTTTGGAATACTTGAAGTTAGTCTCCTAGCAAACTGAGAATATAACGAAGGGCATGTTATACTTTCACTTAATGTTTATTGAGTCTTTTTAGAAAGTTGAAGGAAAGACGTTTTTGTTATATGGATATGAATAGTTAAACTTGTCAGGCATTTTTCATTAGTTTTTTGTTTTAAAGCATGTTATAAACTATTTTGGTGTCTTTGAGTTCTGGATTCTTATCTAGATTTTAACTTTTCAAATTTGTTCCTGTATTAGTTTTCTAGGGCTATCATGACAAGTTACCACAGAGTGGATGGCTTAAGCAACATTTATTTTCTTACACTTTTGGAGACAGAAGTCTAAAATCGAGGTGTCGGCAGGATGGGTTTCTTCTGGAAGCCTTCCTCTTTGGCCTGCAGGTGGACGTCGTCTTCTTGTGTCTTCACATGGTCTTTTTTTCTGTGCTGTGTGTCTGTGTCCTAATCTCTTCTTATAAGGGCATCAGTCATGTTGGGTTAGGGCCCACCCTTAATGGCCTTATTTTAACTTAATTGCTTCTTTAAAGACCATATCTCCAAACACAGTCATATTCTGAGGTACTAAGGGTTAGGACTTAAAGATATGAATTGGGCAGAGGAGATGAAGTTCAGCGCCTAAACAGTTCTCTTATCCTTTCTTCATCTGACTATTTGTGTTGGGGTCAACACAACACAAGCTCTGTATTACAGCACAAGCTCTGTAATAGAAACTGTTCAGTTTTCACTGCCACCCTTGAATATAGCCATTATTTTCAAGGTGAGTTTACAGGGATGGTGTGTTGGGGCCTATTTCCCAACATGCTTTTTATCTTTGAGTCCTGTGGCTCAAAATCTAATAACTTTAGATCTTTATTTTGAAACCCTGTATTCTCAGGACGTAGAGTTTTAGAATTTTAATAGGTATATTTTAGATTCTGTTCTGGACAAAGGCACTCTCTGAACTGAAAGAGCAAAACCAAAAATAATGACATCAGTTGTCCTTTCAGGCCAGAATAACAACAAACGAAGAAGACCTATTATGCCGAATACCATTATGAAGCCCGATTTTATATAACAGGACAGTTTCCTCACATTTCAACAGGTAATCATACCTGTACTGCTTTGCTGAGTTGAATTAAAGAAGTTCTGGTTACAAAAATGGCTTTCACAAACGAAGACTTTGTGATATCTTGTTTAGACATATTTAATAAAGAAGTTACTTTAAATTATGTTAATTAAAAATAATATTATTTGAATATTAGAAAATTCTTAATATTTACTTACCTTATACCCCTTGTGAGTATCTCTTGTACCTTGTCTGTAAAATGACAGTGGAATAGGGAACAAGTTCGTGCATTTGGAGGGATTTGGTAACTTTCAGTGCCACAGAGATGTTAGTTATGGTATGTACATGGGTCTTCTGCTTTTAGGGACAGCTTCTGCTTTGACTAAGCAGTTGGGCCTCCACTTACCACCTGAAAAACAATTGCCCTCCATTCAAGGAACTTTGAATACTTTTTATCACCCTCCTTCTCTGTAATGGCCAAGGTAACACATAATTTCATTGATCTGACTTCTCTCCACACTTTTTGGCACTTTCTTCTCTTTTAAACTTGCCTCAGTGTTAATTTTCTTTTGAAGTTAACTTTAGTGTGTAATTAAAATTTGCCTGAATCATCTTCTCCTTGAGGAGTACTTGCCTGTTATCTAGTTACCCATTCTTAAAATCTTTAGGATTATTAGGTCATCAACACAATAAAGTATTTAGAAGTTTAAGTTAGAGAAAACATATTGAACAAATTATCTGTTGTTGATTATTTTTATTTAGCACAATGAGAGGGTTCTGATTGAAGAGAAAATAATGTTGATCAAGTCAGATATCTTTATTTTAATAATGTTTTGTAATATAAAAAGAAAAATTCTAGTGACATTGCTTTAATTTTTAATAATTTTTATTTTGGAGTTATTTCAGATGTCCAGAAAAACTGCAAAACATTACAAAGAATTTCTGAACACCCTTTACTAACATTTACATTTGCTTTATCCTTGTATCTATATCTGCATCTTTGTTTCTCTGTATCTATCTTCTTTTACCTGAAACATTTCAGAGTAAATTGCAGGCCTGGTGCCTCTTCACCCCTAAATATGTATTTCCTAAAAACACGAAAATTCTTTTACATTACCACAGTACCATTATCAACATCGGAATATTAACATTGACATATTACTATCATGCAGTCTACAGATCATATTCACATTTCACCACTTGTTCACTATTGTCTTTTATAGTAAAATACAGCATTTTTCTGGTTCAGGATCCTATGTTACATTTACTTGCCATGCCTCTTTAGTCTCTCTCCATCTGGAACAGTTCCTTAGTCTTTTTTTTTGTTTTTTTGGTCAAGTATGGTCTTTACATTTTTTTATGAGCACAGGCCACTTATTTTCTAGAGTGTCCTGCATTTTGCATTTGTCTTTTTTCTCTTGATTATATTCAGACTTTGCATTTTTGGCAAGAATACTACAGAAATGCTATTGTTCTTTCCTGAGCACCATATAGGAGGCATGTGACGTCTGTTTATCCCATTACTGGTAATGTTGGCTTGGTTAACGTGGCATTTCTTACGAACTTATGGTTACCAAGCAGGGAAGGGGTGGGTGGGATGAACTGGGAGACTGAGATTGACATGTATACACTATTATGTGTAAAATAGATAACTAATGAGAACCTACTGTGTAGCACAGCGAACTCTACTCAGTGCTCTGTGGTGACCTAAATGGAAAGGAAATCTAAAAAAGAGTAGATAATATGTATATGTATAGCTGATTCATTTTCCTGCACAGCAGAAAAAATAACCCAACATTGTAAGGCAGCTAAACTCCAGTTAAAAAAAAAAGGTGGCATGTCTTGCATTTTCCCACCGTAGTGTTAGTGTTTCTCCCCTTGTCATTAATGAAGGTATCTTATAGGGAGATACTTTGAGACTCTGGACATATCTCATTCTCTCCTTCATTAGTTTTAGATACTTCCTAGTTTGTATTTAAGGAGGAATAAGGCTAAAGACTACAGTGGCAGTGGCAGAATTTACGATTATAACTTTTAGAATCAGAAGGTAGATAATGACAACACAATGCCAGAAAGATTTAGCTTTTCTAAATTTATTACTATTGAAATTTGGTACATCAAGAACTCAGGTGAAGCAAAACCTAGTTTACCTCACCATTGCATTTGATAAGCTCAGTTATTTTTTTGAGAAATACATTTGAAGCAACAAATTAGTAAGACAGAGTGGCAAGAGGTCTACATAAACACTGACAATAGTGACAGTTTGGTGGTGACTAAGAAGACTAAATTAAAATAGCAAATAGATCTATAAAAAGCTGGCTGACTGTGACCATCTAATGTAGGTGGGTGTATAGAACTGTACGTACTCATTCTAGATCTTGAGTGTGATTATGTATCATAATAAGGCATTTGATGATTGTAGTTGTTTGTATCTCTTTGAACAAAAGATTCATGGTGAGATAGGGGCATTGCCAGTACAAATTGATTTATAAGCTACTAATAGAACCTGCAGAGTAGCACTGACTTGATGAATATATCCCATTCAATAATTTGCCTTTGAGGATTCAGAAATTCTAACTTGGATGGGCTTACTCTATTTTTGGCTTGTATGTGTATGTATTTTCTCTCTCTCTCTCTCTATGGCTAGGTATTACTTTTGCTGACTAAATCACAAGATTTATATACTAGAATGTCAGTATATTCATCTCTAATGCACAGTCATAGTATCTGGTGGATCCCTCATTCATATGTTTCTTGGAACTAGCACACATTTCTGTTGAATAGGGAAATCATGTATGAAGACCAAAAATTTGTTTGGTGAGCACAGAGTCACATAAGGGAATTGAGTTTTGTATTTTGAATGTTTGTGTTTTGAACCTTTAGAACAGGCATTGTTTCTGAGCGTGTGTTCTATAGAAGTCTCAGTCCATAAAGATAGTCTGCAAAAGAAGGTGTGTGGTGACATAAGTGCTGTACAGTCTCCTCCTATAGTCCCGAGGCATATTCACAGATTAGTGGGTCTGAGGAGTCTTTTTTTAAATAAGCCTGTTTAACTTCAGGTAACTCAGTGTTTCCCAGAGAGAAGTCACTCAGAAACCTTGTCCCCCATCCCTCCCCCCACATACTAGCCCACAGAATAGATTTTTATTAGCATCATACTTTCAGAGGTAGTTTTTTCTTCTAGGTTCGACAAGGTAAACTTGTTGGCTTACCAGAGGCCAATCTTTTGTTTTCTTTTTATAACCTTTTGTTCCAGTTAGCCACCTTTACTTTCCATTCATCTTACCTCCCTCCCTTCCTTTCTCCTTTCTTTTTCTTTCTTTCTTTTTTTCATAGTTCACTAGTTTTATATTCTGTGGATAAACAAGGGAAACATTTGGAATATCTGAGGATAAATAAGGGACAACGGGCTGTGTGCTTAGAGAGTTCATAGTCATTTTTTTATATCTCTGCATTTCAGAAACTTCCAGGCCTTTCCAGGCCTTTCATTCTTCTTCCTGGGTTGACTTTTGGGCCTCAAAGTCCTGCAGGGGTAGGTTCTCCAGGCAAGAACAGGGCCTTCTGTCTTTAAACACTAGATTTTTGTTCAAGGGCTAGAGGATAGTATTTTAATGATATTTTAAAATCATTCATTGATTTATAGTTTGGCCTGTCAGCCATTTTGTCTCTTTGTAACCTCTGCTCTTATCTCTTTAAGTGTTGAGTTTAACTTGCACAGGGAAACTATGCCTAAATTCTCAGGGATGGGGGATAGACATGGTTATTTAGTCAGTGTTACATTTACAAGATTCCTGATGATAATAATAATACAGGGTCTAAAGGAAATGTTTCACACATCCTGTTAAATAACTTCAGAGTTCTATTAAAATGTATTTAGAAAGATTTCTTTCAAAAATGTTTAAAATTGTTTTACTTTAAAAAGACATATTACTGTTACCTGAAAAATTAAGGTACGTCAGACTATTTTGTATACTTCAACAATACTTGAACCTAAGTGGATATTTTTTAAAAAATTCTTTAATGATTTTGCGTTTAGCAGCTAGTTATTATTTTAGTTATCTACTTACTTTATTTTGAAATACTTGAAGCTCACTAATTAAGATTGTAAAATGTTGTGTTACTGTTATGTAACTCTAAGTTGGATTAAAGTGGGTCTATTGTTAGATTCTATTCAATACAGGTCTAATAAACTTTTTTTTCCTACACATTATAGGGAGGTCTTCTAAGGTGAAACAGAGCCTTACAATGAATTTTTGACTGACCAAATCTTTAGACTTTGTAATAATGTATTTTGTAAAAGACAGCAGCTCATAATTATATAGCTGTTTATGTTAACTACAGTCTTTCATATACATTTTTCCACGAGGAGGAACAGGAAGGTCGTATCGCCTCTGGAGTGACATAAATTCCAACCCTGCCTCTACCACTTACTATAGGTGTGACTCTGGATTTGCTGCTCCTTCATTCAATGTATATTTATCTGTCTACTACATAGTATGCACTTTTCTGGATACTAGACGTAGAAGAATGAAACTAAATCATTCTCTGAGCTTTTAAAAATGTTTTCTCACTTAACAAAGATATGTGGATAGTACTGATATAGAGCCCTTGGGCACATAGTAGGTTCAGCTCTTGAATAGTTATGGTGGTAAGATGCTTTCTTACATGAAATTTGTTTCTAGCACTAATAGAGGGGCTTTACAATCGTTCCTTTCTTATTATATTTATCATATAGAATCTTGTTTCTTGGGACTTCCCTGGTGGCGCAGTGGTTAAGAATCTGCCTGCCAATGCAGGGGACACGGGTTCGAGCCCTGGTCTGGGAAGATCCCACATGCTGCTGAGCAGCTAAGCCCGTGCGCCACAGCTACGTAGCCTGTGCTCTAGAGCCTGCAAGCCACAACTACTGAGCCCACGTGCCACAACTACTGTAGCCCGTGCGTCTAGAGCCCGTGCACCACAACAAGAGAAGCCACTGCAGTGAGAAGCCCGCACACTGCAACGAAGAGTAGCCCCTGCTCGCTGCAATGCAGCGAAAAAATAAAATAAATAAATAAATTTAAAAATCTTGTTTCTCTCAAAACCATAGTTTGCTTCCAAAAATGTATTGATATATTCTAAACTATCTAATAAGATCTTTACTTAGTGTCACATTTATTTTACAAAGGGTCGATGCTTATTTTAGTGATGATTTGTCATTAAAATTATGTCAAAATGTCTTAAAATGTTGTTGAAACTGTAAACACTCATAACACACACAGAGCTAATTATGGATCCCATCTGTTTATTTTTACAAAGCTTTTTTTTTTTTAAAGACCATGGCATTGTCTGCTTATGATAAGCTTCAAGATTATTATAATGACTAAGTCCTGTCCTTCAATTAGTGTAGTTGAAGATGGGAAGACAGTTCGTTTGTTCATTGACCTTTTCCCGTGTCAGAGTGTATGAAATATGACATGTCATGATAAAGACACTATTGTGAAGTGCATTTAGAACATGTGTAATTGTTATGAGAAAAGAAATTGGTATCAAAGCAGCAGATGTGGCCAAAGTTTAATTTAAATTTTCAAAACGTATTCAAGGTTTTACATGACAGACAGATTATCTACTCTTTACCAATGCCAAAGTGGCTTTATTTTAGCTCAGTTAAGTTTAGGATCTTGTAAGCAGTCGATCAGATTTATAAGAATATGTATGTCTGTTAGTATTCCTGTATGTCTCTGCATGTTTTTGTATATGTGTATCCCGTGTGGTAGTGTGGAAGGCCAGGGATCCCCATGACAGCATCATCCAAAGTAGTTATCAGCAGTTTGCTGAGAGAGCAGTGATTTCACTGGCTCAGTTTTGTTACTGTGCATGCTAAGCACTCCCCATATAGGTCTGGAGGGAAAACAACCTGCAGGACCCATCTGCTTGTTTCTGCTATGCTGCCTTGATGTAAGAGTACGCTAGTCTGGTTGCTTGTCAGGACAGGTTAGTGAAAGCATGCAAGTGGGTGAAACTCAGGAGAGATTAGTGCTTTGGAAAATCATAAGCTGCCTCTATAGATGCCTTGCTAAGTGTAGCAGAATAGGTTGATTATCAGCCACAATGAGGATTGTATCTAAATATGTAATTTTCAGGTAAGAATTAGTTTCAAAATTAAAAATGTTAAACATTGTTGGACCACATCTAAATAAAAACTGGGAAAAGTAGTACAGATAGTTTACAAATAATTTTGGGGTGTCATTTTTCTTACCCAGCTTTGTACTATATGGTGTTGATTCTTTAATTTTATTCTCTTAGATCGTTTTAAAGTCAAATATGGGGACTTCCTTGGTGGTCCAGTGGGTAAGACCACCAATCCAGTGCATTCCCAGTGCACGGGGCCCAGATTTGATCCCTGGTCTGGGAACTAGATCCTGCATGTGTGCCACAACTAAGAAGTATGCATGCCCCAACTAAAGATCCCGCGTGCCACAACTAAGACCCAGTGCAGCCGAAAAATAAAATAAAATAAAAAATTTTTAAAATAGTCAAATATGATTAAATATTAAATATAATTAACCTCATTTTACCCAGAAATTATTGACATTCTTCTTGCTTATTTCTGTTTATTTACCTTTTCCTACAACTGTTGACTGGCACATCTTGGCCTTGCAGGTTGAGCATCCTGTCACAGAATGCATTACTGGCCTGGACCTAGTCCAAGAAATGATCCGTGTTGCCAAGGGTTACCCTCTCAGGCACAAACAAGCTGATATTCCCATCAGCGGCTGGGCAGTTGAATGTCGGGTTTATGCCGAGGTAAAATGAATGATGTTGGGAGGAAGGATGGTGGTTTTGTCCTGAGTTATGGGACCACGTATAGCTAAACAACAAGGTAAACTTAGGGTTTTATACCTTGTGTCAAGAATTTGATTATGTAATCCAGAAATGAACCAGAAAAAAAGGTTAGATCATTTTAACGTAACTCAAAATAGTTTTAAAGGATTGTGTTTAATTAATTTTCATGTGTTTTTTTCTGGTTGGAGGAATAGCTACTAATCAGTTTAAGGAGAAAGAAAGCATTAGTGAAATATTATTGTGCTTGAATGAACCATGGTTTTTGTTTTTGCTTATTTTCAAACCACATTCGAAATGAAAAGGGGCATTTGTTTCTGTGTGTGTTTGTGTATGTGTGTGTGTGTGTTTTAAAGAGCTACCTTAGTTACACATCAGTTGTTAATTCAGTGTTTAAATTTTTTCCAACAGTTTTTTCCCTAATAATTTTATCTCTTACGATCATGTAAAAATAACTAAAATTTAAATTGCAAAGCTTCAATTCATAGTTTTAATTATGGATTTAACTCAAAAACTCTCAGTTTAATACTTTAATATTATAATTAGATAAAGCAGTCAGCATCTGAAAATGCTTTTTTTCAAATGGTTAAAACAAAAATGCAAGGAAACATTTATACCATCTTTTACTTTTAGACATCGAAGCCTATCTGTAAAATAAAAAACAAATTAGTAATATCTGTGTTTAAAAATTCTGGAGGTTTTTTTGAAATTTTTTTAAGGATCTTGAGAAATATCTATGACTTGGTTATATTTTAAGTGGTATTCTTTTCTTTCCTATTGTTATAACACTGAGCTTACTATTTATTCTGATCTAAGATATTTACAAATGGAGCATATATCTAGTCCAATATGCAAAGTTACTTTTCAGATCTTTGTTTGAAGAACTAAAATGCTCAAATTTTACCATATGTGAGCTGTTTTGCGAGTAAGAAAAACAAATATCTTTAGTGCACTACGTTTGTTGTTCTGAACTTGAGTATGTTTTGATGTAGCTCCTAGGCTATTTTATTTTTGCCCAAGGCATTCTAAGAAGATTTATAGAAAGTTGGAATTTTACCAATTTCAATAAAGTATGATCAAGGTCAGGCTAAATTCTGGTTACAGTTCTGTTTGATTTTTAAATACATTTCTAAGTTGTCTAGAGTGAGGATAAGACAGTAATATTCTGAAATTTGTGATTTGGTAAATAGGCCTATAAATGCTTCTTCATTGTATAAATATTTAACCTTACTTGTGCTGATTTATATTTCAAAGACTGTGCTTCCTGTCCTTTGAACTTTCAGGACCCCTACAAGTCTTTTGGTTTACCGTCTATTGGGAGATTGTCTCAGTACCAAGAACCACTGCATCTACCTGGTGTAAGTCATTAAGCTGTAATATCAAGTGAGGGGTTAAAAATCTTGATTTATGTCACACTTTTATGTTAAAAGCATGTCAACACCAAAGGGTGTAAATTGGATGACAAGTGAAATTCATGGGGAATCACAGTTTTTTGTTTTTTCATATTTTGTACTGTATGATGTTCAGGAAAGTCAGAATTCACCTAACAGGGGAAGTCTGGAGACATCTGACTTCTAAATAAATGATAGTTTACAGTGTTCCCAATTCTTCTGAAAATCGTAATGAAGAAGATTCATGGAATCCTAAGAATGGGAAATGACATTTCCATGTTACAATTTAATCTTTTCAATAAGTCTAATCCTGCTTCCCTGTATAGTCAGATGTCAAGAAATCAAGCACAAAATCAGCTCGTTAATCTAAATGGATTAAGGAAAACAAAATGTACCTCTTTCTGTTAAGTGTCAAAGACTTTAAGAAGTGCGTATTATGTACACCAGTTAAAGAAAAGTGAGCCCTGTCCACTGTGTTTGTACTTCTTCTGTGTTTAATAGCTGTTCTTTAGTTTTTGTTGCATAAAAAGAACAAGGACATACCCTTTATCTTAATCAAGGTAATAAGTCCATATATATATGACATTATGTTAGCTAGTGGATGACAAGGCTGTACCATCTGTGAATATGGTCATTCAGTTTGATTACTGGCATGAAGATGGAGAAAGATTACAGGAAGAATTCTAAATTTGAAGATGGTATTGGATATATGATTTATTCCACTTTTTAAATTGTTTTTGCCCATGTGCTTTCTAAAGGGACTTGACCCTTTCTAGGCTCGGAGACTCCATGCTGTGTTCAAAAGCCTGAAGGCAGAAGAAAAATTGTAAAGATTTAACAGGCATTATGTGACGTTAAATAGCAGATGAGAAAACAAGTATCATAGGGACATATCTAAACATTTTTTTAATCAAACAAAAAAGTATTAAATAAGAATTCATAATGATTACTCTAGTTGTTAGAAGTTTTCACCATGTTGTAATAGCTAACAGGATGTCAAACATTTTGCCCTCGGAAGTTTTTGCAATTTGCAATTTTCAAACGTGAGACCTGTTGAAAGTACAAGTGATAATGGACAAACTGTACCCCCTACAGTCTTTGTCCCACCGAATCTTTCTTCAATTAATGCTGCAGCAGGAGCTTTATGTAATAACATTTGCAGTTGTGAGCCATCCATAGAAAGAAAAAACAATTAAAATGCCTTAAATGTTCTGCTTACTGCTGTTATTTGCTTGTGTGAATGTTGC
Source organism: Lipotes vexillifer (assembly GCF_000442215.2). Taxonomy (NCBI): domain Eukaryota; kingdom Metazoa; phylum Chordata; class Mammalia; order Artiodactyla; family Lipotidae; genus Lipotes; species Lipotes vexillifer. The sequence continues at coordinate 2,972,414 of NW_006788208.1, read as the reverse complement.
ATGTCAGCTAAATGGACCAAGGAATAGATAAAGTGATTGGGTGCGGGAGAGTGCACACTAAGCTGTGTCTATCATTATTGCTGGGAGCAATCAAATTGATGTCAGCAGGACAGTAGATGCGCTGACAGCTGTAATTATGTATCTCCATGGTGATCACTTTTGGCCTGTCATGGAGGCCCATGAGTCCCCTCCCTTGGAAGCATTTAATCAGATTGGGCTGTCACTTGTCAGGTAGACATGGCGGGCTGGGAGTTGTGCTGAGGGGGAGAGGTGAATCAAGAATGAAGGGTGGGAGCTGGCTGATAGTTTCACAGGGTCCACTGTGTGAAGAAAGACATTTAAATTATGCCCGAGGTTTCCGAGCAATGGTTTGAGACTCATACAGAGGTTCTTGGGTGGTGGTGGTGCCTTCTTAAACTAGATTAGTTTGAACTCAGGAGATCCTTTGCAGCTCTTAACCGTTTTTGATCACAGGAATACATACTTCAGAGTTAACTTCTGGTGTGTGTTTTTCACATTCTTCTCTAAGCCTCCTATTAGCTTATGTGGCAGAGATGAATATTTTCTTATCTTTGATCACTGTATTTTGGAAATTTGTTATTTTCAGACTGCAGTTTTTTTTCTGCTTAGAAATTTGGTTACAATTCCACTTGACTTTATTCTTAAAGCTTTTAGTGCAAAAGCTAAAATATATTTTTTGGTATAGGCTTTGTTTCAGTGGAGGAATGGAGACTTAATTTTAATTCATTTGTTAGACATTTTTTTGAATTCTAATTATCATTTGGAAAAAGCTGCATAGACAGTAAATTGTAAGTCAGTTTTTCATGCTTTGTTACAGTTTTAAATTGGAAATGTGGATTTGCTTATACAAAGATATGTGTTGATTATATTTAATACATCTTTATTTTACCATATATATTTTTAAATTAAAATGACATACCTTCTGTGATGATAATTTTATTAAATAACAAAGACATAGTTATATCTAAGAGCCCTAGGTAACTTAACTTTTAGGGTGGTGTTATTCAAGGTAACTAAAGTTTTAAGTTACTATAGGAGAATGTAAAAAAAAATTCTTTACTGTCTGTTATTTTACTAGTGGGTTGAACATCGAAGTTCCACACTAGCTTTGTAGCAGTTTATGTAGCAAATAGTGGCATATGTTTTAAGTCAAAAGTTTTAGAACTTGTACCAATCTCAGTTTTAAACACAGCTTTAGCAAGCATGCTATGGTTTTAAATAATACATGGTGGTAAAATTAGCTCTTTAACTTTTTGCTACTACAATTTAAAAAATGCAAGTTCAGAGATGTCTTTTTTGTTATGTAATTTGATCACCAGTTGTCATTTTGGGGCAATTTAAATGTGTCTAGGAGGTAGATTAGGATATTATTGCTTTCACAGCTGCCCCATTAATTCTTTTCTAGTTTTTATAAACACTGTGAATTTCATAGAACTTCAGTTGATGTCCTGAAGTGTGTTTTCAGAAAATAGAAAGCCAAATATGTGTTTTAAGTGCATTGAATGATTTTCATTTAGAATGAAGATTTTCATATATGAATATGAATGCAAATATAAATATCCATATTTTTTCATGAGTTGTTTGCAAATACAGAAATAAAAGCATTCTGGGTATGTGACAATGTTATCTTCTAAAACCTTACAAAGAGAATAACAGTAGTATGATTTTTTTTTAAGAGAATGAAACTGTGGCTTATCTTTTGATGTCATCGTATAATAAAGCCATCATCGAACCCTCATGTGGATATCCTAGACAAGAGGTTCTACATGTGGTCCCTTGATAATTGCCTAAATTAAAATATTAAAGGCCTAACAGCCGCTGTGTTGACCTTTTTCTGCCTTGCTGCAGACAGATGAGCTGCTGTTTATTAGGAAGGCTTCTTCCCACAGGTGAAGAGCTATGTGAGCTTCGCTCTTCTCTTCCCACCCCTTTACCATGTTGGGCATCAAAGTCCTGCTGTTATAGCAGCTTCCATTAAATTCTTCTATCCTCAAACCCCCTAGGACATGCTGGACTATCGTAACTATTTTGATTAGCTTTTAAATACTTCAGATTCCAAAACTTAAGCACAATAATTTAACAAATATTTCATCCTCAGCAACTGCTCATTTTAAAGTTTTACATGGCTAACCTCTGTGCCTTACTGCTGGTATCAAACAGGGAGATGAAAACAAGAATCAGCGATGTACTAACTAACTTGTTGGCTGGTTAACAGCAATCAGGTTCTTCAAAAGAATATTTTGAACTTGTGCTATTTTTTTTTCCCCCGTGAAAATCACAAAATCAGAACTCTAATTGGGGCTGTGTCCTTACAAAGGAAAGCCATGAGAAAAGCTGTATAAACATTAAAGTCTCAGGGGACTAACAGTAACAGAAAAAAACCACATTTTACAGTTGAGAGGGTGAGGCAAAAAAGGAAAGTGTTACAGACATGAAAGCCACAGGACCAGTGTTCCTATGGAGCTGATGAGCAGAGCTCCCGGGTCCTGCTGCATGGCTTGACTGGGGTCCGCACTGGAACTCTTGGAAGAGTAGAGTGGGGAGTGTGATTAGAAGGGGCATCGTTCATGCTCTCCTTCAGTTGGAAGGCACCATCAAATAGCTACAAACACATCCCACGAAAGTGATGTATAAAGTTTTTTTTGTTTGTTTGGTTTTTTTTTTTTGATCTTTCGTAGTTCCTTTGTTTAGTGGGAGAACAAAAAAATATGTGTTGTACTGTATAATAATAGATCAAGATAGTTTGGTCTCTCTATATTTTTAGATTGTTATTCTACTTACTGGAAGCTGAAATGTTATTTGAGATTGAAATTATCCATCTGCTTCATGGAAATTAAATTTGTTGTTAGAAAGATAGCTTCACAATATGAACTTTCTTTTCTTTTCTTTCTTCCTCCCAGGTCCGGGTTGATAGTGGCATCCAACCAGGAAGTGATATTAGCATTTATTATGATCCAATGATTTCAAAAGTTAGTTCGACTTCTTAATGGTTTCTTTCAGTTTTCTTCTGAAGAGAGAATGGACATATATAATTTAAAAGTCTGGGAAAAGAAAAAGTCTGGAATGGGTACTTTATCTGAATCATGTGCTATAATTAAACAAATAATGATGGTCACTGACGCAAAAGTGAAAACTGAGCAGCTTTTCTTTCTCTTAAGAGAAATTTCGACATTATGTTAGTTGGCAACACTCCCTCCTCCCCAGTGAAATCACCCCATCACCCCATCACCCCAGTCGCCACAGTAACAAGCTTAGCTAACCAGTGGCACCAACCCAGTCCACTGCAGGGAGGAGTTACGTTGCTTTCTGGCCAGTGAACATTGTCCAAGATGAAAGTGTGAATGCAGGTGATGTCAAGGAGTTGAGGTGATAGGCTGTGTTTGTTAAAGGACTTTTCACCTTTTCTCTTCAGTTTTTATGAATTACTAATTACTTATGTAGATTTAAGATAATTAAATTTTGTGTAAGACTATAAGATGTCTTTTTGCTCCCTTTTTGAAATTTGACTTTCCAGAATATATTAACCAGTCTACTTAAAATTTTAGATCTTTTGACATTTTCAAATCTTATGATCTTATAAAGTGTAAAATTCTTACTATAGTGGTTGAAACTGGATTTTATTTAGAATATCCTATTTTTTCTAAAGTGATAGACCTGTATTGAAGGATGACTTCTTTACTAAAACCCCTATTTCTTTTTCTTTCTTTCTTTCTTTTTTTTTTTTTGACCATGACGAGTGGCTTGCGGGATCTTAGGTTTCCTGACTAGGGACTGAACCTGGGCCCCAGCAGTGAAAGCTCGGAGTCCTAACCACTGGACCACCAGGGAATTCCCAACTCCTATTTATTAAGATTTTTCTTTCTTCCAAGTGTACTTTTTTATGTAGTTGTAGTAAACAACCCACTTTTTCATTTTTCACTTAAGTTTTTATACTAATATCGTTAAAGTGAACTTTAGGTATTTTGTTAGAGAAATACTATTTAATTAAAAAATAAAAAATACAATAAAATATTACAGATATAGGGTTCCATTTTTAGATGAATACATTTCTGTTCAGAAAAATGGTCTGCAAATTAATTTTCAACCTGGCTTGATACTGAACAGCTAATTAAATGTACGAAAAAATTGGAAACTATAGATTGACTAACATAGTAACCAGAAAAATATTTTACGAATAGTTCTTATTGCTAATTTATAAAAGGTCTAACACATATAAATAGGCACAAAATCATATAGAACAGTAAGATCTTTCTGTTTTTCTAATATAAGAACCCTTTGCTTCTGTGCTATATTATGTGTAAAATTAGCTATTCAGGGCGTCATACTTGAAGGGAGAGAAAAAACCTTGCCTAACCCTCCACTATCCCAGATGTTTATATCCCATCCTAAATGTTCACAATTTTGATATCTTTCGTCTTAAATTTTTAAATGCTTGTTTTTGTTACATTTTGGTTTACCTCAAATAGCTCTTTTCTGTGATAGTGAAATCTCGGAGAAAAGTCTGAAATAGCTTGATTCTAATATTTGTTTACTTAAAAAAAATCTTAATTGACGTAGTCTGTACTAAAAACGGAACCACTGTGAAATTTCAAAATATTTTCTGGAAATCTGTTATGAAATATTTTAATTTTTACTAGGATGAAATGTTTGACTTATAGATAGATTGATCTATATCTATATAAACTGTTTTGTTTGTTTGCTTGCTTTTAGCTAATCACATACGGTTCTGATAGAAGGGAAGCACTGAAAAGAATGGAAGATGCACTGGATAATTATGTTATTCGAGGTAAAAACAAACATTTGAGGTTATGTTATACATTGAGTCCAGGTCTAGAAAACAGCTTGAAGATTTATTAGAGAATTCGACAGAACATTTGCTTACTATGCGTTTAAATAGAAATAAAAGCTTGAATTAAACTGACATACTAATTAAGAATAGGTATTTAATTTTCTGTAGCAATCATATACTTTCCATATACATCTGAAATTAAGTTATTTAATTAGAGTTATGATTTATGACTTTTCCTGGATGCGCATTTAGTATTTTATAGACTCTTCATTCTGGAGTCTTTTATTGTCTAGTGCAGCTTGACAGCCAGTTTGCTGTATTATTGTCTTTGTGTTTTTGTTTGTATAGTTTTGAAGTATGAAACTTAAAAATGTATGGAGATTTAAACCATAGTGACCCACATTTGAGTACTTTGAGAGTAGAGGGAATGGCTCTTTGCTTCTTTGAATTAGAGCAAACTATAAAATATTTTCTAGCAAATGCAATTCTCTTACCTCATGTACATACAGGGTAATTCTAATGTGTAACAAAGTGTGATCCTACAAACCTTTAGGGTGTGTAGTGATAATGGTATTAGGAGGAGCCATTAAATTTAAATAATTAAAGTTATACTTATTTCCCTTAAGGCGTGAATTACAGTATAAATTTTATTAGCAACTTTCATTAGTAATGAAAAGATCATTTTACTTTAGCCCGACATAAATTATCATCAGCTTCAGAATAATGGAGTTTAATATCAAATTTAAAGTGTGAAATACAAGTTCACTTTGAATTGTGAGTGAATACTGTGGGTCTAAGAACATCCGTAAGAAAGACTGGCTGTATAGTTTGGCTCTTTTCTGGTGGCTCACTAAATATAGCAGTGAGGCTGAGAGGCTATATTTTGGAGGCCGAAGGGGTGGGACGGTGGTGGAGTATGACTACCCAGCCCATTTCAAGCCCACATGGAGCTATTCTGCAATTTCAAAAAGCCTCCTTTTGAGTGGATACAGCCCATAGGTCGAAAGTCTTGACAAGTGACTGCAACTTCGTGTGAATTAGGAAAAGTGCTCTGTTCTCTGGATGTCTCTCAGGTGTCTCCCTGAGACAGGGAGCCCAGCTTAGCAATGGAGCATGTCAAACCCTTACTTTGCCCCTTTGACCAACTTCCTTTGTGCAGTGAACAGTTTGGACAACTGTACAATAGCGGCCCAGGACAATTTAGTGACTATTTTTACACATCTACCTTGCCCTGCTGATTTTCATCTGTTGGTAGATAAGTCATGCAGTCCTCACTTGTTGTCATGTTTTCTCTTCCAGCTTTTCTTTTGTTAGGTCAGGAGAACTTTCTTCCCTCCCTTCCCTTTTACTGTCACCCTCTTTTCTTCCCATCTGTTAATTAGTGATGGTGATTGTATCTAATCTCATGTGCTAGTGATTCACCTCCATCCACGAAAGGAAAGCTTTCAAGTGAACCTAGGTGTAATTTTAAGAAGTACCATTAACATCCAGAGCCTCTAAGAATTTGAAAATTTCCCTTCACATTCTTTCTGGCTATTTCTCTAGCTCCTTTTTAGCCTCAACGGTAGAGTATTTTCTGGTTTTATAACTCTGCTGTGTTCTACCATAAGCAGCAGATGCATATTTTAGCTGTACATTGGTTAAGTAGGCCTTGAGAGGTTTATTGCCCTACAGAAATAATATTGCCACAAAACTTATTCTTGTGCATGTTTGGAACACACATCTAATTCGGGTGTGTGTGTGTGTGTGTGTGTGTGCGCGCGTGCGCGCGCGCACACACACTTAACTGTACATACATACATAGACATAAACAAGGCACTTGGCAAGATTATTCCCAGAGGCTTTTAAAGTATTTGTAGGGCTTCCCTGGTGGCGCAGTGGTTGAGAGTCTGCCTGCTGATGCAGGGGACACGGGTTCATGCCCCAGTCCGGGAAGATCCCACATGCCGCGGAGCGGCTGGGCCTGTGAGCCATGGCCGCTGGGCCTGCGCGTCTGGAGCCTGTGCTCTGCAGCAGGAGAGGCCACAACAGTGAGAAGCCCGCGTACTGCAAAAAACAAACAAACAAACAAAAAAACCAAAAAAAATAAAGTATTTGTAAGAGTTTTCTATATGTTCCCCCCGCCGCCCCCACCCTATCATTGAATTTTTTATTGTGGTTGTTGAATTATTAGTTGGTGGTTAATTTAAGTTTCATTCTAATGAGCTTGAATGGTAAATTCATGAATCTGAGATAGTCAATCTGAGTAAGAATATTTTGTCATATCATATCTCTATTAAACTTTGATTTGGTATAACATAGTGGCATGGCATATGGGCAGTTTGTCAAAATATTAAATTAGCATTGGTCCCCCTAAAAGTTTTTCTTCTACTGTGTCTGGCTTCTGAAAGGAATATTCTTTTATATTTACAGAATACACCTTCTTTTTTTTTTTTTTTTTTTTTTTTTTTTTTTTGCGGTACACGGGCCTCTCACTGTTGTGGCCTCTCCCGTTGCGGAGCACAGGCTCTGGACGCGCAGGCTCAGCGGCCATGGCTAACGGGCCCAGCCGCTCCGCGGCGTGTGGGATCTTCCCGGACCGGGGCACGATCCCACGCCCCCTGCATCGGCAGGCGGACTCTCAACCACTGCGCCACCAGGGAAGCCCCATATATATATATTTTTAAATGAACATGTTTTCCACTAATTTACTTATTATACTTTATGTATAAGTACACAAGTTACTATATCTTTTAATTCAGTGACTTAAATAAAAGTAGGCTTGTTATTACTCTCCTAACTTTAAATGCATCATGTGTAAAGCAAGATATATTTTACTGTGCAGATAGATTTTTCCAGGCTTGGTCTGAAATTTCTACCTTTGATTTACTGTGATAGAATAGAAAGAAATCAGACAGGCCTGGATTCATATCCTGTCCTGGATGCCATTTAGTAACTATGTGTCTCTGAATCTCACACTCCACTTTTAAGAGATAGAGTGCGAGTCTCTGCCTTATAAATTAGTGGTGAGGATTAAATGAGGTTCGGTATGTAGAAGGGCTTGGCAACAGTACTCCCTTGTAGAGTTCAGTAACCTTAGTTCCCATCTTCTTTTCTCCCTCTCTCATTACAGTTGCAAAACCACAGGTTTAAAAACTGTATGTCATAAATCATTATCAGTCAGTTGGTGTTACGTGAAATTTATTAAACCGTGGATAAGCCATATTGAAAGCCCATTTTAGGCCATTCCCAATACTGTGTGCTGAGTTATATGCTTTCATTGCCCCCCGTTCTACTGCTTATTCAAAGCATTTACCATAACTGTAATTAAAGCATTAGTTGTATAATTAATTGCTAAATGTTGGATTATCCCATAAGAGTATTAGGTACATGAGGGCAGTGATGGTGTTTATCTTGTTTATTTGTGTATTACTGGTGCTTAACAGTTCCTGATACATGGTAGGTGATTAATAAATATTTGTTGAATGAGTGAATGAATGAGAGATACTGTATTTCAAAGAGTTTCTAGTATACTTGGTATGGAAAATACGTAAGATAAGTGTAATATAAATTCATAGGTGCCATAATAGTGGAGTGAAAAAGTATAGTGGGAATTCAGAGGTGGAGAGGGTATCTTTCTTTTCACACCTCTCCCTTTTTGTCCTTTGAAAGTAATGTGAGTACTGCTTTAGGACTCATAGGTGACTCTTTTGAGAATATTTTACTTGTGCTTCCTTAAAACGACTCCTCAGAGGAGCAGTATTTTTAAAATGACTGGTAACTTACCGTGTTGGTGAAGTAAAGGTGATAGGCACACTCAGGCATCTCTGAAGTATGACCTACTGCTGCTGTCTTCTGGGAAAATAAACTGGCACTAGGTGTTAAAAGTACATGTCCTTTCACCTAGCTGTTCAATTTTGGGGAATCTGTAGTGTTAAAAGACTGAATTGTGAGATGCTGTTTACAAGGACATTTACAGCAGCCTTGTTTGTAGTAGCCAAAATTCTGACCAGCCACAGTGTCCACCAAATGGACATATCTTCATTATAAAATACTGTGCAGCTGTGACTTGAAGTCATGTCTGTATGTATTATTAAAGTAGAAAAGCAGTTTGGAGAGTAATGCAAGCTTTTAGTTAAAACCTTCTTGTCCTAAAATATTTTTAGTTATGTTTGGATGAGCACAGAGAAAAACGTGGATATATACACATCATATTGAAATATATATTATTTTTTTTAGCTCAAAAGAGGGAGGTGGTTCTTGATACATAGCCCCCAGACTTTTAAATTTTAGGCATTTTCAAACCTAGAGAAAAGATGAATGGATAGTACTTTGCACATTGGTACACGCTTCATCTAGGTGCATTGTTAAGCTTTTCTACATTTGCTTTTTTTCTCCATCTCTTCCTTTCTTTGTCTTCTCCCTCCCCTTCACCCTTCTCTCCTGTTTTTTTCCTGAACTATTTGACAGAAAGTTTCAGACGTTATGACATATCACTCCTAAATACTTCAGAATGCATCTTAAGGGTAAGATTATGTTCCTCCAAAACCACAATACCATTATCTCACCAAAGGAAATTAGCAGCAATCTCATAATATCATCTAATGTACTGTCCATATTGGAATTTCCTCATTTGTTCCCCACAGTGTGTTTTTTACCTGCTTTTTAGCCCCAGCATGGTCCAATCAAAGTTTATATTGGTTATGTCTCTTTATTTTCTTTCCCTCTTTGTATGTCTTAACATTAACTCTTCAGAAGAGTCGGGGGCAGTTGACATATAGAATGTCTTACATTCTAGGTTGGAAGTTTCAGTATTGGCCCAGAGAAGGCACTTGGGAAATAAGCTGGAAAGATGGGGATTGCTGTTGGAAAGATATGTATTTTGAATTGGTGATTTTGAAAGTGGTGCAGTTACTGAACATTAGGTGATTTCAGAGTGTGATTATGGGACCAGGTGGCTAAAGTGGAAGAACAGATTATTTGACATGAGATCCTAAGAACGGAGCCGAGATAATGTTGTGTGGATCATCCACATGGGTGGTATGAGTTAGGAGCAGAGGGAAGGTCATGAGTTGGGTAACATAAATTCTTTAGAGAGTATTGCACTGTGGCAAGGATGTTGATAGATGACAGAGAATTGGAGAAGGTTTTCCTGACCAGAGAAAATAAACCTCAAGGAAATGGAAGTTTTTCCAAGGATTAGAAGAGGTAATGTTTTGTAAGTGGCAGTGAGGGTTGCTGGAGAAGTGTGGTCCTTGAGGACGTTGAGTATTTCAGGTGAGGGAAGGAGGTGAGTGGAATGTCCCATGAAGATGCCGGCTCTGTGGTAGACCCAACTGATCATGGAGCATGCTCTCAGAAGGTATTGTGGAAAGGCCTGGAAAAGAGGGAGCAGGTGTTTGGGGAGGGAGGAGGTCATTGAGTTATCTGAGGTTCCGAGGATGGGCAGGGAAGCTTGTACTTCCGGTAATGGATGCAGAGTCCCTGAAGTAACAGCAGTGAGCACTTGGGCTCAGAAAAGTGGTCTCAAAGGCATTTTGAGGGGGCTGGGTCTGTACACTTCATGTAGTTAACTTTTGAGTCTGTTTATTTTCCTCTGGCCCTGTAGTCCCAAGCCAACACTATCTATATCATGGATGAGTGCAGTAGCTTCCTGATTGGGTTCTCTACAAGTACTCTTTACCGCATCAATCTATTCTTCAGTATGCACAGAATAATCTTTCTAAAGTACAAAGCCAGTGATCACTTCCCTGCTTTAGTGTCTTCCCATTGCCTCTGCATGGACTCTGCAGTCTGATTTATACCACTTTCTCTCAGGCCCCCTTTTTTCCTGCTTGACTGTTGTCTTCATTTACTGGTATGCACTGTCTTCCCACCTGAAGACCTTTCATAGTTAAGCTAGTCTAAGCAGTTGTGACGGTGAGAATCAAAAATACAGTGACCTAAGAAAGACACAGTTTAATTTCTCTTCCATATAACAGTTGAGAAAGGGGTTGTCAACGGCCAGTAGGGTGACTCACACATTCACAGCCGATGGTTTTCATTTTCGGGCCCAAAGTGGCTGCTTTCATGCCCATCATCCAGCCTCAGCAG
>NW_006788208.1:2935624-2961451 GCF_000442215.2 Lipotes vexillifer | reverse complement strand
CAGCCTCAGCAGGAAGAGAGCAGGGACAGGGGAGTTCACGCTTACTGTTTTTCAGGGCATAACCTAGAAAGCACCCTTTATTTCTGTTCTTGTCCTATTGGTGGTTAGTCTAGATGGCCATACCTAGATGCTCGGAAAATGGGAGATGTAGTTGATACAAGGTGGCCATATCCTCAGGTAGAGTGTAGCATTTCTCTTATTAAAGGAAGGAAAGGAAAATAGATATTGGCAGACAACTAGGAGAAATAAGAATATATACATGTATCTGCTCATTTCTGGAAGCACACACATGTACACAAGACCAGAACTAATAAGATGACATACCTGTAGGAGGTGGAGGGACGATCTGGTGGAAGTGATTGGGGGATGGGAAGCAGTACATGGGATGAAAGGGAAAGACTTCTTTGATTATACATTTTTGTATATTTCTGACTTTTAGATCCCTTTTAATATTTTAAAATAAATAAATAAAATCATTAATGTTCTGGTGGAAAAAACTCAAAATGGAATACAAACAGATGGACAGGACTGTATGAATAATACAGTCATGCTGAAGGAGGGGGACAAAAAAAGCTAATCTACATAACTTTTAATAGTATTTTTACTGGATACCCTCAAGGCAGAGATAAAATATGTATAAACAAATATTAAACTCTAGTTAGTAGGTTTGTTTTTCCTAGTTCATCGGTTAGCAGTTCTGAAACCAGTTTATGTATATTCTGGGACTGAGGAAATAAACACATGTATGGTAGATAAGAAGAGCCAAGTTTCTCACTGTCAGAGAAAGGAGTTACAGATATGGGAATGGAGAAGTGTGGAATGAACCCCATGGTGTTGAATTGGAAGTTCAGTGTGAATTCATACTTCTTAACCTAGATTGAAAGATAAATATATAACTATATATAGTTACCGCATTTGTAATTGTGTGTGTGTACATACATACACATGCCCTCTAGCTGAGGATTTCTCAGCTGCAGCACCACTGACGTCTGGGGTAGACACACCTTTGCTGCAGGGAGCGCTGTCCTGTCCTGTACATTGTAGGGTGTTTAGCAATACCCTTGGCCTCTACCCAGTAAATGACAGCAGCATCGCCTCAGTTGTGACAACCACATACTTCCAGACATTGCCGTATGTCCCCTGAGGGGACAGTCATGCCAAATGATTGAGAACTGCTGTCCTGCTGAGAGGTCATAGTAGCACTGACACCCAGAGCAAGGAGCACACCAAGCACCCAGGTCTTGTTTTCTGAACACTATCCCCCCATAAATGGAACCTGCACTCCTTGACAAAATGGGTCCTTTTAGGAAGAGTATAAGATGAGCCTGAAAGATATTATATAAGAACGTAATCAAGTGTTCAAAAAATGGTGATGTGTCAGAAAGACACAGGAACCAGCTTTCAGGGGCTTCCGCTGGCCAATCTGGGAAAAACCTCAGCAACAAAATGAATAATGCTAGCAATAGATTAAAACCCATGAAATAAAATATAAGTCCATGAGTTTATACTGATACAAATAGGTAAGAAAGATAGATGAGGGTGGAGCTCACAGCTCTTCCTTACAGTAGATTTTAAACTAACAAAGTGTAGAAAAATCAGTACTTGGCAAACACCAAATTGTTTGGGTAAGAATCATCAATGATTGATGCTAAAATTAGTGGATGAAAGTATGATGAGAGACAGGTATTTGCTTAGTTTCATAATATCACCTCAGGTGATAACTAATTAATTACAATGGGACAAATAGTACCTTTAAAATGGAGAAACCTAGCAACCTACCCAAATGATTAAAATTAATGTCACTGGTAATGGGACAAATCAATATCATGCACCTCTTGATATGATGCACTGAAAAGTACACATTCTTTCTGTGATATTCTTGCCAAAAAATGTGTAACATGAATATAATCACGAGGAAACAGACAAACCAAACTGAAAAAAAGTGTACAATATAAATGGGTTGTACTCTTGAAAATGTCAAGGTCAAAAAACAAAAAAAAGGATCAATTTATCTACATCAAAGGAAACTAAGGACACATGACAACTAAATGCAACGTGTGATCCTGGATTAGTTCCTGGACCAGAAAAAAAGTTTTCCTTTTGTAGTAAAGGTCATAAATAGGACAACTGGTGAAATTTGAATAAGGTCTGTAGACTAGATAATGATACCAGTGTTAATTTTTTGATCTGGTCATTGTACTGTGATTACAGAAGAGACTCTACTTGGTTTTAGGAAATGTACACTGATGTATTTAGAGGTAAAGTACATCTTATGTGCAACTTACCTTCAAATGTTTAAGAAAAAAATTGTGTGTACATAAAAAGAGAAAGAGACAATGAATGACAAAGCAAGTAGATGTGGTCAGATATTAACATTTGGAGAATCTGGGTAAAGGACATACAGTAACTCTTTGTACTATTTTTGTGAATTTTCTATAATTCTGAAAATACTCCAGAATGAAAAGTTTTAAAAAAATAAGTGAAGAGGAGCACGTGCTCCCCTCCTCCCAAAGCTAACATTCAAGGAATAAAAACAGAGAAGCATTTGTGATTTGTAGTTAAATATCATTCATCTGACTAATTCTAAAGGATAGAGGGGTTAAAAAATTGTTTTATGAAGAACAGAAAGTGGACAGTTTACTGTTTAGTTTGATAACTGTTTAGTTGTTCAAATGACTTTTTCTTTTTTCCCGAGCTGATTGTGAGCTTTTGTTAAGATAAAGATTCTTTAGAGCAAAAATGTAATTTGGTTAAAGTTAATTTCTGAGTCCCCATGAAATACGCAGTGGCTTTTGGCCTCTGTTTGATCCTGGCAGTGTGTGCAGCTAATGTCTGTCCAGTGTTTTGGAACCAGCAGGCAGTCAGGAGAAAGCTGCTCCTAGGGGTCCTCTCTTCTGTGGCCTGGTCGTGATTTCCCATACAGATGGGACCTCATGAACTTTGGCAGAGGTCATCCTCAATTCCCAGTCCAAATCTCAGAGTCATAATTTTTATGAGTATGTGATTAATAATATCGTAAAAGTTATAAACTAAGCCTGAGAGTACCTCTACTATCTGCTTATTGTTTGAACAAGATCAGTTTATATAATAGCATTGTCTTAACTGAAACATGGAAAGTAAACTAAATACAAAATGGTAACTTTCAGATATGTAGGGTATCTTTTAACAGTTCAATGCTTTTTATCATTTATCTGATCTTTTGAGCTTTTAGATATAAAATAATTTTTGATTATCCCTTATTTGGCTTTAGAATTAATTAATATACAGTAGGTTTTGGAGCAGTCAGCTGAGGGATCTAGATTTTGGTTGTCTGCCATTAGCTATTGTTTTACCTTACGATCCTTAGGAAAGAATAATAGATAATGACTAGTAATATATAATATTGCATAGTAATATGTAATATTTTACTCAGAGAACGTTAAAGGGAAAATGGTCTTGTGTATTAATTTTATTCCTGAAACACTATTTAGCAAGGTAAAAGTCTATATTTTCATGCTGTATTTACTATTCAAGTAGAAAGATTTTTAAAAGTCCATGCTTCGTTTGTGTGCTTGAGCAGCTCTGTTCTTTGATGTCCAAAATGTAAATTAATATTTGCTTATGATTCTTTTGAGTTACATTTTCTAAAATCACCTCCTTTTCAACTTTGAATATGGAATTAAAGTAGAACATCATTTATCCTGTAAAACTGCATGCATTTAAATTTTTTGAATGTCATGGTCCTGAATTGATCACTGGCATCAGAAAATAATCTTATTTTTGTTCAGATTATCATTAACTATTTCTGAAAGTTATGTTGTATTTTACTGAAGACAGAGTCTGATGCCAACTATTCTGGCATTGGCCACACAGAGAGCAAGGCAATAATTTATACCAGCATTAGGCTGTAACAGGAAAGCCAGTAGAGTTTAAATACAGAATATGGTGCATGTAAAGTGAACAGTATTATTTTTATTTAATAATAAAAGGAAGAAAGGACAGAAATCCTGAGGGTTAGAGTGCCTTTCTAAGTTATTTACTGTTTATGCAAAAAAGCTTATAAATTGAAACATTCTGAATCGTTAATTTGTACATAAGAACATTGTATTTTGGAAATAAAATTATAGCCACACCTTGATCTTCTAACATTCATCCTGTCCAGTCTCTCCTTTAGGATCTTATTTTTCTCCAAAACTTCAGTTATTATATACAGATAATTCACACATTGCTGGATTTGTCTTGCATTTCTGTGTTTCACATTCTGTTCTGGATTCCTTCATGTGAATGTCCACCTCCATGACCCCTATATTCTGATGTATACACATTCTAATCTGCATGCTAGTGTGAACTCTAATCATTTAGACATTATCAGTCTCATCTCACAGGCATCTCTAATTTAACTTGCAAAAGATGCATCAGGTTTTTTCCTTTCAACCTTTTCCTTTTCTGTAAATACTATCTTCAGTGTTGTTGCAGAGCCAGAAGTTTGGGTGTTGACACTTGACTCACCTCCCCCCATCCTTACGTCCACTGAATCACCAAGCCCTGTCTGCCTCCCAAATATCTTTCAACTCTGGCTGCTTTTCTCCTTCTGTATTGTCCACTCCCTAGCTGTGGTCCGAGGCCTGACCATTTTTCAGCTTGTCTCCTGCAATTGTCAGCTTGCTTCTTCCCATCTTTGGTCTTGACTCTTCCCAATCCCTTTTGCAGTAGCAGCCAGAGATTCCTGGAATGCACAAATCTAGTCATGTCTACCTGGTTTCAACCACTCTGAGTGCTCTCAAGGTAAAGTGAAATCTTTGCATGGCTGTCAGACCCTGAATGCTCCTGTTTGACTTTTCCGGTGCATCGTTCTCTTTGCTCATATGCTTTGGCCATGATGTCCTTCTTTCAGTCCTCTTCATAGAAATACCTGGTGATATCCACTTACTTTTTACCACAATGAAAGGTCTTAGATACTTTAAGTTCCTCCCTAATATTACCCATCTTTGTGTCCTTCTGCATCTTTCTCTATTTTCTTTCCCAGCCAGGAAAGTTTGTGTAACTTTCCTCTTCCTGGAACAACACATCTGTCATTTACTATGCATATAAATCTCTCTGGCAAGTTGTAACTCTTTTCTTCTTCTAAAGTGGTTTAGTTTTGTCTGTTTGTGAAACATATGACAGAGGGATTCATTTCCCTTTTATAGCCTGAACTCTTTTCAAGGAATATTCTATTTAAATTCTTGCCTACCTAGTTTGTCTTTCTAAGCATCCTAACACTTTGCTTTTAATTAATTGCTCTTCATTTTTGTCTATCAAAATATCACCTATAATATAGGCAAATGTCACATTTTTGCAATGATTTGTTAGATATATTGATGCAGTCAGAAGTTTTTATACCTTTCAGTAATTCCTCATAGAAATATACATAATTACAAAAGTCCTTCAAAATGTTAGTTATTGAGTATGGGCCAAGTCATTATCCACAAAGCAAGGTTGGGATAACTGTGCATTTCTCCTGGGCATGTGCTGTGAAAGATATTTATTAGATCATTGTCTAGGATGACTTCTCCCATGGAATATTTGTGTAGCTAAAGGAATAGCATTAAAATTTGAATTTTGGAACTTTCTCTAAATGTTTTGAAGTAGTTTGAATAGATTGAAAATTGGATTTTATAAAATTTTAGACATGTAATATCTTCTGAGTCAGGAAGAGAGTTGCTCAGAATTTTTCATATGGTTGCTAGTATGGTCTAGTACAAAGGGATGCATAGAAAAATGCCTGGAAGGCTGTATTAACTTGTTAACATTTGTTGGCTCAGAGATAGGAAGTCATATCAAAAAGTATGACCTTCTCCCCCATATGTACACATTAGGGTACAGGGTTACTGCTGTAACAAAGATTCTTAAATCCAGTGGTATAAATAAGATAGAAATTTATTCACTTCTCCCTTAATGGTCTGGCTGGTCCGTGCTGATGGGGTGAGTTCGTTTCCTGTGCTCATTTCAGGAGATACACACACACATCTGTCTCTTCCCCCTCTGCTCATCCCCACACTTACCCTGTTGCTCTTCTTCATCTGCATTGCCAAAGCTGAGTTCCTGCTGTATCAGGAAGCCCTTAGGAAAAGGGAAGGAAAGGAAGTTCTGGCAGTTCTTTTTTTCATGTAAATGGGGCTGGAGTCAGATACATCACTTTAACTGTAGTCTCTTGTCTAGGAATTGGTTTGCCATGTCTAGCTATAAGATAGATGGGGAAATGGAATCTGTGTCTGGGTGGTCTTTTGTTCAGCTAAAATTCTATTGTGGAAAAAGTAAAAAGCAAATTTTAGAGGAAACCTGCAGTCTGTCACAATATACTTACGTATTAAAAATTTTTTTTTTTAACCTATATTACTGTTGTAACTTACATTGTACTAAACATTAGATGAATGATTCAGTCTCTCTGGATCACAATTTTCTTATTTTTGTCTCCATTTGCCTTGTAATATTCTTATTCTATAACTGGTTACTGAAAGTTCCCCCAAAGCATGTACCATACTGCTTGCTTTCATGTTCCTTCCTGTGATATCTAACTCCTGCATGAGTAGTAGGTGTGGAGAAAATGTTGAGAGAGAGAGAGATTAATCTGCTCAGAACATCAGCATTGCTAAAACTTCTCAGCAGATGTGGCAGACTTTTGGTAAAGGGCCAGAGAATAAATATCTTAGACTTTGTGGGTCACATGGTCTCTGTTGCAACTACTGGGCTCTACTGTTTAGCATGAAGACAACCGTGTATAAACCCTGCTGGGTTTCAATAAAACCTTATTTACGATTTGACCTGCAAGCCATAGTTCGCTGATCCTTCCTTGCCTTATAGGATGGGTACACCCTCCAGATGGAAATAGCGATAAGCTTAAATTTGTGGAGCTGCATTCTTACAGAATATCAACTAGAAGTTAGGTTGGTAGGTCAGTGCTGAGGCTTAGGATGCTGTACAGCTTCTGTCTGATTATTACATGTTGTCTTCTGCTCTATATTTATTCTCATATAAAAGGATAATAATGAGCACAATAATAATTTACCTTTTTGAGTGCCTGGCATTGTGTTAAACATTATTTCATTTGTACCTCATGACAATCATACTAACTAGACTATTATTATCACCATTTCACAAATGAGGAAACTGAAACTTCGAGAGTTTAAATAGCTTACTCAAGGTGAGAGGTAGATCAGGTACTTGAACCTGAGTGATTCTTTGCTTGCTTTGTAATTATTCTTGTATAAGTGAGGGTTCTATAAGACTTGAATCAGATCAAGAACAAGCAAGAACAGAATCAGGCTTTCTAGGTTTGTTACGAAGTATAGTGGTAGAAATTAGAACTATGCAAGAGTGGGTTAAAGAATTGGAAGGAATTAGCAAACCTCTCTGTTTACTTCAACTTCAGCTTTCTTATGCTCCAGTCACCCTTCTAGTGTACACCTACTCTAATTCCTGCTTTCCCTGGTTTTGAGATGCCTCTTTGCTTTACCTTTTACTCCTATTTAATATCTTTGTAATCTACTCCCTTCATAAAGTCTTTCTATATCACAGAATCCTCCTCATACCATTCGTATCCCTCTTGTGGTAGTTACCTATTTAAACTTTACTTTGGAATAGTCATTGTGTACTAGGCTCAGTTTTTCCTACTTGATCACAGGCTTTTTTCTTCTTCTCGTCCTCTTTGTCCTCTCCCTTTCCCTCCTCCCCTCCCGTCCCACCGCCTCTGCCCCCTGCCCCAGCCCCCCTTCTCCTTCTCTACTTATTTTGAAGTACACTTGACATATAATAAACTCATATTTAAAGTATTCCATTTGTTGAGCTTTGACATATGCATGCATACACCTGTGAAACCATCACCACAATCAAAATACTGAACATTTTTGTCATCTCCCAAAGTTTCCTCATGGCCTTTGCCTCTCCACCCTCTCTCCGACCCTGTCCTAATGCAGCCACGTGATCCACTTTCTGTAGGTTGCATTCAGTATGCATTGTTTTTGGTCTTGCTTCTTTAATTCAGCATAATATTTTGAGAGTCATCCTTGTTATGTGTATTGGGGAACTCACTTCCTTTTATTGCTGAGTAGATTTTCATTATATGGACAAACCACATTTTGTTAATCCATTCACTGTTGATGGACATTTAGATTATTTCCAGTTTTTGACTCTGCAAATAAAGCTGTTAACCTCTATGTGTGTTTGTATAGGCATATGCTTTTATTTTAACTTGGGTAAGTACTTAGGAGTGAATTGTCTGAATCATATGGTGAGTATATGTTTAACTTTTAAAGAAACTGCCAGACAGTCCAAAGTGGAAGTAAACTGTAAAATCTACCAATTTATTCCCTGTCACCCACACAGGTGGTGACAGTTCCACTTGTTCCACATTCTCGCCGACACTTAGTATTATCTGTCTTTTAACCTTTAACCACTTAAATTGGTGTTTGGGTATATCCCATTGTATTTCTTTGACGGTGATGTTGAACGTCTTTTCCTGTGCTTACCAGCCATTTGTATATATTTTGTGAAATGTCTCCTTAGATCTTTTTCCTATCTTTTCTCACCTGGTTTGCTTGTCATCCTATTTTTATATTGTTAGCATTCTTTATATATACCAGATACAAGTTCTTTATTTGAGGTATGTGTTGTGAATATTTTCTCTGTGGCTTGCCATTTCATTTTCTTAATTACATCCTTTGAAGAGCAGACTTTTAAATTTTGATGGAGTATAATTTGTTGATATTCTTTTTATGGTTCATGGGTTTTGTGTACTATCTAAGAATCTGTTCCCTACCTCAGGGTAACAGATTTTTCTCCTGATTTCCTTCTATAAGTCTTATAGTTTTAGTTTTGTGACCCAACTTGAGTCAGTTTTTATGTATGCTGTGAATTAGGGTTGAGGTTCATTTTCTGTTTTTCCCAAATGTGTATCTAGTAGTTCTAACATTTATTGAAAATACATTGATTTCCCCACTGAATTTCTTAAATTTGCATTCAGAGTTTTATTGCTGCCTCAAGTTCAGACATTTTTTGTTGTCAGTTGAAATCAAGGAGGTGAGTAATCTTGCATGGTTTTTTGCTAGGCCATAGGACACTGATGATAAATTTCTCCAGATAATAGGAATTAGATTTTTAACAGACTCATTGTTTTTAATTCAGCCTGTTATCATTTTATTTTTAGGTGTTACGCATAATATTGCATTACTTCGAGAGGTGATAATCAGCTCACGCTTTGTAAAAGGAGACATCAACACTAAATTTCTTTCTGATGTGTATCCTGATGGCTTTAAAGGTTTGTATATTTTGAAGTATTTTAGGGTATTAAAGTTATTATTTTTTATACTTTATTACAGTGTATACTTTATTCTGAAATTAGGGCCTTGGGCCTATATTGTACTTGATTTATTGATATACTTAGAATATCCTAGACTATAGACATTCATGATTTTGAGTATTCATGAGTGACTCATGAGTGTCTAATAATCTGTAATTTTGTTGAGTGAGAAATTCAACTAGTATGTGGAATGTTGTATTTCTGAAAGTCAATACATGTTTGTATTCCTCGCTGATAGGAGTATATACAGGAACTCTTCTTTAATATTAAAAGTGTATCTTTATGAAAATTAGCACGGAAAATTTCAGACTACTAGGTGCTATTCCTATTAATGAAAATGGAGATGTCTAAGAAGATGATGGCTTTATTCTGAAAAATGAGTTTTGAATAAAGTAATGAGTGGACTGTGAAACTTAGCACTGCAGAGTTATCAGTGAGTGTTTCCAGGTAGTAGAAAAATTGCTCATTAAGTGAGAGACAGAGAAAACCCTTGAGTGCGCATTGAAAATGTGGTTAACATGGCGTTAAGACACTGACAGGACTTAACGTGAGACTTACCAGAAATGTTACTCACGTGAAAGGCTCTACGTATATTTCTTTTTTTTTTTTTTTTTGTGGTATGCGGGCTTTTCACTGTTGTGGCATCCCCCGTTGTGGAGCACAGGCTCCGGACGCACAGACCCAGCAGCCCTGGCCCACGGGCCCAGCCGCTCCGCGGCATGCGGGATCTTCCCAGACCGGGGCATGAACCCGTGTCCCCTGCATCGTCGGGCAGACTCTCAACCACTGCGTCACCAGGGAAGCCCTCTACATATATTTCTAATGAGCTTGGGGACATATGAAGATTAGGTCTTCTCTCACAAATTTTAAGTGTTCTTTATATCCATTTAAAGTGTTTTAGTATATAAAACGACTCCTTCATTTTAGGAGCTGTATATAGATTCAGGTCAACTTCACTGAATATTTTTACAAAGCAACTTATTACATCAGAATTTATAATACAGAGTTTTCATAAGAATAACTGGAGATTACTGATTTGATTGTTCTTTCACAACTTTAGTGTTACAGGGCTTTATCATTAGTACCAAGAAAAATAAAGAATTTGTTTTATTTCGGAACTTAAAACAGAGACTAATGAATCATCAGGTTCTTTTTCCTGAATTTTTGAATTTTTAAAAATATAAATGACAACCTTAACATGATTGCACTTTTGTTCTTGTGTGATTATTTCATTAATATCTGTTGGTTGCATGAAGCCAGGAACCACTTAATGTTATTTCTTTTTATTGTTTCACTAGCAACTAAAACAGACATTAAATAAATATTTGTTGAATTAAGGAAAAGAATCTTTTTTATTTTTTTTGATTTAGATGATTCTTTTTATTTTTATCATGGTTTACTGAGATATGATTCACATACCATACAATTAAAAGTGTACAATTCAATGGTTTTCAGTAAGGGAAAAGAATCTTGTTCATAGTATGGGTGAGAAGGTATTACCTTGACTATTTTTACTTAACTGTACATGTGTCCAGATTACAAATTGGTTTTATTTTGATCCTAACATTTTGGCTTCTTGTCCTTTCCAAAGTTTTAATTAAAAGTTACTGTCAGTTGTGAAATGGACTCAGATTTCTATGTGCTTTTGTGTCTGCCTGGCTTACATGAAACAGTAGGCAGAAGGAGACAACAGGTCAAAACTTAAGGGAGGGCTTCCCTGGTGGCGCAGTGGTTGAGAGTCCGCCTGCCGATGCAGGGGACACGGGTTCATGCCCCGGTCCGGGAAGATTCCACATGCCGCGGAGCGGCTGGGCCCGTTAGCCATGGCCGCTGATCCTGCGCGTCCAGAGCCTGTGCTCTGCAACGGGAGAGGCCACAACAGTGAGAGGCCCACGTACCGCAAAACAAAACAAAACAAAAAAAACATAAGGGATCCTTTAGAACACACATATTGTATGTGTGCATGGGTATTTATATATACATACACACATTTATACATGTGTTTATGCATATTTGGTATTATATCCCGTTACCATGGAAAAGAAAATGGAGCATTTAAAATTTCTTATTGGAGTTGGGTACTATGTGCTATACATTTAGCAGCAATTGAAAATGTTCCACATTCTCAAGAGAACTCAGAAATTTTCTTAAAATCGAATATTGCAGTTTGCTGTAATAAACTTAAATATTACATTTCTTTTTTTGGCAGGCAGTTATCAGCACAGACACCATAATTCTGTTTCTTATGCATAATAATTTTTAAATTGTTATAAGTTGTTAGAAGGCCTTTAGCAATTTTTAGTCTCACCCTTCATTTTACATGTGAGGAAACCAAAGCCCAGAAAGACTGATAAGGCTAAGTGACCAGTAATATAATAAAGCCAGAAATTAAACTTGGTGTTTAACTTAGTGGTTTCAACTTCTGTTTCAGTACTCATTCAATTGTGCTAGGATTCAAATTCATAAACCACAGAGGTTTTCAGAGTATGCTGTATGTGTCATATTGTCTGTACAGTATGTACGATATGACAGTTTAAAAGTACACACCTATATTTGCCATTCTTAATGTCTACTGCTTATTTTATTCCTTCATATTATTTTCATGTCAGTTCTTTCTTCCTGAATGGCTACTACCTCTTGTTGTTCTTCTTCAGATTACTGTATTTCTCCTTCCCGATTTTTCCCCAGAGCATGTCTTAGATATATTAAACTGTATCATCTTTGATTGTTTGATATATGTGCCTGAAAGAGACAGCAGGAAGTGGCAACTGAAGTTAATCCAGGATCTTATCCATATGTTTGAGGCTGAGTCATTTTGCCCCTTTGGGATTACCCATCTGCTTCCCATCTGTCCAGCTATCCTAGACACTATTCATAGGCAAGTGCCTGTTTTTATGACTGCATTAAATTTTTTTATTATATATGTATATTATCCCAAGTTTATTTGTAGACTAGGGCAGTGTTACTAAAGTCTCTTAGACTGAACTTTGAAATGATTGTGTCTAAAATTTAAAAATAGAATACACAAGAATTTGTTCTTCACGTCAACTTATTAGATGCTGATGTTGAAAAGTATTTTCCTTTGATTCTGAAAAATAAATGAAAAATGGAGACGTAGATATTTTGATTTTGAAATAAAGGGAAAATTGAAGAAGAAGATATTTTAAGAAGTACAATTTCAGATAGCCTAGAATGGACATTTTGGACTTATTTCTTTGCTGCCTTGCTACACTTGAACCACCAGCCCCATCAAAAGAAATCATTAGAATTATCTTTCTCTTCATTGTGGAATGTTTAGACAACTTTGATTTAGCACAAGAAGTCTACTATTAAGCCCACTTCTCTTTATTTTTTCCCTTTGAATTTAGTCAAATATTTCTGTACCTTTAAAAACGGTAAATATGTGTCTGAAGTGTTGCCTTTAAAAATTCAGTTTTTAAAATCATTCAACAAATAATTGGTGTAGACTCTAGAAGAAAATCAAAGAGAAATAATATATTTTCCCTGTCCTTAAAGTGGTTATATCTTTAGGGAAATAAACAGGTAAAAAACTAACTACACTACAGGACATAATAAAAGAAGTGCTAAGGTGAAGATACAAGCAAAGTGTCTTGAAGCGGAGAAAAAAGAAACCAGTTGCAATTTGGGGAATCAAGGATGGCTTCAAGGACGAGGTGGTGTAGACTGTTGAAACACCTCTCCAAGGACTCTCTTCCGTAGGTGCAGGGGCTGTCATATTGCCTCAGGAGAGCCACTGTGTGTATCTCTTCCTAATCCATCTTTGATGTGATGTTGGTGGTTTGAAATCAGCCTTGGAGAAAGTATTTACAGTAAGGAAATTGGCAAATGCTGCACACTACCGCACTTCTTCCTTCACACCCCAGTTGGTTATTAAACATTTACCAGCAAACCCCCGCCAATACTTTGGACCTGACTATTGGGAGCAAACAGAGTCATTTGCATACAAAGGAAGAGGATTACCTATCTAGGGAGGGAGACCTAGAAGAATCCCTGAAGACAGCAAGTATTCAGTTTTAGACCTGCAGGTATGGGAGGGAGATGACTGCGCTGACTGAAAAATTGTGAGAACACTTAAAGGTATTAGAGGAGTACAAAAAACTGTGAGTTTTAGAAATGAAACATTTCAGCAAAGTGAAAGGACTGCTAAGAACAAAATTATAGTGACCAAAAAAAATACATGGAAGAAGTACCTCAAAATATGTAGCAGAGAGGTAGAGAGAATGAAATGTGCAAAATGATGAGAGATGTAGAGAGAAATGCCAAGAGATTGTATGTGTAAATAGTAAGAGTTTCATGAAATAAAATCGACAAAGAAAGGTTAATTTTAAAAGAAATAATAAGGGAGATTTTTTTTTTTCACTGTTCTTAAGCAAGACTTGAGATGTTGTTGGAAAGACTCACTGAGTTTCAGACAGGATTAATGGAAAAGAGTATTCTAGGCTTATCAAGAGCAAAAAACGTTCTAAAGCTTCTAGAAAGAAAAAAGTTATATACAAAGAATGTAGAATGAAATCATCTTCAGACTCTATAAACTGCAGATTAGAAAACCTTAAACTGAGTATCTGTTCCATAGGAAAGAACTTGTTCCAAGAGTACTATACCCAGCTAAGATATCCCTCATGTGTCAATGTGAAAAGAGAGATTTCCTCGAAAAGGGAAATTACTGAAGAAAATACTTTTTGAGGAAATTGTTGAAGAATTATATAATTCCAGTTAGATTCACAACAATTTAAAAGCTTATATGTAATCATAGATTTCCAAGAACAGCCAAGAAGATGATGAAAAGTAAAGAGGAAAATTGGCTTCCGTATATTAAAACATGCTGCAAAGCCTGTACATCTAAAAAGTACAATATAAAGGATAAGGTATCCTTGGTTATGATAGAATCTCTGATGCATTGCCTTTTTGGACCTGAATACTCCTCTTGACATAGCCAGAGTACCCCCGGAGTGGTCCGGATATAATAGTTCTTTTATTTAACGAGTTTCAGGATTAGTAACTGCAGTCTAGATGGTGATGTACAAGTGTAAGAGGGAATAGAATTATTCAGTGTTACTTTAGATAAGAAAAGTCAGATCGATGGGTGGAAGTCACAAAGAAACAGTCTAACTCAGTATGAGAAGTAACTGGTTAATGATTTAGAAATCCTTGTAAGAACTTTTCATTTTCCTATATTGCAGGGGTTCTGTAGGTCATATATAGCGATCTGTCCAACATTGCAGTAGAAAAGACCGCCCACACTGCATGGAGGCTATAGAGCAGACGATATTTGCAGTACTTCCCTATTAAAATTACCTGAGATTCTTTAAAAAATTGTCGAAACAAATTTAGTTCAATTGTAGAAGACAAGAAGCCTTTAGCACGCTTATATCAGACAAATTTATTGAGAATTAGCCATTGGTAAAATTTGAGAATCTGTTCCAGTATCGGTCAAAGGGTTAAAGTTGCTATGCATTGTATCAATTTGCCTGTGAGATGTGATGATGTTCGATTTTATTTGGGATTCTCCTTAATATTGTCTGAGTCAGTACATCTAATAATTTGTTAGACAAATGAAACATTTAGCATCTTACAGTTTAAAGGATTCCCACATTTTGCCTTTTTTTCTGTTGGCGATACATGATGTGCAGATGTGTCTAGAGAAGTGACAACTTTGTGAACCACTGTAGTAAATATATTTTACAGCATGACTTAGGATACACACACTCGTGAAAAATAGTGTGAGCAAAGTGCTCTCATAACTTGTTTTGCTGGTCTGATCCACCGAACTGGTTTCATGAGCTACTAAGTGGTTTGTATTTCACAGTTTGATAAACATGAGTCTAAACCACTTCTGTTCACAGTGAGATCTGTAGACATGTGGCTTCAGCAGCACTCTGGAGCTTCTTGGAAATGCAAATTACTGGGCCCCACCTCAGACTTACTACTCATTCTCTGCAGGTGGAACTCTGGAATCTGTGCTTTAATCCAGGCGATTCTGATGCACAGTGAGGTTTGAGAAGCACTGGTCCTCTTTATACCCCAAAGAGCTTTCGTGGTTATATACTTGCTACATTGTAAATTAAAACTTAGGAACTTTAAAAATAATTATTAATTCATTTTCAGAGTAACAATAGTAAATCCATTATATGGTGACATCAGAGTAATGATGTCATCATAGGTCATATATCTTGGATCAGGGAACCTCCACAGTGTACTCCTGAAAAACTGAGAGGGGGAAAAAGCAAATAAATCTTAGCATTATTATGAAAATGGTTTTGACCTTGCAGAACCCCCGAAGGGCTCTTGGGGACTCCCAGTAATCCCCAGGCCATACTTTGAGAACAGCTGTTGTGTAGATGGTATGTTTTTGAGAAGACTGAGACCAAATTTCTGTAATCCTCACGTAGGGTAGTTTATTATGGAAGCATATGGAATGTTTCCATCACTGCTTCAGTGTTGGGGATGATTAGGAACTTTTCAAAGCCTGTAGGAATGTGGTTTATTAGGCCACTGAGGGTTCTGTTACTGAATTCCCAGACCAACAAGACGTCCCACATTGGTGTTATAGTTTATGGTGCTCCTAGGTTTGTCTCGAAGAATGGGTTACTGGGGCTTTCCTAACCCTTCAGTGTCATGAAACACTGCACCTTTCATTTTCATGGAACACCTCTCCGTAGAAAAATGTGCTGCCGATCTGGAAAGTCTTTATATTCTAGTTGTGAATATTTTTAGTCTTATTTCTGTTTTGAATAATTTTTTAAGACATAGTGTTGAAATTACTTCATTTCTTTCCGATAAACTTAAATAACTACCTGATCGTTTTTTCTTTTTTGAATTGTACAAGTAGCATCTTAGTGCTGATGATCCAGCACTCAAATTGCCTATACTGTACCATCTAATAAACTCTATTATCTGTATATAACATGGTAGTAAATAAATAGTGTTAGAAGTTGTGGTGAGATTACAGAGCACTCAGGGGGATGTGTTAGCTGGCAGACCCTGGAGTATCCAGTTCTGCCTTGATTCACACACTTCTTGAGGAATTATTATGCACATAGAGCAGATTTCCCCGCTGCACCACACTCAGCCAGACCATGGAGTCTTCCCCCGGTTTGTCAGGCTAGACCACTGCCCCCAGGTCCAGCTGTATTATGGTAAGAAGAGTGAATTAAAGAGGGAGAGAAAAATCGATTGATTGTTTGTTTGATTGACTGGGATTCAAACCCTGACTGTAAGTATAGAGGCAAGAGAATCACGTATTTATTTTCTTTTAGTTCTTCACATTAGAAAACATGGCCCAGCCACTGTCCTTGACTGGCAACACTCCTTTTCCTCATTTTATCCTCTCTCTCCTTAGAAGTAAAATTTGGGGTGGGGAGTGATAAGGAGAAGCAGATATGAGGAGCCCTAAGTTTTTCCCAGAGATCTCTGGGAGTAGTTTTCTTATTTGCAATTGTTTTGTTCTGTGCATCTGTTTAATATCTTCTTTCCCAAATTGGACTATAAACTTCCAGTGAGCAGGGGTCTTTGTTTTATTTGAACCATCTTGCTCCCTCCTTTCCCTCTGGCACAGCCCAGTGTCTGGTACAACACTAGCTGCATAAGAGATGCTTGATAAAATACTTGTTGGAATGACTAATAACTCTGTAATATAGAAGCATAGATGTTAGCATTATGTGTGTGATTGACTGATTGATTGATTTCCCTCAGGACACCAGTTATCAGAGAATGAGAGAAACCAGTTATTGGCAATAGCTTCATCCTTGTTTGTGGCATCCCAATTAAGAGCACATCATTTTCAAGAAGATGAAAATTCAAGGTATGCGAGATCATTTAAAACAGAATAAATAAGCAGAAAAATTTGGACATTATTGGAGAAAGTACTCTGAAACCTTATAGGAAATCTGTTCAAGTAATTTGTATTTATTACTTTTGTTTTCTTACTGGAAAAATATTTCGAGAAGTGTTATAGTACTAAACTTTAGGAAATAACCTGAACAGTTAAAATATGTATATAAGAAACTTGTTTATAAGCTATAAGAAAGAATTAACAACAGGTTGAGTTAGTTATGTGTGAGCTCTAAGTGTACCTTTTAGCTTCCTAATAACCTAAGCAAAAGGGAAAACATGCTTTATACCCGGGCAAGTAAAAGAAATCATTGTGACATTCATGCTTCTGAGTGACAGGATTATTTATTATGAATGTCTGTGCACTTGATAGAGTAATCCTACTTAGCAAGTATAGTCCATTACTTGCTAGAGAGGCAGTTGATAAAATTGTGTTACGACAAGTCCTTTTCCTTTCTTTTTACTTTTCCTCAAGAGGAAGAATAAAGATTAGAAAAAAGATGGCAGGTGACCGAGCAGCTCTGAAGAGCACAGATCAGAACCTCAGGTTACTCCCGAAGAATTAGGTAGAAGGAAAACTAAATTGGTCTCAGGCTATATATTCATGGCTAATGTGGTTTTACTCAGAAAATCTGAGTAACCAGAACTTCTCTTTTTTAAAATTTTTATTGGAGTATAGTTGATGTACAATGTTGTGATAATTTCTGCGGTACCGCAAAGTGATTTAGTTATACATATATATACATTCTTTTTTTAAATGTTCTTCTCCATCATAGGATATTGAATACAGTTCCCTGTGCTGTAGAGTAGGACCTTGTTGTTTATCCATCCTGTATATAAAAGCTTACGCTTGCTCACCCCAACCTTCCACTCCATCCCTCCCCAGTCCCCTCCCCCTTGGCAACCACGTCTGTTCTTTATGTTTATGAGTCTGTTTCTGTTTCATAAGTAGGTTCATTTGTGTCATATTTTAGATTCCACATATAAGTGATATCATATGGTATTTGTCTTTCTTTTTCTGCCTTACTTCACTTAGTATGATAATCTCTAGTTGCATCCAAGTTGCTGCAAATCTGCATCTATCCATTCATCTGTCAATGGACATTTAGCTTGTTTCCATGTCTCCGCTATTGTGAATAGTGCTGCTGTGAGTATAGGGGAGGGAGCATGTATCTTTTTGAATAAGAGTTTTGTCTGGATATATGCCCAGGAGTGAGATTGCTGGATCATATGGTAATTCTGTTGTTGTTAGTTTTCTGTGGAACCTTCATACTGTTTTCCATAACCGCTGCACCAACTTACATTCCCACCAACAGTGTAGGAGGGTTCCCTTTTCTCCACACCCTCTCCATTATTTGTCATTTGTAGACTTTTTAATGATGGCCATTCTGACCGGTGTGAGGTGATACCTCATTGTAGTTTTGATTTGCATTTCTCTAATAATTAGTGACATTGAACATCTTTTTCTGTGCTTATTGGCCATCTGTGTTTCTTCTTTGGAGAAATGTCTATTTAGGTCTTCTCATTTTTCGATTGGGTTGTTTTTGTTGTTGTTGTTGTTGTTGTTGTTGAGCTGTATGAGCTGTTTGTGTATTTTGGAAATTAAGCCCTTGTCGGTCGCATAGTTTGCAAACATCTTCTCCCATTCTGTAGGTTGTCTTTTCGTTTTGTTTATGGTTTCCTTTGCTGTGCAAAAGCTTGTAAGTTTGATTAGGTCCCATTTTTTATTTCTGTTTTTATTTCTGTTGCCTTAGGAGACTGACCTAAGAAAACATTGCTATGATTTATGTCAGAGAATGTTTTGCCTGTGATCTCTTCTAGGAGTTTTGTGGTGTCATGTCTTACGTTTAAGTCCTTGAGCCATTTTGAGTTTATTTTTGTGTATGGTGTGAGGGTGTGTTCTAACTTCATTGATTGACATGCGGCTGTCCAACTTTCCCGACACCACTGGCTGAAGGTTCTTCTTTTTTCCATAGTATATTCTTGCCTTCTTTGTCAAAGATTAATTGGCTCTAGGTGTGTGGGTTTATTTCTGGGCTCTCTATTCTGTTCTGTTGATCCATATGTCTGTTTTTTTTTTTTTTTTTGCGGTACGCGGGCCTCTCACTGCTGTGGCCTCTCTGGCCGCGGAGCACAGGCTCCGGACGCGCAGGCCCAGCGGCCATGGCCCACGGGCCCAGCCGCTCCACGGCACGCGGGATCCTCCCAGACCGGGGCACGAACCCGCGTCCCCTGCATCGGCAGGCGGACTCCCAACCACTGCGCCACCAGGGAAGCCCCATATGTCTGTTTTTGTGCCAATACCACACCATTTTGATTACTGTAACTTTTGTAGTAGTGTCTGAAGTCTGGGAGGGTTATGCCTCCTGCTTTGTTCTTTTTCTTCAGGATTGCTTTGGCAATTCTCTGGGTCTTTTATGGTTCCATATAAATTTTAGGATTATTTGTTCTAGTTCTGTGAAAAGTATCATGAGTAATTTGATAGGGATCCCATTAAATCTGTAGATTGCTTTGGGTAGTATGGCCATTTTAATGATATTAATTCTTCCAGTTCAAGGTCCTGGGATATCTTTCCATTTCTTTGATTCATCTTCAGTTTACTTTATTAATGTTTTATAGTTCTCAGTGTATAAGTCTTTCACTTCCTTGGTCAGGTTTATTCCTAAGCATTTTATTTTGGGGAGTGTGATTTTTAAAAGATACTGTTTATTTTACATTCCCTTTCTGATATTTCATTGTTAGTGTAAAGAAATGCAACCGATTTCTGTATGTTAATCTTGTATCCTGCTTCCTTGCTGAATTCGTTTATCAGTTCTAGTAGTTTTTGTGTGGAGTCTTTAGGGTTTTCTATATATATAATAGTATCATGTCATCTGCATATAATGACAGTTTTACCTCTTCCCTTCCAATTTGGATACGTTCTATTTCTTTTTCTTGTCTGATTGCTGTGGCTAGGACTTCCGCTTCTGTGTTGAATAGAAGAGGCGAGAGTGGGCATCCTTGTCTTATTCCAGATTTTAGTGGGAAGGCCTTAAGCTTTTCACCGTTGAGCAGTATATTGGCTGTGGGTTTGTCATAAATAGCTTTTATTATGTTGAGATATGTTCCATCTATACCCATTTTGGTAAGTTTTTATCATGAATGGATGTTGAATTTTGTCAAATGGTTTTTCTGTATCTATTGAGATGATTATTTGTTTTTTGTCTTTATTTTATGTGGTGTATCACATTGATTGATTTGCATATGTTGAACCATTCTTGTGAACTTGGGACGAATCCCAAGTAACCAGTACTTTTCATTTGTTCTTATCCTCAAGGGAAAGTACAAAAAGCTTAATGTATGATCTTTTTTTGAAGTTAATTTGGTGACTGTCTAGGGAGAGATGAGAGGATATTGAATTTCTGTAAATTACTGTATGAATGGAAGGAGGAGGAAAATGGTCAGTAGAGCCAGGAATCTGGTTGGTTTGTTTGTTTTCCCCCTAAAGTCGTGCTCCCCAGTGTGAAAGCCACCAGCCATGTGTGCCTATTTGAATTAAAATTAAATTAAAAACTCAGTTTCTCAGTCACATTTCAATGTCAGTGTCAGTATAGTCACTACCCACACTTGCAGTGCTCCATAGCCACTACTGTACCATGGTCAGTGGCTACTGTATCAGGTAACAGAAAGAACCGTTCCATCATTGCTGTTGTATTTCTTTCAAACTTTGTTGGATTGTGCTGTTTTGGAGTGATGTGTGTGTAGGAGAGATCTAAGCTTTTGCTTTAAAGCCAGAATCATACCTTGCATGAATAATATTTTTATTATTTTTTTGGTAAATACAATATTCATATCTTTATTCCTTTACCTTCAGGTGTTACTTGGATCTTGACTCTTTCAGAAGTCCTGAGTATAGCTAATGATGAACTGGTTTGATCTTTAAGCAGTGTATTCTAGTTATTTTCAGAGAGTGCTGACTTAACATTGGTAAGAATCTGAAGAAGTTTGAAAAAATAAAAGAAAAAAAAATAAATAAAAGAATAAAAATTTCCTGTAATCCCACAATAACCACTTTTAATATTTTAATATATTCCTTTCCAAGTGTATATGTGTGTATGTTTATACATATCCATACTTGTAGTGTATATACCCTACATAATTAGAGTCATACTGGAAATGTCGTTTGAATTTTACTTTTTAAAATTTCATATTACGTTGTGACTATTTCTTCTCTTTATTCACTACTCTTTGAAAGCACATTTAAAATTTCTATTATAGTGAATTTAAAATATATGCAAAATAACTGCTCTTAAAAACACCATCAAGATTATAAAACAGTATAACAAATGGCAGAACGTATTCAGAGATACATGTCCAATAAAGGACTTGAATCTATAATGTATAAATAATTCTTACAATCAAAAAATGAGCCAAACAACCAAATTAAAAAACAATAGAAGATTTGACGTAGACTCTCTTACAAAGAAGTTAGATGAATGGCAAATTAGTCCATGGAAAGATGTTTAACATCATTAATCATTAGAAAAATACAAACTAAAATCACAGTGGTACACCACCACACACCTGGGAGAATAATGTACATCAGGTGGTGAGTAGAAAAATAAATGTGGTATATCCATACAACGGAATACTGTTTAGCAATAAAAAGAAATGCAGTACTGCTATGTGCATCTACATGCATAAACCTAAAAAGAAAATCATGCTAAGAGGAAGAAACCAGTTAGAGAAGACTATATAATGTAGTTTCATTTATTTGTAATTTCTAGGAAGGATGGAAGTATAAAAGACAGAAAAAAGATCAGTGATTGCCTGGGTGCAGGTGTTGACATTACAGAATTACACCTTTATACAGCCTATGTCCAAAACTGTAAACCAATAATTATTTTAAATGCATTAGTCTCTTAAATTATGTAGAAAACAAAACAAAGCTAAGATGACACTAGCTTTCACTTTAATAATTTTTAAAATGCATTAGACCCTTAAATCATATAGAGAACAAAAAGTGGAGTTACAAGCTATTGTTACAATAACACTAGCTTTTATGATTGTCCATGTATTTGTCTTTACTCAGATACTTATTTCTTCACGTGGTTTCTTAGTACTGTCTAGTGTCCTTTCGTTCCACCCTGCTGGACTTCCTTTAGCAGTTTTTGTAGGGCAGGTCTAGTTGTCACAAACTCCTTCAGCTTTTGTTTATCTGGGAAGGTGTTAACTTCTGCCTCACTTTTGAAGGACATTTTTGCTGGATTTAGGATTCTTGGTTGATGGTTTTTTTTCTTTTAGCACTTTGAATGTATCAGCCCACTGCCTCTGGCCTGCAGAGTTTCTGATGAGAAATCTGCTGATAATCTTATTTGTACTTGAAAATTCGTTCCTCTCTTTCAAGATTCTGTCTTCAGCTTTTGAAGGTTTGACTATGTGTCTTGGTGTGGGTCTTTGAGTTCATCTTATCTGGAGTTTGTTGAGCTTTTTGAATGTTTATGTTCATGTCTATCATCAAATTTGGGAAGTTTGTGGTTGTTATTTCTTCAGATATTCTCTTTGCCCCTTTCTCTTTCTCCTCCTGGGACTTTCACGATGTATACATTGCTCTACTTGATGGTATCCCCACAGGACCCTTATGCTCTGTTCACTTTACTTTGATCTTTTTTCTTTCTGTTCTTCAGACTTGATAATTCTGTTGTCCTGTCTTGATGTTGACTGATTTTTTTCCTTCTGTCTGGTCAGATCTGCCTTTGAATTACTCTAGTGAGTTTTTCATTTCAATTAATGTGCTTTTCAGCTCCAGAATTTCATTTCTTTTTAGGTTTTCTGTCTTTTTATTGATATTTTTATTTTGTTTACACATTGTTTTCTTGACTTTCGCCACATATTCCTTTAGTTCTTTTAGCATCTTTAAGATAGTTGTTTTAAAGTCTTTGTCTGATATATCTGCCATTAGTTCTTTTTCAGGGATATGTTCTGTTGATTTTTGGTTTTTTTTCCTTTGAGTAGGCCATACCCTCTTGTTTATTTGTATGACTTCCGATTTTTTGGTTGAACACTGGACATTTCAATCCAATGATGTGGTAACTTTGGAAATCAGATTCTCCTCCTTCCTCAGGGTTTAGTGGTTTATGTTATTGTCTTTGTTTATCATTTTTGTTTTTCTGATTCTCGTAGGCTGCCTCTGTGGCAATGATCAGCCTGAGGTGTAAACTTAAGGTGTTCTCTGGTCTTTTCCTAGACTTTCCCTGGGCATGTGCAGTCACTTTCCAATTTTCCTTGTATATGCAGTTGTTTTTGGATGTCTTAGCCTTTAAGGCCTAGCTCCTGAAAGGGGGCGGGGGAAATGAAGGTTGGGGGGTGGTTAGGGAAGCACTAGACCCTTAAATCTCCTGGAAGTCACTCCAGTCAGAGGGGGAGGGGCTTGCAGCAATGAGGGAGGTGCAGTAGCTGGCTGCCTGCCTTTCTGTCTGCACCTCTGTGATCAGAAGCAGCAGTTAGCAGTCGGAGCACAGATCCTTGGTATTTGGAGGACAGGGTTCTTTTCTGCCCACCCTGGCTTCCACAAGCTGTGTGCAGGCTGCTCCAGTGAACACACCCGCAGTTGTGCCCAGGAGGCTGGGAGTGGGAGATGGGGAGCTGCTGCTGTGCTAAAGCTGAAGTTGACCACAAGTTAACACAGTTACGCGCAAGCCTTCTTCTGAAGGTTCCACAAGAGTTAGATCAGACAGATTCTGCCAGTGTGACTGCTGTCTAGGTGGGGAGAGAGATTCTTGGTGCTTCCTATTCTGTCATCTTCCTAGAATCCTCCTCCTCTTATATTACTGTTGAATTCATTATCCTTTAGAACTTGGAAAGAAGTTAGATTCATAAAATATGTGGGCCAAAAGTTCAGTTATGTAGATAATTGTGCACGTATTACCTCTCTAACAATTATTTTATTTTTGGTACATTTATTTTCTATTGAACTTATCGTTTATCTAGTAGGCCAGTTTACCGTAAAGTTGCTACCACCAGACACCTATAATGTTTAACAAAATATACTGGTCTTTTTTGGCAAAGCGTAATCTTGTTTAGGCAAAAGTGAACCGAAGCTATTTTTGCTTATTTGCTGAAGAGGTCCCTGACACCAGAGCTGGTGTAAAGTGGTTGGCTCTTCACATTTTGGCTTCACAGTCGTGTTTTCACTATTGCCTGGGGAATGGAGTCCAAAGTCAGCCTCTGGGTGTGGCTGCATGTTGCTGTGTCATGGGTGTGCTCATGTACTCTTCTGCTTCCAAACCCAGTAGCCTGCAGCACTTCCTTTGTGCTGCTTGTTTTGGCTGCTGGTCTTATTTTCCCAATTTCTCCATGGGTTTTACGCTTTCATCATTTATGACTTGGAAAAAACTTTAATAATATGTACCCATAGTATTTGGATAGTAAAAAGATAGTGTATTTTAGAAAAAGAGAACAGTTAATGTCAGAAACAATAACAATTTTTCTTTGACTGTAAATGAAGTGAATTAAGTTTTTACATAAATACATACTGTCTTAGCACGGAGTTATTTTTCTTTGTAATATTCTTTTCCTAAACACTTTTATTGACAGAAATGAATCATTAAAAGTTGTGTTAAACAATTGCTTCATGTTATTTGAAGCTAAAATTATTTTGTTGACATTGTGGTTTGGTATAATAATTTGTCTCAATAACTGCTAATGATTGGAGGAAAATCTAGTAAAGAAAAAAATTTAGATTCTTTCAGTAATCTTTCATTTAGTTTTGGTCAAAATGCCTGTTTTCCTTAGATCCAAATGTTGTTCACTGGTCAGGATTCACCTTTCTGATCTTTGACCCTCCTCTTACTTTACTCTGGTTCAGGTCCACCTCTGCCATTGTAATAACTTTTTACTTGATTTCAAAAAGGGCAATCATAAAACCTCCTCAGTCACTTGGGGTGCTTTTGGGTACAAGTAACAGAAACCCTTATTCAAACCGACACATCTTTGTTGAACAGGAGGCTCAGAGAATGGAAAGGACAAGGCTCAGGAAGTGCATCTGCTAATGTCGCTTCTCTGTA
Organism: Lipotes vexillifer; assembly: GCF_000442215.2. NCBI lineage: Eukaryota > Metazoa > Chordata > Mammalia > Artiodactyla > Lipotidae > Lipotes > Lipotes vexillifer. Next base: position 2,936,239 of record NW_006788208.1, on the reverse strand, counting down.
GTTCCTTAGCCTTGCTTTCTTCTATGCTTTGTCAGAAGGCTGTGATAGCAGGATAGCTGTAGACGTTTCAGGAGCCAAATCCAGATTGTGTCTGTCCCTAAGAAGTGAGGAAATCTCTCCCAAGTGTTACCCAACCAGCTACTTCTCATTTCTCATTGACCAGAAAGAACTCATCCCATTCCTAAACCAGTCACTGCAAAGGGAATTGGATTGTTGTGTTTGTCTGGGACTAATTTTCTGGTGTGAAATAGATGTTGAGGAATCAACTAAAGTGACCACTACATTTTCTAATAAAAACTCCCTGCCTTCCTTTGTATGGGATGTAATACTGGGTTGGCGAAAAAGTTTGTTCGGGTTTTTCCATAAAAGCTTATGGAAAAACCTGAGCGAACTTTTTGGTCAACCCAGTATTTATTTTTCTTGTTGTGTTCTACTGGCTAGAACTACCAGTATAGTTTCATGTTTAAGGGCTCAGGCTTTTGTTCCAGAGACTTGGATTTCTCCCTGGTTTTGCTGATCCCTAGCTACTATTTTAGGATAAATTATTTTGCCTCTCTTGGACTTAGTTTCCTCACCTGTAATGTGGAGATAATAGCAGTTCTTAAAGAAAGAGTG
>NW_006788208.1:2910290-2935614 GCF_000442215.2 Lipotes vexillifer | reverse complement strand
GAGTGTTTGTCAATGTCAAATGAGATATAAAATACTTAGCATGATGCTCATTAACTTTTAGTTGTCCCTCCCTAATTTTCTTTTTCTAAAATCTCTGATGACAAAGATTCTATTTCGAGGGTAGTGGCAATGATATATACTCGTTTCATTCCTGAGTAACTCGAATGCCTTGAGTGTTTGAACATCAACGGGTACATTAGCTATTGGTTTGAAATCTTTCTTCTTACATTAAAGATGTAGCCTTCCATTCCTTACTGAATAAGCAAGTCAGACACAGATATTAAATATAATCACGTCTCTTAAAATTACCTATTGATCATTATAAGAATTGAGTTAGAAAATTCAGAGAATTAAGCAGGGAACAAAATGATTAAAAAAAAATCCTGCCCCCATAGAGCTTACATTTAAGTAGAAGGTAGACAGACAAAACAGATGTAGCAATACATCAAATGATGATCAGTACTTTGGTGAAAAACAAAACAGGGAAGGGATATAGAACATCCTGGGGTGGATGGTGGCCTAGGTGTAGTTTTACTTTGGATTGCAGGGAAGTGGATTGCAGGTTGGATTAGCAGGATGGGAAGATTCACATTAGAGCAAAGACCTGAAGGAGGAAAGGAGTGAGTCATGTGAATATCTGGAGGAAGGACCTTCTAATCAGAGGAGACAGCTAATGTAAAAAGCACCTGAGGTCAAGTATGTCGGCCTGTTTGAGAAATGGCAAGGAGGCAAATGCAATTTGAGAGGAGGGAGGAAGCCATAGAGTAGTAGAGATGGAGTTGTGATAGGTGGTCTTCTAGGAATGGGGAGCCTTTGCAGGGTCTTCAGCAAAGCAGAGCTTGATGTGACATGTGTAATAACAAGATCATTGTGCCTGCATTGCTGTAAATGCCTCAAAAGGGGTAACAGTGGAAGCTGGGAGACCAGTTGGGAGCAGAGGTCCTGGGCCTGCCCTGGGATACCCCACATTAACAAGTCAGGAAGATCAGGCAGATCCAGCAAAGGAGACTGAGAAGGAACGGCAGAGGAGATAGATAGAAAAGTAGTCGGAGGTGGAGTTCAGAGAACCAAGAGAAGAAAAGAGTGTTCAACTGAAATATGTCACATACGAGAATGACTATTGACCATTGAATTTCTCAATGTGGGGGTCATAGGAGACCTTGACAAGCAGTTTTCAGGAATGTTGAGTGGGACGTGGTCGTTAAAGTTGAATTGATGAGGGTTCAAGAAAACATGGGAAGAGAGAAATTGGAGACTGCAAGTACTGGCAACTCTTAGGGTTTCTATATTTATGTACATATAGTTAATGTATTATTTAGATTTTACAGAAAATGGACCATTCTCTTTGAAAGAGTGTCTTTTTTTTTCTTTTTACATACCATTATTTTGTCCACATTTCTCTGTATTGGTTTTTGAATAAGTGGTTTTCCAGGACTACAACATTAGTACTTTAAAAAAATTAACATACAATGGAAAATCTTGCTCATATAGGATTGATAAATCTGCGAATTAATTTGCATTAGGCTATGTGATATTGGTGGTCCCTGGCAGTGCAGAGTGCGATGGTGCACCCCACGTCTATTCAACACTGTAGGTGTGTACACAGAATTCTGTGTAGCTTTTATTTATGGCAGTCCTTCTATTCAGTCATTCAGGCTAGGAAAATTGTATCGTCTTTGGTTCTTTTGGCTCCTTCATCTGGCACTGAAATGTCACAGTATTTGGTGTGGTGCAGTGGAAGCAGCACCGAGTAAAGTGTCAGGAGTCAGGATTTTGGTCCCAGCACCACTACTAAGTATCAAGGTGGTAAAGTCTATGTGCAAAATGCTTCAACTTTTGACTTCAGTTTCCTCCTCTGAGAAATGGCAGTGTTGGATTGGATGAGTCCTCCTGAAATCTTTTTCAGCTCTGATCCTAATTGGATTGCATGAGGCTGACCCTTTTACTTTCTGGTTTCTACTTAAACCCTCTATTTTCTCTCTTGATATTTGAGCAGAAGTTAAAGACTTAGGAAATGGAACACCTTCACTATGGCCGGTGATAATACTGATGAAAAGACTTCAGTCTGAAAGGTTTTTGTTTTGTTTTGTTTTTTTTGGCGGTACCCGGGCCTCTCACTGTTGTGGCCTCTCCCATTGTGGAGCACAGGCTCCGGACGCGCAGGCTCAGTGGCCATGGCTCACGGGCCCAGCTGCTCCGCGGAATGTGGGATCTTCCTGGACGGGGGCACGAACCCGTGTCCCCTGCATCAGCAGAGGGACGCCCAGCCACTGCGCCACCAGGGAAGCCCTGAAAGGTTTTTAAAAATGTAGTGTTCACTTTTGTGGAGGATTACTTTGGGTGTATGGAGTCAGTGTACAACCACCACTTTGAGCTCCTACGGAGTAGAAAGAACATATATATTATCTAGTATCTTGACTGGCTACATAGCCTGCCATCAGTTTAACTCTTTTAGTCACAGTAGCATAATGGGAAAGTACAGTCACTTGAATTGCAGTCATTGTGTCTACATTTGTATGGTATTTTCTTTCCTCATCTGGCTTCCTGATAAAATGGAGAATCAATTTTTTACTGATTTTTACCTGACAGATGCAGTTATCTGTGTGTGTGTTTTTTTTCCCCTGCTGTTAAAAAAGAATGTTGTTTCCTGGTTTTAGATTTATAATTCATTCACCCATTATTAAGTTTTCAGTTAGATGATAAAAGTTTAAGGTTTTGAAATATGATCATAATCAATGAAATATAACTGGAGAAAGAAACAGAAAAAATAGCCATGTGAAAGTAATTCCCAAGGAAGAGCAAGTACTGTGGACAGTGCATATTGATTCTTTTACTTAAGTATTTCTGAATTTAAAAGGACATATCAAATTATTAACACATTTATACCATCTGTGACAACAAATGACAACTTTTATATCATACTTGTTTCATTTATGTTCTCAGATAAGCTACTTCATTATGACCATGAAATTGATGTTCTGATAACTAAGTATATAATTAACAACAGTACTTTGGGTGTATGCTCACGAACATACATAGCTATAATATGCTTCTGGAAATATCTACTTTCATTTAAGCAAATAAGTCCCCTGAAAGCGCCAAGAGGGAAGAAAATGTCAATTCAGCCATCATCCTTTACACTAGCCTTACTTTTTAATATTTTCAGTTACTTAATATGACTGTGTCTTGGACGATTTAGAAACCTATCTGAGACTAAGCACAAAATATTGATTAAGTGGATGTCATATTTATATACTTTTTGCTAAATATTTTAAAATACTTTTCTTTCTTTCTTTCTTATTTTTTTTAAAATTCTACTATAAGAGCTGAATGGAAGACTGAATAGCCTCATTATTGAAGGAGAATTACTCTGTCCCCTGCAATGATTCCAAAAGCTCTTGCACACTTCTTTGGCTGCAGGATATTTGGCAGCTGTTGCACCCCACTGGCAAATCCTATTCATACTTCTTTCCCATTCACCCATTGCCATTGGAGAATTGATTTCTCTCTCCTCTACTCTAACCTTTCCCAATTCATTTTGGATTGTTCAATGTGAAACATTTTAATTTCATATCATACAGCTATTCAGCTCACAATCCCTTTTTTAACCTGTCACCAGGGTAACAGCATAGCATGCTTTCTTTAGGCCATCAAGTTTTTATTTCACATGCTTAATATTGCATTAAATGTTTGCATTTTGTTTAACCCCCCTTAAATACTTTGAACTCTGGATATGTTTTATAGGATAATGAAATCCTTGATTTTGGAATTGAAACTAAATCAACACTATCACTGCATTCATAGTAAAATGTCAAATGATTAATTTACATAATTCAAAAATTATTATTAAAAATCCAAGTGAGCTGATCTGTGTAAGGCAATTTGCTATAGGTAATGGAGGAATATTTGTATTTACGTTCAGCCTTGTTTCAAAAAAAGCTTTAAAGGTGGTTTAGAGAGATTTTGAGTTGGGTAAAAATGCAAGAGTAATGGAATTGGTGCAAATGGAGAAATATATCTTTTGAAGACATTACATGATTTTTCAGTAAAATGTTTTTTTCTGCATGTGTATTATGTATTAGTGAACATTGAAAATGCATTATGTTTACATCTTGATTCTTTGATTTGAATAGATTTGAATTTCTACTTACAGAGCTACCTTTTCATCTTTATCCCAAATAATAGTTTCAGTAAAATTTGTGTGTCTGTGAATAAATTTTATGAAATTTGGAATATTCTGAGAAATATAAAGAAATGTGTAAGAAAAGGAAAGGCAGAGACTAGTAACCCATGTTGTTTGAAAACACTGTTATTTTAAAAAATGTTAGCATAGTAGCTATTTAAGTATCCTTATATTCCATTATTACAATCACTGAAGTTTTCACATTAATCTGTAGGATAAACTCTGAATTAAGCTGTCTATTTTTTTCTTTTAAACCACTTTTTTAGTTTACTTTTTTAAAAAGTTGTTTATGATTTAGTGCTCATTGGGATTTCTGTTTTCTCACAGTGTGTCAGACTCATTTCATACCTTGAATGTTCATATGTAACTAACAGCCCTGAATCTAGATAACATTGGTTTAAATGACCAATATCCTGATCACCTACTTTACAAAGGTCACTTTCTGGGGCTTCCCTGGTGGCGCAGTGCTTGAGAGTCCGCCTGCCGATGCAGGAGACGTGGGTTCGTGCCCCGTTTCGGGAGGATCCCACATGCCGCGGAGCGGCTGGGCCCGTGAGCCATGGCCGCTGAGCCTGCGCGTCCGGAGCCTGTGCTCCGCAAATGGGAGAGGCCACAACAGTGAGAGGCCCCCATAAAGCAAGAAAAACAAAAAAAAAAACAAAAAAAAAAACAAAAAAAAACAAAGGTCACTTTCTGTCATTAGAGTAATTTCCTGAATATGTATTATAATGGTAACTTTCTACCTTTAGAATTAGAGTTATTAAGTTGTTCCAAAGATAACAAATAGTACTCCTTGTGATAAGATGCTTGGGCTTAGAGTAATAATAAAACAGTTTCTGCCCTTTAGGAAGCTTAAAATAGAGTAAGATATGTAGACAATAAACAGATAATTATCAACTCTGAAGACGGCTAGAGGAAAAGTCCAGATTGTCCTGGTGAGGGGACGAGAATATCATTTGCAGGTGTGCCACATTATCTAAATGACCCATTTTCAATAAAAAAAATTACAAGACATGTAAAGAAACATGCAGGGCTTCCCTGGTGGTGCAGTGGTTGAGAGTCCGCCTGCCGATGCAGGGGACGCGGGTTCATGACCCGGTCCGGGAGGATCCCAAGTGCCGCGGAGCGGCTGGGCCCGTGAGCCATGGCCGCTGAGCCTGCACGTCCGGAGCCTGTGCTCTGCGACGGGAGAGGCCGCAGCAGTGAGAGGCCCACTTACCGCAAAAAAACAAAAACAAACAAACAAAAAAAACATGCAAGTATGGCACATTCACAGGATAAAAGTCAATAGAAACTGCCTGAGAGGGGCCCAAATGTTGTACTTATTATACAGTGATCTTTAATAACCTGTTAAAAATATGTTGAAAAGGGCTTCCCTGGTGGGACAGTGGTTGAGAGTCCGCCTGCCGTTGCAGGGGACAAGGGTTCGTGCCCCGGTCCGGGAAGATTCCACATGCTGCGGAGCAGCTAGGCCCGTGAGCCATGGCCGCTGAGCCTGCACGTCCGGAGCCTGTGCTCCGCAACAGGAGAGCCCACGACAGTTAGAGGCCCGCGCGTACCGCAAAAAAAAAAAAAAAAAAAATGTTGAAAGGACTGAAGGAAATCCGATATGAAGAATTAAGGGAAAGTAGGGCAATCATATTTCACTAAATAGAAAATATCAGTAAAAGATAGAAATGATTTTTCTAAAAAAGCAAATAAAAATTCTAGAGATGAAAGTACAGTGCCCACAGTGAAAAAATGCACTGAGGAACTCAGCAGTAGATTTGAGCGGCAGAAGAAGCAATCAGCAAATTTGAAGACATATCAATTGAGATTATCCAGTGTGAGGAGCAGAAAGAAAACTGAAGAAAAATGAGCAGAGCCTCAGAGATCTTTAGGACACCATCAGATATACCAACATACATGCTGAGAGTCCCAGAAGCAGAAGAGAAGAAAGATAAAGGAGCAGAAAGAATATTTAAGGAAAGCGTGACTGCGGGCTTCCCTGGTGGTGCAGTGGTTGAGAGTCTGCCGGCCGGTGCAGGGGACATGGGTTACTGGTCTGGGAAGATCCCACATGCCGCGGAGCAACTAGGCCCGTGAGCCACAACTGCTGAGCCGGCACGTCTGGAGCCTGTGCTCCGCAACAAGAGAGGCCGTGACAGTGAGAGGCCCGCACACCGCGATGAAGAGTGGCCCCCCGCTCGCCACAACTAGAGAAAGCCCTCGCACAGGAACAAAGACCCAACACAGCCAATCAGTCAGTCAGTCAATACATAGAAATGCCGTAGAATTATTTAAAAAAAAAACAGCGTGACTGAAAACATCCCAACTTTGATGAAAAACATTAATCTGCACATTGAAGAAGCTTACGGCTTCCCTGGTGGCGCAGTGGTTAAGAGTCCGCCTGCCGATGCAGGGGACATTGGTTCGTGCCCCGGTCCGGGAAGATCCCACATGCCGCGGAGCGGCTGGGCCCATGAGCCATGGCCGCTGAGCCTGCGCGTCCAGAGCCTGTGCTCCGCAACGGGAGAGGCCACAACAGTGAGAGGCCCGCGTACCACCAAAAAAAAAAAAAACTTATGGGATGCATCTAAAGCAGTGGTTAGAGGGAAATTTAGAGCTGTAAATACATATTAAAAAAGAAGATCTCATATCAGTCACCTCATCTTCCACTTTAGGAAAATAGGAAAAGAAGAGCAAACCAAACCCAAAGCAGGCAGAGGGAAGAAAATACTAAAGATCAGAGAGGAAATAAATGAAATAGAGAATAGAACAACAATAGAAGAGATCAGTAAAAGCAGAATTTGGTCCTTGGAAAGATCAGCAGAAATGACAAACTTTTAGGTAGACTGGCCAAGAGAGAGAGAGAGATTCAAATAGCTAAAATCAGTAATGAAACAGGGATTATACATACAGACCTTACAGAAATTAAAAGGATTATAAGGAAATAATGTGAACAATTGCATGCCAACTTCGATAAAATGGAGAAATTTGGAGAAAGATGCAAGCTACTGACACTAACTCAAGAGGAAATAGAAAATCTGAATAGACCTGAAAGAGATTGAATTAGTCGTCACAAAATTTCCCAGAAAGAAGAAACCCGGGATTAGATGGCTTCACTGGTGAATTCAGTGAAGTATTTAGAAAGAAATTAATACTAATCTTTCACAAACTCTTCCAAAAATAGAAAAGAAGGATAAAATTTGCAACTCATTCTCCATGGCCAGTATTACCATGATACCAAATCCAGATAAAGATGTTAAAAAAAAAACTGAAGACCAATATCCCTCATATATATTAATGCAAAAAATCCTCAACAATATTCTAGCAAAGTAAATTCATGAATATATAAAATGATTATATACCATAACCAAGTGAGTTTTATCCTACGTATACACAGTTGGTTCAACATCCAAAAAACAATCAATGTGACAAATCATGTTAATAGAGTAAAGGGGAAAAATCACAGAATTATCTCAATAAATGCAGGAAAAACGTTAGGCAAAATCCAGCAGCCTTTCATGATAAAAACATTCAACCAGGGACTTCCCTGGTGGTGCAGTGGTTAAGAATCCGCCTGCCAATGCAGGGGGCACGGGTTCGAGCCCTGGTCCGGGAAGACCCCACGTGCCGTGGAGCAGTGAAGCCCGTGTGTCACAACTACTGAGCCTGCGCTCTAGAGCCTGCAAGCCACAACTACTGAGCCTGCGTTCCGCAACTACTGAAGCCTGTGTGCCTAGAGCCCGTGCTCCACAGCAAGAGAAGCTACCGCAATGAGAAGCCCATGCACCGCAACGAAGAGTAGCCCCCACTCGCCACAACTAGAGAGAAAGCGTGTATGCAACAACGAAGACCCTATGCGGCCAAAATAAATAAATAAATCTAGTAAAAAAGAAAAAACCAAAACACTCAAAACCAATTAGGAATAGAAAGGAACTTCCTCAACCTAATGAAGGCCATCTACGAAAAATCCACAGCTAACATCATATTTAGTGGTACACAGATGAATGTTTTTTCTGCTAAGGTTGGGAATAAGACAAGGAAATTTGCTGTTACTTTTTTCAACATTGTACTAGAGTTCCTAGCTTGGGCAGTTTGGCAAGAAGAATTAAAGGTATCAAGATGGGGAAGAAGTAAAACTATCTCTGTTTGCAGGTGACATGATGTTGTATGTAGAAAATCTTAAGGAATTCACAAAAAAACCTATTTAGAACTAATAAATGACTTCTGCAAGGTTGTGGAATATAAGAATGATATATAAATATCAATTTTATTTTTATGCAATAGCGGTGTTATAACCAGAAATAAAATTAACAAAACAATTTTATTTTACAGAAGCACCAAAAAGAATACAATACTTAAGCACAAATTTTTTTAAAAAAGAAGTGTAAGACTGGTTTACCAAAAACTACAAAACAATGGTTGAAATAAAGACAGTTTAAATAAATGGGTTAGCATCCCACATTCACAGATCAGAGGACCTAATATTAGTGACATACAGATTTGATGTAATCCCTATTAAACCCCAGCTGTGTTTTTCTGCAGAAATAATCATACTCCAAAATTTGTACAAAAATGCAAGAGATTCAGCATAACCAAAACAATCTCAAAAAAAGAAGAACAAAACTGGAGGACTCATACTTCCCGATTTTAAAACTTAGTACAAAGTTACAGTAATCAAGACAGTTTGGTACTGGCATAGGAATAGTAGATGTGTTGATCAATGGAATAGAACTAAGCGTCCAGAAATAAATTGTTACAGTATGATCAGTTGATTTCAGCAAGTATTATGAAGACAATCCGATGGGTAAAGAATAATTGTTTTCAGTAAATGCTGCTGGGGTAGCTGGATATCTCCATGTCAGAAATTGAAGTTGGATCCCTCCCTCCACTGTGCAAAAAATGAACTTTTAAAAAAAGCACGAAACTAAGAGCGAAGCTACAAAACTCTTAGAAGGAAACATAGAAGTTAATCTTTGTTACTTTTGGTTAGTCAGTGATTTCTTATGTAAGAGTCAAGTGCATAAGCAACAAAAGAAAAAAAATAGATAAATTGTATTGCATCAAAATGAAGAGTTTTTGTGTTTTAAAGGACAGCATCAAGTAAGTGAAAAGACAGCCTACAGAATGGAGGAAAATACTTGCAAATCATATATTTGGTAAGAGATTTTTGTCTAGAATATATAAAGAATTCTTATAACTCAATAATAAAAAAGAAAACCCAATTAAAAAATGGGCAAAGGAATGAATATAAATTTTTCCAGCGGAGATATACAAATGGTCAACAAGCCCATGAAAAGATGCTCAGCATCACTAGTTATTAGGGAAATGCAAATCAAAATGAGATACCACTTTACATACACTAGGCTGACTGTAATCAAAAAGACAATAACAAAGTGTTGCTGATGATGTGGAGAAATTGGGACACTTATACATTCCTGGTGGAAATTTATGAGTAAAATGATTTAAACCTGGAAATAATTTGGCAGTTTCTCAAAATGTAAGACAGCATCACATGATCCAGCTATTCCACTCTCAGCTATATATACCCAAGGGAGATTAACCCATATGTCCACACGAATGTTGTATACAAATGTTCATAGTGGGCATTTTTCATAATAAGCAGGCAGTGGAAACGTCCATGAAGTGATTAATAGATATATAATGTTAAATAAAATGTGGTGTATTTATAGAATGGAATATTATTCAGTAATAAAAATAAATGAGATACTTCATACAACATGAGTGAAATTTCAAAACACTATGCTAAATGAAATAAGGCAGGCACAAAAGACTACAAGTTTTATGATTCATTATATATGAAATGTCTAGAATAAGCAAAGTGTAGAAATAGAGTGTGCATTAGTAGCCGCATAGGGCTGCATAGGCCAGAGGGGGAAATGTGAAATGACCGCTAATGGGTCCAAAGTTTCCTTTTGGGGTTATGAAAATGTTTTAAAATTGGTTCTGGTGATGGATACACAACTCTGTGAATATACTAAAAACCAATGCATTGTACACTTCAGGTGAGTTCAATTTATGATATGTGAATTTTATGTCACTAAAGCTGTTTACAATTTTAAAAAATTATTATATATGTTATATTTAAGAATTTATTTTCCTGATGGTGTAATAGAAGTTCAAATTTTAGGAATTAAAATGAGACATCATTGTATCTTCTAGCATGATGGCGTTTTCTTTAAGAATATTTCTTCTGTAATTACAAAAGACATGGAGGAACCTTAAATGCATAATACTAAACGAAAAGAAGCCAATCTGAAAAGGCTACGTTCCGTATGATTGTAGCTGTACAGCATTCTGGAAAAGGCAAAACTGGAGACAGTAAAGATCAGTGGTTGTCAGGGATTCGGCGGGGGTGAGGACGGGAGGTTGAATAGGTAGGTAGAGCACGGGATTTTTTAGAGCAGTGCAACTATACTTTATGATACTTTAATGGTAGATACGTGTCCTAATACATTTGTTCAGACCCTAGAATGTACAACACAAACAGTGATCCCTATGGACATTAGTTAATAATAATAATGCATCAGCTTTGGTTCATCAGTTGTAACAGATGTACTGCACTAATGCAGGATGTTAATTAACAGGGATACTGTGTCGGGTGGGGTGAGTGAGGGTATGTTTAGGAAAATCTTTGTACTTCCTGCTGAAGTTTTCTGAAAACCTTAAACTGCTGTAAAAGATTAAAAATTAATTTTTTAATTAAAAATTCTCCTGAAGGTAAGATTTTTTAAAAAAATTAATAAGCCACAGAGGGGGAGAACATATTAATAATACATAAATCTGACAAAGGCTTTCTATCTGATGTAAAGAACTCCTGCAAATCAGTAATAATAAGGCCATAATAATAAGGCCAACATCCTAATACAAAATGGGCAAAAACTTGAATACAAGTGGCCAATAAGCACTAATGTGTAGGTGTTCAACCTTACTAGTCCTAAGGGAAGTGCATATGAAGAGTTGTGGTTTCTCAGCCTCCAGTCTGGCTAGAGTAGAAGGACTAACAGCAGCAAATGGTGGCAAGGCTGTGGAGCAAACTCCATTGCTGATGGGAGTATAGGTATGTTTTAATTGAGTGAGGGGATGTTTAGGAAAATCTTTGTACTTCTTGCTGAAGTTTTCTGAAAACCTTAAACTGCTGTAAAAGATTAAAAATTAATTTTTTAATTAAAAATTCTCCTGAAGGTAAGATTTTTTAAAAAAATTAATAAGCCACAGAGGGGGAGAACATATTAATAATACATAAATCTGACAAAGGCTTTCTATCTGATGTAAAGAACTCCTGCAAATCAGTAATAATAAGGCCATAATAATAAGGCCAACATCCTAATACAAAATGGGCAAAAACTTGAATACAAGTGGCCAATAAGCACTAATGTGTAGGTGTTCAACCTTACTAGTCCTAAGGGAAGTGCATATGAAGAGTTGTGGTTTCTCAGCCTCCAGTCTGGCTAGAGTAGAAGGACTAACAGCAGCAAATGGTGGCAAGGCTGTGGAGCAAACTCCATTGCTGATGGGAGTATAGGTATGTTTTAATACTTTGGAAAACAGTTTGGCAGTTTTTGTAAAATTAAACATACGTTCACCGTAGAATTTCCACTCTTAGATTTTTTACGCACAAGAAATGAAAACGTAAGTCCTCAAAAAAGACTTGTATAAAGAATGTTTATAGTGGCTTTGTTCATAAGAGTCCCAAACTGGAAACAACCCAAATGCCCGTCAACAAAAGGGTGAACGCATTTTAGTATGCTTGTATTATACAGTAGAGTACTACTCTGCAATCGAAAAAGAATGAATGATTCAACTTGAATGAACCTCAGAATTATAGTGGGCAAAAACCACACACGAGAGTGCATATTTTTGAAGTTTGTTTATGTGACACTATTGTTGAACTGTTGTGGGGAAGATAAATGATGGAACTTAAGGTTTTTGAATTTCACTGTATGTAAATTGTATATTAATATTGAATAACAGGTTGTTGAAATAATAGAGGTGGACTTCAGATATTATTGCACCAAATTATTATAATGATGATAGTGTCTCTTATTTAGCCTTTATGTGCCAAGCACCAGTCTAACCATTTTATACCTTTTATTTCATTTAATCAACATGTGAATTAAGTATTCTTACTGTCTTTGTCTTACTGACAAGGAAACTGAGGCACAAGGAGTATAGTAACTTGTAAAGGTCATGTAGCTTTTGTGGTCAGGGATCAATCAGTCAGACACTAGGGGCTGCGGGGGTGATTGTTAATCACCACCATCATTGTCTTTCTTCACTAGTTGTGCCCAAAGTTCATATTGAGAACCATAAACCCTTACTGGTGGAAGAAGAAAATAGGGTTTGCATAATATTAAAATGTGTTTAAGATTATAAGTCATACTATCCATTTCTAGATTCAGGTGTCATTTGTGTAATGCTAAGACTCCAGACTTGGTAATGTTCCTTAACTCTTTCTAGCACTATTTTGTGATACACATTCTTCTACACAGTCTCCTACATTCTAAAGTACACATTTTAAACTGCATACAGTCAGAAGTCTATTCCTCCACTATGACAAGTTCTAGCTTTGAAGAGGTTCTCTGAAAATGCTGCTTTTATCTTTCTTCTGCAGTGATGAACTTTAATGTTGGAGTGTTGCAAGTTCTCACATAATAAGGCTTAGATTTTTGTTTGGTTTGGCAGTAGACTTCTGTTTAAAATTCTTTTAATCTGTTCATTGCATGCTTTGTGTATTCATTTTGATAGCTGATGGCTCTGTGAAGAATTTTATGTGAATTTATCACACTAATAAAACTCTTCCTCCATCCCAACTTGCTAAAAGTGGGGTTTTCAGCGAATTGTTGAATTTTTGTCTTCTTTGGTTTTTTTTTTTTTTCCTGGAGGAAATAAGACACAATTCATACACTAGATCTAAAGTTTCATTAAAATTGCTTATACCCTGTCTCAGGCATTTTAAGTGGGCCATCTGTCTAAACATCTCTCTCCTTTTTTTTCTGATCATTTCCTCGACTTATTCATGAGCCATGGGAGGGCTCCTTTGTAGTCTCCATGTAGCTGGTTCTGTCTACCCCCACTGAATACATCTATGTGCTTGCATAACATATCTTTTCACCATGCTGGAAATTCTCTGAACTTGGTGCAGATGAATGGCCCACTTTTCTGAAGGCCTTTTTCTTCCTGCAAAGATTTGTATGCAGAAGCTGACCTCTGCAGCCATGGAATGCAGCATATTATTCTTGATCATTTTACAGACCACCCACTGTGAAAGTTATGATGAAGGATTGCTTAATGATTCTTTGACCACTAACATTGTTTTAACTCAGTATTTCACTCCTAAATAGGTAATGGCACAATTGTAAACCAGCATTTCTGAGTGTCTGATACTATGGTTTTGAGATGCTTATAATCCTTGATAACTAAAGATGCTGTTAGTTATGTTTACACAAAATCTGCTTTAACAAATGACATGCAATAGCAACATACTTGAGTTAGTATTCCTTGCACCTTTTTGAGTAAAATATTCCAATAAGTTTAAATGTATTAGCATTAACATCTGTGACAGTCAGCTGACAGCTTTTTACCATAAAATGTAGAAAAATTTAGTTTAATTGAGCATATTCATTTTGGCTGACTGATGATAATCAAAGTGGACAGGTCTGGGTAAGAGCTGTTATTTGATTTGCTTTGTGAGTAGCTGTTTATGTGAATTCCTTTTTACTGGTTGGTTGGTTTGTTTTTGAAGTAGTAGCTTAAATGGTATCAGCTTTCCAGTTAACTAATAAAGTCACATAGATGAAATATTTGATCAGATGGCAGCCTCTTTCACTAGACAGACACTTCAGTAGAGGGGGCTGCTTTCTGTGTATCATTACTACAGTGAGTTGAGTAAAGCTCCAAGACTCCCGCCCCTACCCCCCACTTTCAGAGAGTTGTTCATAAAATCTTCTTTGAGACTATTTTGGATTTAGTGAAGAAATATAATTCTTTTTTAAAATTTAAAATATAACTTTAGGTAATTATTATCATTATAGACACATTTGTGCTGGTGGAGTTAATTTCATTGTTTTGAAATAATTCTTGTTAATCTGGTTTCAGTAATTTTGCAGAAATAGAGCACATATACTTTCAGGTTGATATGTATTATTATCTCTATTTATAGTTATAGTTTATTTCTATTGTAGAGCTTATTGATATTTATACTGGGCATATATGCCCAACCCCATCCATTTTATTCAAAAACAAAACAAAACAAACTACTTGCAAACTTATGTAAAGCCAGAAGGAATCATAGCGAACTTTGTTTGTAGAAGAGTGAACTCATATAAAGAGATTCCACAGTTTGTCCCTCTTTTCTTGGTGTCTCAAGGTCTTGCTTTCACAGAGAAGCCTCTTTCTATATGGTTAGAAAAGTGCTGCTTCAGGAGTCTTGTGCTCAGAAGCAGCAGCAGCTTTCCCCTGTTATCTCACCAACTCTGCTCTGATCCTTATTTTACAGGGGTGGAAATTTTGGTTCAAAGGGATTGAATGAGCTCCTGGTACAATGCTAGTAAGAGAACGGGCTGAGATTAGACCTCAGCATTTCAACTCAGAAGAGCCTATGCTCTCTCTACAGGTCCTCTTGGGGCAGGTTCTAACACATATGAAACAGATGTGGATCAAAATAAAACAGTGGAAAAATAAATAGTAGTTAGGTTCCAAAGAGTGGCGACTACATCTCGCCACCATCTGTAGGATTGCTTTCTGTGGGAAAATGTGTTCTGCTTTTGAACAGGATGTCAGGATCAACAACTTCCCAAGAAGCCTCTTGGGAAATTGGGCTCCACATTTATTTGAAAGACTTATTGGGCCACTGAATTGTGAAAAGTATTAAGCGTATACTAGAGGTTAAGTAGAAGGGAGATCACTGAAGTTTGTACTATAATTAGGTGAGGAAGATAAATATTCTTTTTGAAAAATCTGTTAGTTTGAGAAGCAGAGAGAAGGAATCTAAAGTTTCCTTAATGGGATTTCAGTTATGGGGGAGAACAAGAGTATAGGCCTAGAGTTGGGACTAATCATCATAATAAAAATGAACACTTATATGCATTATTTAATTTTATCCTCAATACATCACTATGATGCAGACGCTATTATATCTTAATTTTATACATAAGGAAACAGACTTTTGCTCAAGGTCAGAGCTGATTAATGACAGAGCTGGGTTTTCTGCCAACTTCGGCAAGTCATTGGCACCTGAGCTTGTAGCCACTGTGCTTGGTTACCCCACTCATGTCAGCTTGGCTCAGTTCGGTTTGTGAAGGAATTTCAGGCCTTGGCCCAGCCGGATATACAAGTCAGAGAATAATCAGAAATAAAATGAAATGCAAAGAGTGGGGACTTATTTTTTAAGAAACTTGAATGACGGGTTGATTAATTAAGGTTTAACCTGGTGTAAAATAGAAAACCACAGAACAGTCTTGAACAGGAGAGTGATCTAATTATCGAGGATAGCAGAGTCCAGAAAGCCAGGCTGCACAGTAATCTAGCCATGAGGTGGTTTCTGTCATCGCAGTACTCCTGAGAGGATGGGGTGTTAAAACCTCATTTGAAGTTGTACCAGGTGAGCATAGTGAGTTCATCCACACAGTCCCAGGCAGCCTGGGGGAGCCTGGGAGCTCAAGGCTCGCTCTCCTTCAGTGGCTCACAGTGTGTCCCTGGGGAGACACGGTGTCTCCTGTGAGGGGCTTGGCACCTAGTGGATGCTCCACTGCTTCTTTCCCACTTCACCCCTCAGCCCTTTCTCCCCAGCCTGTGCTGAGGTTTGGGGATATAAAATAAGGCATGATCTTGGGCTTTTAGGAGCTCACAGGCCAATGCGGGGAGACAAACATGAACAAACAAATGCCCTGTGGACAAGATGCCAACAGAGGCCAACCTGGATCGCAGAGTCACCCTCCTCCTTTCCCTTCTCTCTGCCCCATATGCCTTCTCTCTCTCTCTCTCTCCCCCACCTTCCTGTCCCTCCTCTCTCCTCCCTTGTTGTTCTTTCAAGCTCTCATGCGTGAAGCTCTGTCCTCTGAAACAGTCCTCTTCAAATTGCCAAAAAAGAATCTTCCAGACCTACAGTGTGCATTAGTCTTGATTTGTTTATGCATTTTTTTAACTTTAATTTTTATCTGTGTAGTATTAAAAACATTTTCTTCATCTTCAGAAAATAATTCAGTTAGTAGTGTGCTGAATACAAATATTCACCTCAACTTATTAATCATCCTCCATTAGACATCGTGACTAGAGGTGATTTGATTCTAATCATAAATTTTTTGACTATGACTTTTTTTTATTGACTACACAGAGACTCGTTTGAAATTCAGGGGGGTGTTATATTAAAACGTAGCCTGCAACATTTTTTTAGAACTAAGAATTAAGCCAGAGTCGTGATACTACATGTTTAGTGCTTAGTCAGTATTACTTCACAACTATAAATAATGTAAATATGCCATACTTAAGTTCGGTTAATTCAGAAATCATTAAAATTTTGTTACTTTAAAAACTGGGGAGAAACAGTTGTATTCCAAAAATGTTTTTTGTTGGCTGCTTGTCCCAATTTTTCTGGAGCACGTAATATTGATCATTCACAGGAAAAGACCTGTGTGTTAAGACTAGCATCAGTGATGTTGTTTTCTCACCCAGACAAACAAACAAACAAGAAACTGAAACAAAAAACTGGACACAAGGAAACTTTTGGAGGTGATGGATATGTTTATTACCTTGATTGTGGTGATGGTAACATGAGTGAATAAATATGTCCAAATGCATCAAATTGTATACATGTGCAGTTTTTTGCATACGAATTATAACTCAACCTGAAAAAAGAAAAGATTAGCATTGTAAGATTTTAAAAACAGTCTTGAACAATGACCAAATATTGAAAAGAAATTAACATTGCTTAAAGGAGGTTAATTTTTGAAGGACTGTCAAAATTAAGCAGCTCAAATTCATAGACGAGGTGATGGTACCACAATTATTTCAGAATGACTGCTGTTGTCTTTGGAGTGTCTGTGTGTGTGTGTGTGTGTGTGTGTGTGTGTGTGTGTGTGTGTGTGTGTGTGGGGCTGTGTGTGTGTGTGTGTGTGTGTGTGTGTGTGTGTGTGTGTGTGTGTGTGTGTGTGTGTCTGTGTGTGTGTGTCTGTGTGTATGTGTTCTTTTTTGGTTTTAATCTCTCTAGTTTCCATCTTAAAGCTTTTTCCAAGGATAGAATGTTCTGAAGTGCAGTGTTTGGCGGTTTTACTCTGCACACTTAATGTCAAAGGAAAATCAGTTAACTGAGAGAGAATAATATAAAATTATTAACTCTTTTTCTTTTCTTGTCTTTCTACTTCAGAGTGCCTATTGTAAAACCACAAGTGGCCAACTGGGAGCTCTCAGTAAAATTGCATGATGAAGTTTATACCGTCGTAGCATCCAACAGTGGGCCAACATTCTCTGTGAGTTTTATTTTTTTATTTTTGATAATCTTGAAATTACCTATGAATATTTAAAACAATTTTTAACACATTCCATGAGTCTCATCTTTTGAATCTACGACATAGCTATGTATCTGTTTCATTTTCTTTAGGAAGCTGAATGTAAATGGAAATTTTTGTCTCTTATGTTAAAGAGGAAATGTATTCCCAGACTTAGCCACATTCTAAACCCACTTCCTGACACCTGATTCATTTTTCTTTTGTTATTGAAAAGTAATACTTTTGCCTTTGTTATAGAGAAGAGCATCTTTAATGATAATTCCAAATGTATGATAGCTGTGTTTCTTTTAAAACAAGTAATCTGAAGCCTCATATAACATTTTCTTGAGATTTCATGTTGTGAGACATCTTTCAGGCTAAATTGACCTGACAGTGACATTCCTTTTGTCTAGAAGAACTTAAACGCCTTGGATAGTATCCATGACAGAACTGCTTTAGTTTAAGATTGATCTTCTGTGGTATGAATGACATGTTTAAATTCTGTGGTTTAAGATTGCCAGAAAAATACCATGAGGAGTTACTGTTTTATTTTTATTTATTTATTTATTTATTTATTTGGGCCACACGGCTTGTGGGATATTAGTTCCCCGCAGGGATTGAACCCGGGCCCCAGCAGTGAAAGTGCCAAGTCCTAACTACTGGACCACCAGGAAATTCCCAAGAGTTACTATTATAACTTGGGTCCTTTTATACTTTCAGCATGAACCCACAGAAGCTGCTATATAGTTATATAGTTAGTATAATGAATATTAATCTACATTTCTCCTCTCATGGCTAAGTTGCATTGAAATCTCATTTTATTGGGGGGGGGGGAATGACTTTTCATCAAAAGATTTAAGCAGGATATGAAAATCAAAATAATATAATTTCATTGAAACAACACCCAGAGAGGCTCGAAGTATATGGCAGATTCTTGATCCCAGGTAGAAAATACTGCATCAAGAATTAATGAGAATTCATTTATCCAGCAAATACTTATTACATGCCTACCGTGTGCTAGGTTAAGTATGAGGCTGTTACACTGGAGAAGGTGACATTCTGTGTGATCGTCAGAGTCACAAGTAAATGAGATTAATTCCTGAATTAAGGGTGGTCTCCTTGGTTGTCTTTAAATTTTGTGATTCATCCTGTATGCCAAAATTGCTAAAGCATTTGTTACTAAAAGATTTTTGCTCAACTGTCTTAAAATGGAAACTATGATAGAGTTAAACAGTGGTCTTAAGATATATTTTGTATGAATTTATGTGATTATGTTCCTCCTTTCTATCTGATTATTTTAAAAAATAGCTTATAAGTGGACACAACTGTACATCAGGTTGAGTAACAAATTACATGTATTGAATAGTAAAAAATATAGTGTAGCATTTTCCTCAGGGAAGGTTAACTACAAAAATGTAGACTTTAGCATAATTTTCAGTTCTGTACTGAGTCACCACTGAAGTGTTATTCTTAATCTGATACTCTGATACAGTGTTTCTCTAAGCAGTGCCTTGCCTTAATAAGAAAACCGCCCAAATTACTTCTTAGAGCTGTTATTTCTTTGGGCTTGTTTCAGATTCCATGTTGGAAAGCTAGAGACCATTGGCTTGACAGCTCAAGTGGTGTCTTTTGAATTTTTCCTGTAGAATTACCCCCTGTTTTACTTTTTAGCTCATGAAGAAAGTAGGTTTATTTAAAAAACACATCAAAATTAATGCATTAAAAATTTCCCTGGAAAATATCCACCTTGATATATAGTATCAAAAACTACTTCCTGTATGTATTGGCTTAGCTACTATCAGAAGCATCAAACCTAATAAAAATGGAGTATTACTGATAGTATAGCCCTTTTTCCTAACTGTATTTGGACTGAGCTGCATTTGACATCAGTATTATGAAAGGAGACAAGCTGAATAGTGTCACCCTCTGCCACATCAACGGAAAATTAATCAGCCTAGAGGTGACAGTCCAGGTTAATGACCCAAGAGGTAGTACATATTTGTTTACCGCACAGTAATGTGTTCATGTTTTCTAAAGTTCTTTTATTAAAAACTTTTTAAAAATTATAAGGTATTTCAAATGAGGAAAATATGGCAAATGTACAAATCTGCTATATAGGTCTCCTATTACAACAGAAAAACACCCCTAGATACAGCTAAATCTCTTCTTTACATCATCCCATCTGCCTCTTCCTCCCTAGCAGTGACAGCTGTCCTGAAGGTATATGTGTCTTTCTTGTACATGTTGTTACACTTCAGTGTGCCATAATAATAGTGAAACATTTCATGTACCATAATCATAGTGAAAAAGAAAATTGTGAAAAATATATATACTTAATGATACCATTTATGTAAGATTTAAAAATACACAAAGCAAAAACTGTTCAATTTACAATAGCACCAAAAAGAATAAGATTACTTAGGAATAAACTTAACACGTAGAGGACAAAGACTTGTACACTGGAAACAACAAAATGTTGCTGAAGGAAATTAAAGAGGACACAAATAAATGGAAAGCCATCTCATGTTCATGTATTGGAAGACTTAATGTTGCTATAAATGTTAATATTATCCAAAGCGATCTACAGATTCAGTGTCATCCCTATCAGAATCCCAACTGAGTTTTTGCAGAAACAGAAGAAAAATCCAGAAATTCATATCAATCTCAAGGGACCCCAAATAGTTAAAACAATTTTGAAAAAGAAGAACAAAGTTGGAGAGCTCACACTTCCTGATTTCAAAATTTATTACAAAACTGCAGTAATCAAAACTGTGGCATACTAGTAAGACAGACACATAGACCAACAGAATAGAATTGAGAGCCAGAAATAAACCCTTGGATATATAATCAAGTGATTTTTTAAAAATAAATTTATTTATTTACTTATTTATTATTTTTGGCTGCATTGGGTTTTTGTTGCTGTGTGCGGGCTTTTCTCTAGTTGCGGCGAGCAGGGGCTGCTCTTTGTTGCGGTGCGAGGGCTTCTCATTGTCGTGGCTTCTTTTGTTGTGGAGCACCAGCTCTAGAGCGCAGGCTCAGTAGTTGTGGCGCACAGGCTGAGTTGCTCTGCGGCATGTGGGATCTTCCCAGACCAGGGCTCGAACCCTTGTCCCCTGTATTGGCAGGCAGATTCTTAACCACTGTGCCACGAGGGAAGTCCCTATAATCAAGTGATTTTTGACAGGGAGTGCCAAGACCATTCCATAAGGAAAGGACAGTCTTTTCAACAAATAGTACTGGGAAAAGTGGATATCCACATGCAAAAGAATGAAGTTGGACCCTTACCTTACACCTCATGCAAAATTAACTCAAAATGTATTGAAGACCTAAATGTAAAAGCTAAAGCTGTAAAACTCTTAGAAGAAAATAGGGGAAAATCCTCATGATGTTGGATTTGATGATAATTTCTTGGGTATGACATCAAAAGCATAGGCAGCAAAAGAAAAATATTTAAGTTACACTACATCAAAATTTAAAACTTTTGTGCATCAAAGGCAACGAGTGAAAAGGCAGTTCATGGAATGGGAGAAAGTATTTGCATATATGTGATATATTTCCATATTATTCAGAATATATAAAGAACTCAACAGCCGAAGAAACAACCTGATTTAAAAATGGGCAACGGACTTGAATAGACATTTCTCCAAAGAAGATATACAGATGACCAACAAGCACATGAAAAGACACTCAACATTGCTGATCATTAAGGAAACACAAATCAAAACTATAATTGAAGATAACTCACAGCAGTTAGGATGGCCACCATTAAAAAAAGAAGGAAAAAAAAAATTCCAGAAAATAATAAGTGCTGGTGAGGAGGAGAGAAACTGGAACCCTTGTGTACTCTTGGTGCAGCTGCTGTGGAAGACAGTATTGTGGTTCTTCAAAAAAAATTAGAAGTAGAGCTATCATATGATCCAGCAATTCCACTGCTAGGTGTTTATCCAAAAAATTGAAAGCAGGGTCTTGAAGAGATATTTGCACACTCATGTTTAGAAGCCTTATTCACAATAGCCAAGAGGTGGAAGCAACCCAAGGGTCCAGTGACAGGTGAATGGGTAAATAAAATGTTATATACATGAAATGAAATATTATTTAGCCTTTAAAAGGAAGAAAATTCTGACACCTTTTGTCAGAATTCATTACAAATTTGATACAAACCAATGCAAATTAGTATTTTAGTGAAAAAAATTTTAAAGTAGGGAGGATGAAAATTTGGTGAAATAAAGAAAGCAATGAAGAAGCAGTAGAAGATAAAGTATTTTATGTGTTGTAGGTTTTCATTCTAACTGAATACAAGTGTCAGAATGAATAGCAGAATTAAGTATACGACCTGGTAAATACAAAGTTGAAATATTATGTAGCTTATTAAGATGATAAACTCATAAATGTAAAAAACAAATTGATTTTTTATCTATAATATTTTCATGATTCCCTTCTGGATTCCCAAGATGTTTTCCACTTCTCTTTTATTCTGCATAACACAAAAAACTGCTCAAAATAGTTCAGGATAAAAGAAAAGAATAATGTGTTTATCTTAAAGATGGCAGACTAAATTCATATTGAAGACAATTCACTTTGAAGAAAAATGTCAGAGTACTCTTGATGTGAAGAAAATTAGCTTAGGAATTTGGCCTTCCCAAGGATGAAAAAATGAGCACTGTACATGTACTGAAAAAAATTTTTTGTCCAATATTTCATGATAACTACTAATAAACTAGAAAAAAGTTATATATGATCCTCGATATTGAATTAGATATTCTTTGTTACAGTGATCCACTGATAGACATTTTTCTTTTTTTGTGGTATGCGGGCCTCTCACTGTTGTGGCCTCTCCCATTGCAGAGCACAGGCTCCGGACGCGCAGGCTCAGCGGCCACGGCTCAGGGGCCCAGCTGCTCCGCGGCATGTGGGATCTTCCCGGACCGGGGCACGAACCCGTGTCCCCTGCATCGGCAGGCGGACTCTCAACCACTGCGCCACCAGGGAAGCCCTGATAGACATTTTTCTACGGACCTTGTAAACTGCTTCTCAAGAATAATCAGAATCAGAATCTTTAGACTTGGAATTTTGGCATATCAATGTAATTTTTGTGCTAATGGTTATGAAGAAAAATCTAAATGATCTAAAATAACATTTAGTATTAAGGTCAAGGAAAATAATACTTTGGTTTTTAAAAAACTCTTTCCGTTTATTTTCCTAAATTTTTTATTTTTATTTTGCTTATTATAGAAAGGTCAAAAGCTAACTTTCTGATAGGTGTAAAACTTTGCTACCATTTTAAATTACAGTCACAATCCTTTCATTCTTTCAACTTCAAGTAAGTTTTGTATTGGTAAAATTTATATTAGAAGTTAAATGGCGGGACTTCCCTGGTGATGCAGTGGTTAAGAATCTGCCTGCCAGTGCAGGGGACATGGGTTCAATCCCTGGCCCTGGAAGATCCCACATGCCACGGAGCAGCTAAGCCCGTGTGCCACAAGTAATGAGCCTGCACTCTAGAGCTCACGAGCCACAACTCCTGAGGCTGTGTGCCACAACTACTGAAGCCCGCATGCCTAGAGCCCATGCACCGCAACAAGAGAAGCCACCACAATGAGAAGCCCACGCACCACAATGAAGAGTAGCCCCTGCTCACAGCAACTAGAGAGAAAGCCTGTGCGCAGCAACAAAGACCCAGTGCAGCCAAAATTAAATTAAAAAAAAAAAGTTAAAGGGCAAAGATTCACTTCTGGAACAGCAGCAAACCAACTATAATTGCTGAATAATATTTAAAAATCTCTGCAGAGTATATGTTGTTGTATGTCGAAAATTCTACAAAACCCATTAAGAAACTACTACAGATAGTAAACAAATTTAGCAAGGGTACAGGATACAAAATAAGTATATAAAAATCAAGTGTATTTCTATGCACTTTCAGTGAACCATCCAAAAATAAAATTATGGAAACCATTTCATTAACAAGAGCATCAAAAGAATAAAATACTTAGGAGTAAATTTAACAAAAGAAATGCAAAACCTATACTGTGAAAACTACAAACTATTGAAAAATCAGATCCAAATAAATAGAGAACATTTCATATTCATGAATTAAATGACTAAATATTAAGATGGCAGTACTTGCCAAATTGGTCTACAGATTCACTGTAATTCCTATCAGAATCCAAGCTTTATTTTTGTCAGAAATTGGCAAGGTGATACTCTTAACATTCAAATAGAAATGTAAGGAGTCCAGAATAGCCAAAATAATCTTGAAAAAAAGAACAAAGTTGGAGAACTTATTTCCCCCTTTCAAAACTTATTACAAAATAGTCTTGAAATCAAGACAGTGTAGTATTTGCATAAAGAAACATACAGATCAATAGAATAAAAATGAGAATCCAGAAGCAAATCCATAAATGTATGGTCAAGTGATTTTTGACGAAGGTGCCAAAATAATTCAGTGGGGAAAGTATAATCTTTTCAACAAATGGTGCTGGAACAATTGCGTATCCATATGTAGAAAAATGAAGTTGGATCCCTACCTTGTAGTGAGTTAATATAAAAAAATTAACCCAAGGGACTTCCCTGGTGGTCCAATGGTAAAGAATCCACCTTCCGGTGCAGGGGATGTGGGTTCAATCCCTGATTGGGGGACTAAGATCCCACATGCCACGGGGCAGCTGAATCTGCGCTCCACAACTACTGAGCTCGCGCACCTCAACGAGAGAGCCCACGTGCTCTGGAGCCTGCACACCACAACTAGAGAAGCGAAAACCCGCATGCCACAACTAGGGAGAAGCCCGCGTGCCGCAACAAAAGATCCTGCATGCTTCAATGAAGATCCTGGGGCTTTTTCCAAGATGGCGGAGGAGTAAGACGCAGAGATCACCTTCCTCCCCACAGATACACCAGAAATACATCTACACGTGGAGCAACTCCTACAGAACACCTACTGAACGCTGGCAGAAGACCTCAGACCTCCCAAAAGGCAAGAAACTCCCCACGTACCTGGGTAGGGCAAGAGAAAAAAGAATAAACAGAGACAAAAGGATAAGGACGGTACCTGCACCAGTGGGAGGGAGCCGTGAAGGAGGAAAGGTCTCCACACACTAGGAGCCCCTTCGCGGGCAGAGATTGCGGGAGGCGGAGCGGGGAGCTTCGGAGCCGCGGAGGACAGCACAGCAACAGGGGCGCGGAGGGCAAAGCGGAGAGATTCCCGCACAGAGGATCGGCGCCGACCGGCGCTCACCAGCCCGAGAGGCTCGTGTGCTCACCCGCCGGGGGCGGGCGGGGCTGCGAGCTGAGGCTCGGTTTCGGTTTCGGTCGGAGCTCAGGGAGAGGACTGGGGTTGGCGGCTTGAACATAGCCCGAAGGGGTTAGTGCGCCACGGCTAGCCGGGAGGGAGTCCGGGGAAAAGTCTGGACCTACCCAAGAGGCAAGAGACCTTTTCTTGCCTCTGTGTTTCCTGGTGCGCGAGGAGAGGGGTTTTAAGAGCGCTGCCTAAAGGAGCTCCAGAGACGGGCGCGAGAAAAGCTCGGAAACCAGAGACGGGCAGGAGACGCTAAGGCTGCTGCTGCTGCCACCAAGGGGCCTGTGTGCGAGCACAGGTCACGGCCCCCACCCCTCTTCCGGGGAGCCTGTGCAGCCCGCCACTGCCAGGTTCCCGGGA
>NW_006788208.1:2891347-2907969 GCF_000442215.2 Lipotes vexillifer | reverse complement strand
CCCACCACCACCCCAGCCTCCCACTTTTCTTCCTAAGGAAAGCTCTAAAATAGAGTTTCAAAGGTTTCAACTCTCTTAACCAGTAGGCCCCCGAGATTCTGCCTTTTTGTGGGCACATGGCATTGACCTTATCTGCAGATCATCTCCGTGGATTATGTTTTCACTAGACATGCCCCTGGGGAAAAATATTGTCCAAAAAAAGGTCCTGTTCTAGACCCACCCAGAATGACATAATATTAAGTGTTTTCCATCTTCAACAGTGATACTCTTTTGAGAACTCACAGCCAGTTTGAATTTAGCTAAGTCCAATGTTTTCTTTCTCTTTTTGGTTCATAATTTCCCAGGGGCCTGCTACCTTCGTGCTTAGCTGAAAATGCAGCATTCTCCAGCAGAGAATGCTCTCTGGTATATTTAAAGCAATTAGGTCCCGGGACTTCCCTGGTGGTGCAGTGGTTCAGAATCCGCCTGCCAATGCAGGGGACACGGGTTCGAGCCCTGGTCCGGGAAGATCCCACATGCCGCAGAGCAGCTAAGCCCGTGCGCCACAGCTACTGAGCCTGAGCTCTAGAGCCTGCGAGCCAGAATTACTGAGCCCATGTGCCCCAACTACTGTAGCCCACGTGCCTAGAGCCCGTGCTCCGCAACAAGAGAAGCCACCACAATGAGAAGCCCGCGCATAGCAACGAAGAGTAGCCGCCGCTCGCCGCAACTAGAGAAAGCCGCGTGCAGCAACGAAGACCCAACGCAGCCAAAAATAAATAAACTAATTTAAAAAAAGAAAAAAAGCAATTAGGGCCCTGAATGAGAAGTTCAGTTATAGACAAAGATAAAAGATCAAATTTTAATTAGCTATGGAAATATTATTTTATTAAAGA
Source organism: Lipotes vexillifer (assembly GCF_000442215.2). NCBI lineage: Eukaryota > Metazoa > Chordata > Mammalia > Artiodactyla > Lipotidae > Lipotes > Lipotes vexillifer. The sequence goes on along the minus strand of NW_006788208.1, from coordinate 2,907,094 downwards.
TAGAGTAATTATAAATTATTATAAAGTTATTTTATAAATTGAAAAGAAAAACAAAACCTTTCATTTTATGGGCTCTGTCTATATTTTGCCTTTACCTCATCATTTCACTTAATTCTCTCAAACACTGAGTTGAACGCTCTTATTCCTGTGTAAGGTATTTGCAATTGTGCTACAAATAGGTGACCAACTAGGGCTGAGGGGTTTCTTGGGATGTGGGACTGGCAGCTAAAAGTGGGCAAGTCCCAGGCAAACTGGGACAAATTGGTCACCCTAGAAACTACCCATCTATTTAGTAGCCTAAAACAGAATGATCATTTCTCACAGTTCTGTGGGCTGAATGGGTGGTGGTTCTGCTGTTTTCACCGGAACTCTCCATATGGCTGCTTGGCTGAGGCTGGATGGGATAAGATGTCTGGGGCCTCACCAGAGATGGCTGGCCCTCTTCCTCCATGGAATCTTTCATCACAGCACGGGGGCCTCAGGGTTCCACAGGGTAAGTGTGGAAGCTGCAGGGCCTCTTGAAACCATGCTCAAAAGTTAAGTATTGCCGCTTCGACCACATAGAGTGATGCAGACTCAGCGCCAGCCCAATTCAAGACATGAGAAAATAGACTTCAACTTTCAAAAAATCTTATTGAAAGATTCATTATTGATGAATTGGGAGATTGGGACTGACGTATATACACTAATATGTATAAAATGAATAAGTAATAAGAATTTGCTGTATAAAAAAATAAATAAAATTCAAAAATTCAAAAAAAAGGTAGAATATATACATTATGTGTAAGGAGTGAAAAAATATCACTAGAGATCTACATCATTAGAAGGATTAAGAGAATATAATAAACAACTTTGCTAAAAAATTTGATTACTTTCTTGAAATGGGCAAATTCCTTGAAGACAAAAACTCCAAAGCTCACTCAAGAAGGAGATTACTTGAATTAGCTCTATGTGTGTTAAATAAATTTAATTAATTAAAAAAAATCTTATTGAAAGATAGTGGACATACAATATTATGTTAGTTTCATGTGTACTACATAGAGATTTGACTTGCATACATTATGAAATGATCACACGAGAAATCTAGTAACCATCTGTCCACATACAAAGTTATGACAGTATTATTGACCATTATTGTGCTATACATTCCATCCTCAGGCTTATTTATTTTATAACTGGAGGTTTATACCTCTTAATCCTCTTCAGCTATTTCACCCACCCTCCCCTCTGGCAGCCATCCATTTATTCTCTGTATCTATGAGTCTGTTTTCATTTTGTTTAGTTTTTTAGATTCTGCATATAAGTGAGATCACATGTGGTATTTGTCTTTGTCTGACTTATTTAGTATAATGCCCTCTAGATTCATCCATGTTATTGCAAATGGTAAGGTTTCTTTTTTATGGCTGAGTAGTATTCCATTGCATTCCACACTTTTGATGGGAGGAGTTGCAGAGAATATGGTCATTTTTAGTCCATCACAATCCCCATCATATACATGAGATTCAGTAAATTTAAGTAACTTTTCCAAGACTACATAGCTCTTAAGTGGCAATTCGAGCCTTTGAACCCAGGTCTGTGTGTTTGAAAAACCCATGAGTTTTTCTGGGTTTGAGTCACCATGCCCTGGTGGGGTATAACTACAACATTCGATAATCCAGAGAGCAAATGGGTATTTTCCTGCAGTGCTGGTGTGGAGTGGTGGAGAACGGAGAAAGAGACATAGAAGCAGTGATCTGTGATGTCTGGATTACTGGCATCACAAGTTTGTCCAGTCTGTTTGGAGAATATATTTGCCTGATACTTGCCTGATTCTGTAAATATGTTCGGGCTCCTGCTGTTCTCCTGCCCCGTACTTGAGTACAAGCTTATTTCTAAAAGTAAATTCTTCAGTGGGACTCAGATATTCTATATTCTTGGCCTTGATGTTTCTCTTTCTCTTATGCATTGTAACATTCTTTTTCTACATAAGCCTTTGGATCATCTACAGTTTGAGAGTTTGAAAGACAGTTGTCCCAAGTCGGTTGTTTTCAAAGAGTGGGGGGTCCCTGAGTCCCTTTCAGGGAGTCCATGAGGTCAAAACTATTTTTATAATGCCAAGGTATTATTTGCTTTTCTCTGCTTTCATTCCATCTAGGGTGTAAAGTGGAGTTTTCCAGAAGCTAAGTAATGTGTGATACTGCAACAGATTTTAGTGGAAGCAGATATGAGAATTCCACTCCTTCCTACTAAGACATTAAAGGGACTTGAAAAAAAAAAACTAATGAAGTCTTCTCTTTTGTTCCTTTTTTTAAAAAAAGTTACTTTTTATTAAAAATGTATTTTTATGTTAGCATATTAAGAGTTTGCTGTGATTTTTAAATTAATACACAAATATTTTTAAAGTTTCTCATTTTGTTTCTCATAGTAATAAAATAAATTTTAACTTACTTTTAATTAAAAATTAATAATAGTCACAGAAGCTCTTTGGAGTCCTCAATTTAAGATAGAGTTCTGAAAGCAAAAAGTTTTCATTATTTTATTAGCTGCCATTTGCAAAGCTTGGGCAATTTGCTCTCTTTTAATCCTCCCAGCAAACCTATCAGGAAGGTACCCCATTAATCTCCTCCCAGAGGCATAAACTAGGGCTCAAAATCATTAGCCACACAGCTTGCATGCTGTGCAGCTAGAATTTGAAGCTAGTTCTATCTGACCCCAAAATCAAACTTGAAGGAATCAGTAACCTCCTTGCATGCAATATACCTGTTGCTTTCCTGGACAGAGAGGTTGAAGCAGAGGTCAAGAAGACTGGATGAATTATTTGAGATGGCTCAGGCAGCTAAAAGCCAAGACCTTCTGCTGTCTGTTCTACTCCTCATAGGGACTTGTCCTTTCAAATGGCAATTCCTTTTGTGAGAAAGGAATGCCTTCAAATTCAAATGATACTATGAACCTGGTGGAGGTCTGTTCCCCTTATAACAGGCATTTCTAATAGCACAGTATGCAGACTTTGCTGAGCACTCAACAAGGAAGAAACGTTTGTCCAGTTATCACATTCTAAACTGCCAAAATACATGTGCATTGCCTTAAGTTTTTCAATTATGTTACAGGTCAGCTTGTGCATTTTATCTGTTCGACTCTCTTTTGTAAAACAATTACAATGGTAAAAACAAAGAAACTATTGAGTACTTAACTATGCGTCGGTCACCGAGAGGAAGACTTGATACCAAGGTCTCTCTGAATCCTCACAAGAATACTCCCAGGCTGGCAGTGGGGTGTCCTACCTGCTTTACAGATAAGGAGATGGGCTTGCCGAGGGGAAGCTACTTGCCTGAGGTCACCCAGCTAGTAAGTAGGCGGTGAGTCAAGTATCAGACCCAGGTCCGGGTGGTTCCCAGGCTAAGATTCTTAACCAGCATGCATTGCAAGATCCTAAAAGGCAATGTCAATCTGTCTGTGGAAAGGAGTTCCCCAAAGTAAACTTGAAGTAGCCCAGGTAAATTAGGAAAGGGTCACAATTTTATGGTCAGAGATTTTAAGGAAAAACCAAGTGATGCAACCTCTTCATGTAATAAGAAAACAGATACAATTCTTTAATTTTGTCCTTAGCTTAACCCTTCACTAACATCCAGCAGCTCGGAGTGTACAGAGAAAGGCAGTAAATTCCTCATCTGTATCCCAGTGTGCCAACTGTTTTGGTTTTAATTGTGTCAGGTGTGTCTTCCTTCTGCCTGGAGGTCCTTCCTTAGGTTTGAAAATATCATGATCACATCAACAGTGTGAGAGGTGGTGGGAGAGCTGAGGTTCCACATGTGTCAACAACAGATGTGCACGTCTCCTGGAGCACTGGAAAAAAGAGTAATAGGAGTTCCCTTAGGGCTGTGCTCCACGTGCCCCAGGAGGGGATAAGGACGAAAGCCTCTGTAATTTATATTGACTGCTGAGGTAACCAGGTGCTTTCAGCAAGCATTCCAGTTGCAAATTTGGGTTTTAACAACCTTCCCAACAACCTCTGATTCCTCTTAAAGACAAAGAGGGAAGAGATATGGGAACATATATATATGTATAACTGACTCACTCTGTTATAAAGCAGAAACTAACACACCATTGTAAAGCAATTATACCCCAATAAAGATGTTAAAAAAAAAAAAAAAAAAAAGATCCTGTGTGGTGCAACTAAGACCCAACACAGCCCCCCCGCAAAAAAAAGCATTAACCCCAAATGGATAAATGATGTAAATAGAGCAACAAAACTTAGAAGAAAACATAGGGGTACATCTTCATGACCTTGCATGTGGCATTGGTTTCTTAGATTTGATACCAAAAGCATAAGCAATAAAAGAAAAAAATAGATAAATTGATCTTTGTCAAAATTTAAAACTTTACTTCAAAGGATACTAACAAGAAATTGAAAAGACAAACTGCAGAATGGGAAAAAATATTTGCAAATCATATATCCAGTGAAGCACTTGTATTTAAAGTACTTAAAGAACACTTAAAACTTAATAATAAAGACAACCCAATGTAAAAATGGGCAAAGAACCTAAACAGACATTTCTGAAAGAAAATATCCAGTTGCTAATAAGCAAATGCACAGATTCTCAAAATCATTCGTCGTCAGGGAAATGCAAATCAAAACCACAATGAGATATCACCTCACACCCACTAGAATGGCTATAATAAGAAAGTCAGATAATAACAAATACTGATGAAGATGTAGAGAAATTGGAGCCCTCATACACCGTTGGTGGGAGTGTAAAATGGTACAACCACTTTGGAAAACAATCTCGCATTTCCTCAAAAGGTTAAACATCTGGGTTATCCAGAACCTTGACTCAGTTCTGTCATGAGTATTTTATCATGAATATTTAAGTAAGTATTTTTAGACTTATTTATATCCTTGTTACTGTGGTGGATATATTTTACCTTTTAAATAATATTTCAAATAATAATTTTTCCAAATAATAGTTATCGGGCTAGATGTCAGCAACTAAAAGACAAATTAAATAGTATATGTTTGTTTACCCTTTTTCTGAAAATCATTTGATAACGTTGATATTCTCCAGTCTACTAATTCTACATCTAGATATCCATCCCAAGGAAGCAGTGAAAACTTGCTAATATGAACATGGTATTGCGTTGGGGGGGGGGACGATTAATTAATGGCAGTTTACCTTAGAGATATCCACGTAAACAGTCTCTGCTTATGATGGTAAAGGAGACTTGAAAGTGATTAAAATACAGAGATAAATGCTTTAATGGAGGTGCCTTCAACTAATTAATAATTAAATCTGTGAGAAGGAGAGAGCTAAGGACTCAACTGCCTGGGGGAAAGAAAAGATGTAGGAGGAGATGAAGAAGTTCTAGATGGCAGAGATGACTAATGAATAACCATTTAGAACATGATTTGTACATAAGCCAGGACTTGCCTCTAAATCAGAGGATAAGAAGGTGAGGAAAAACACTGGGACATGGTGGCATGGGAGAGCAAAGCTTGTTGAAAAATCAGACGTCTTTTATAGATAATTTTAGTTTTTTATTATGGGAGTATTTTTCTTTATTGTTATTTATTTTCCAGAAATAGCAGAGTGAGAAAAGGATTTCCCTGTCTTATTGTAGTTGTAGTATTGTTTTTGATACTTACTTTAGCCTATTCAAAGGTATTTTCATGAGGCAGCTGATTACTGTGGTCTATTCTATTGAGTATGTTCCTTGTCTCAAGCACTGTGGTAAACACTTTACATATGTTGTTCTAAATGAGATAGTGGTAAGCCACAAGGTAGCCGTTATTAGCCTTAGTTTACAGAAGAGTTGGAAACTGAGGTTCAGAAATACTAAGTAAGGTAGCTGAAGTCACACAGCTTGGGAGTGTAGAATCTAAGATTAAACGCAGGTCAGTATGATTCCAAGGCCTGTGAACTAGTACCTCTCTGTATCTAACATTACAAAGTAGTTTTGCTAGAGAAAATTCTGGGAAATAGTAGCACTGACATGGAAAATTAGCTCTGTCAGACGTGGATAAATCTTTGTTAACATAAGGAATAATACACTTACTTTTAGCCAGAACAGTTTTGTCACATGATGAGAGGAATTTTCTTTGTGATTGTTGAACATTGAGGCTCAAGTCATACCATTTAAAGGAAGCATGGAAGGCATTGCAAGGACATGAATGAATCACACAGTATTACACACACAGTGTACAGTTTTACAAAATATACAATTAGAGATACTGGTTAAGAGTAACTGTCATGAAGCATTTTTAGTATCTTATTATCTCCTGTAGATGTTAACGTATTTTTCAAATTATGTTAAAATTCAAAATACTGATTTTTAGTGGTGATTTTACAGTCTTGTCCAAGTAAGTAATAATTTTTTAGAGCCATACAAGGTTTGAAATAGGTAAGATTTTTTGCATCTAAAAGATTTTGTTTGTGCTTTCATTTTGTTTTAATAATGTTCATTTTGGTTGATGTAAAATTGTCTCAACTTTAGATGCTTGTGGTGGAGGGAGGGAAATGTTTTGTAGTAGTCATATCATTGAAATTACCAACTTACATTTTTCTTCTCAAAGAAAGAATATGGTGATGAACATAAGAATAAAAAATAATAATTACATATGGATGCATAATAAGAAATAATTATATACGTATTTTTTGAGGTTTTTCTTTCTCTAATATAGCCAACCCTTTCCCATTTGTTCTACCACCATGCATTTTGTTCTAGATTTCTTGACTAAGAAAACATTCCACCAGAGTTTGTTTTGATATTCAGAGAACATTTTGAAATTGTGGTTTTAAATAGAGCTATTTAAGTATTTTTATGTAACATTTTCATAAAGATGAAGAATTAAATGAACTTAGTGTATACCAATAAATAATCTTGTGCACAAATTAACATTTTCTTTATGTTTTCAAATATTAATGAAAAGGACCTTAAATGTATCTTCAGTAGAGTTTATACCTGCATTGTACATCATAATCTGTTTCTTTTATCCCATTTGTAGAGAGTAATGCTAAATCATGCAGTTACTGGAATTTGTATAGGGACATGGTAAGAATCATGGTTGTTCTTTTAAAGAAATAATTTTCAAATACCCTTCTTAGGGAAAAAACATTATTATATCTGTCCCTTTGCCTCTATGGTCAATTTTTAGAATAGACTCTTATTCTTGAACATAAAAAGGATAATAGCAAACAAAGTCAGATAACTGTTACATTTATATCTATGGTAGACTTTTTAATAAAAATTTATCTATGGCTTAAGTGTACAGTAGACAAACAGAAAAAGAAAATAACATTTTGTCGTAGCATTTTAAAATGAATGCCAGAGTGGGGAATTCCCCGACGGTCCAGTGGTTAGGACTCCGCACTTCTGCTGCAGGAGGCAAGGGTTCAATCCTTGGTTGGGAAGCTAATATCCCACATGCCACACGGAGCAGCAAAAATAATAATAATAAAATGAATACCATAGTACTGTTAGAGGCTTATAATAAAAGACTATAATCCTATTTAGAAAATTTACTTATAGTGCATGATAAATGATAGAAAATTGAAGCAAGTTTTCAAAGTTATGCAGTATTTTATATTTAAAACATTTATTTCATTGTTTTTTCTTGTGACAGTAATTCAGTGTTATGATCATGTTATCTACTTCTCTTATTAGGTAATTTTTTCACTTGGACCTTTTCCCCCCCAGTTTTTAAAGCTGTCCTAGACAAAACAACAAAAAATATTATCCTATTTGAGGAAAATATTTTCTGTTAATGGATGTTTTTAATGGAAACACATAATGTATAAAAATGGAATTCTTTCACTTTGGCAAAAACATTTGTTTTCCTGATAAAATTACTTGTCCATTTGAGAAAAAAATTACTGAGAAGATAAGTCAAGGTAATGCTAAAAAAAAAAGTTAAATTTTTCTGCTAAAAATATAAAACCATCATAAGTAAAGCCAATACAGAAGTCAGCAGACCAGAGGGAAAGTTTGTAGCTTATTTTAGTGACAAAAGGGGAATGTTCTTAGTGTATAAAGAACTCTCACAAATCAATATGAAAAAGACGAACCACCCAGGCAAAACGTGTTCAAAGATGATTTGTAGCAAAGGAAATATAAATGGCTCCTGCACAATGACAAAATGTGCTAAACTATACAGAGGAATTCAAGTTAAAATACTATTTTTCACCTACATTTTGACAAACATGAAAATTTTGATAATTTCTAATTTTATTAGGTTGTAGGAAAATAGACCCACATATATTATTGGTAGGTGTATAAATTGATAAAAGCCTCCATGGAGAACAATTTGACAGTGAATTTATACTACAGGATATATTCACATGTGGGAGATACACAAGTATGTTCATAGCAGTATATTGTGTATAACAGCAGAAGACTGGAGACAACTGAAATGCCCATCAAAATGGGATAATTAAATAAGTATAGTACATACTTACAGTGTGTGTAAGTACATCCATATTCTTGAACTACTGTATAGCCATTAAAAAGGATCTGAATGTTCCGTATGTCCTGATATATTAAGTGGCAGAAGCACTATACTTTTATTTGTGTAAAAAATAATGTATATGTTTATGCTTGTTATGTGTATAAAATATCTTTGGAAGGAACCACAAGAAACTAATAATTGTGGTTGCCTTTGAATTGGGAGCTGGATGGCTGACCCCATGACAGAAGTAAGAAGGATACATACCATATACTATTAATAGATGTCTCGTTGGTACTTTTTGAATTTTGAACCCTGTATATGTATTACCGAATACCCCCTCCCCCCAAAAAAAAGAGGTTTCAAAACTTTGCAGTGGAAGGGTCTGAAAGATATGAGACTGTTGACATAATGGAATTTTAGTCACCTACCATGAAACTTCTGCAATGCTTGGGCCGTCCAGGGAAGTAGATGAGCTGCTGCCTCACTGAATAAAGAACTGTGGTGTTACACATATAAGTACCTCAAGTGCAATTACTGAAACTCCTTGCTAGCACACTGAACTTGGAGGTAATTGCTGGAGATCACTTAATAGGCTGTGTTAAGAGGTTGATCTAATCTGAATTAAGAAACTGGAAAAAGCAAAGAATGGACTGTACCATGGGTGGGAGAAAAGAAGTTGAGTCAGAGTAGATTTGGACACCCCTCCAGTAGCCTCTCATTTTTCCTTCTTTAGGTCTATAAACTAGCCAGAGAGATGACTACATAGAAGAGTTAGAGACGTGTATGTTTTGCTAAATAGCAAAAGGTAGTGAGAGCTCATTCCAGAAGTTTTGCTCAGTGTCCCAGAATTCATAGTAACTTCATTGGTCCTGAAACATCACTGGTAGAATGGAATTATTCTCCCTTCCTCTTGGTTTCAGGAAGAAGGTCCAAAACTAACTTGCTTTTCAATGTGACTTCTTTACTTCAGGCTAAAGAATATCCTTTTTGTTTTGGTGGGGGAGGGGGGGCGGTGTGGGCTGCTCTGTGTGGCTTGCGGGATGTCAGTTGCCCAACCAGGGATTGAACTTGGGCCACAGTGGTGAAAGCGCCAAGTCCCAACCACTAGACCACCAGGGAACTCCCACGAATATCCATTCAAAGCGAACTCATCCAGATCAGCTTGATGTCTGATAGGAAGGGTTCAGATAAACGAGGTTGTAGAAAAATCAAGTCTGAAGAGTAACCTTGCACAGCTTGATCTGTTTACTTTTTAAATGCCACTTTGTTCAGTGGGTCTGGTAATGCTCTTTTGAACCATAGGACTGCATTTCATAAAGAGGTGAGGCTCCTGCTCCTGTAATCTGGAAAATTGCTTGTCTGATTGGGTGCACAGTTGCACCTGTACCCTCTTGAATGACTCAGTCATGGTGTGCTCAAGAGTCAAGAAACTTCTTATGTGACTAAATGAAGAAGAAAAAAGTTATAAAAGCCAGCTACTTTGGAAATGAAAATCACTAAATGGTATCAGTTGTTATCATATTAGGGTTGGCAAATACTATAATTAAGACTTCAAGTGATTTTTAGTATTATCGCCTGGTTTCAGCCACTTTCTGAAGAATTTTATTTGGAATAGAACTTTCAATGTTGACACCAGATACTCAGGTTGAGTTCAGTTCAATTTTATAAGCCCTTATAAATAATCCATAGTAGTCTAGTAGTCTGTTGTGGGTAAAATTTCCACCACAGAAATTTATTGGAAGTTATTTTATTCATTTTGGCCTAATATTATTGGCCCCTCAAACTTATTTATAAATACAATGAATGGTGAAGCAAACAGTTAAAGTGCCTTTGCTGAGTGACTCGACCATTAGATGAATTTCAATGTATTTGTAGCCACTATACGTTTATCATTTAGTTGTAACATAGTTTAATAGCTGTTTATTAAGTACCTCAAATGACATAGGTTCTGGAGAATCAGTAGTAATCAGGAGAGATGATGTCTGACTCCTTGTAGGATTTGTCACCTGTGGAGGGTGGCAAGGGCAAAGGCTGTGTCAGGTAGAACAATGAGTGAGTGATGACAGGGGGAGGCGGGCACTGCGGAGAACAGCTGGGGGAGCCCTAACCTGGAAGTGGAGGTGGCTGTGTGCAGCCTTAGGGCGGAAATAAAGGCCAAGCTGAGTCCTACAGAAGGCGGGTGGAGGGTGGGTTAGGCGGGGTTCAGAGTTTGAAAACAGATGTACAAAGTACAAAAAGGACTAAAAGATTGTGTGAGGTATCTGAGGAACTGGAAGCGTTGATATGCTGCTGGGATGTGGAAAGCTTGAAGGTAGGGGACCTGGTGGCAGGGAGGGAGGGTGGTGAGAGGAGATATGTGAAGGAAAAGGCCGTAATGAAGCAAGCAGAGACCTGATGATGTGGAAATCTGTGAGCCATGTTCAGTGTTCTGGATTTATCTGGAGGGCAGGGAGAACCAGAGGAGGCCTTCCCTCAGGAAACTGATCAGAGTTGCCTGCGAGAAAGATCAATCTGCCTGCATTATGCAGAGTAGCTTGGAGGAGTGCAGAGTGAAGGAGACCTGTTAGCATCTACTCAGGCAGAATGCAAGTAGGAGGTGCTAGTAACCTCAACTATGGTTATTATGGCAGTGGGAAAAAAATGTATGGATAGTAGAGAGATTTAAAATGTAGAGTCAGCTACACAGCATTTATTGTGTGGTAATAATGTTCTGAGTTGTTTGTTATTCTAGCCATCTCTTATCAGAGCAGTTTACAAGTATGGTCTAGAGAATACTGTTGATTGACAGATTTTTAGAAAGCCTAAATTGTGCTTAAATTGATATCTTGTGAGAATTAATAGACTGTACCTTGATCACTGTTATGAATGAATAAATTTGTGTCATATTTTTAGTAAACTCATGTTTGAAATCAGATTCTCTTACTGTTTCTGGGGAAGTTGAGAGGTTTTTTGGTTATGGTTACTGTTGTGTTTTGTCTTCATTGTTGTTTTTACCTGAGGAGCAGGAACAGGTATTAGGTCTCTAAAGTGACCCCTTAGTTACTTGCTGTCATATGATAGTGTTTTAATTCCTTCACTGCGTTTATCATAAACTTTGTATTTTCTTTATTTCTTTGCCCATTTGATTAATTTGCATCTCTTCACACTAAAATATAAGCTTTATAAGGATAGGGACCTTGTCTTGTTGTTTATGCCTTGTACTTCTCAGGAAGTATTTGTTGAGTGAGGGGGGTGGGAGGAGGGGAAGAAGAAAGGGAGGGAGGGGGGAGAAGGGAGGAAAAGGGGTAGGGAGGAACGCCTCCTACGGTGGGATGGTGGGGCGGTGGGACTGTGGGACGGATGGGAGAATGAGCTGAGTGGTGACAGCTTGCTTGCAGTGAATGTGGTGTCCTCCACACTCTAGAACTTGAACACAGTGCAGAAAGTTGGGTTTGACCTTCAAAAATAATCAGTTTTATTCTTTTTGTAAATACAGTACTCATCTGTGCAGTAAATAGACTGAAAAATCTTTTTGGTTAATTAAATGTGATTAGCAGTAAAAGTCAATTTTTGATTTGCAAACTGAGTTTTAATTGTCAAGCTTTAGTCTGCCACTAGAGCTAAGAATGAGCAGATCAGATGTTTTGTAAAAGATCATTTTGTAAAGGATCAATTTAACGTTGCTGACATTAGGTACAGATTCAAATGAATCTTAATATACCATTAGTTTGGTTTTTTTTCCTCGCATAGGACTTTGGTGGAAAGAAGAAAAACCCACATTACTGATGTAATGTGACTCAAAATACAGCTTCATTTATCTTTCGGAGTTGGCTAGGATATCCTGCAAGTAACAATCACCGTAATATTGTAGGGGCTTAAAACACCAAAAGTTTGTTTCTTACACGTCAGATGTCCTTTATGTGTCTGCTGGGGTGCATCCTTACTAGGAGGCTCAGGCTGCCTTGTTGCTAGTCGCCCTGACAAGGGAAAAGAATGAGCATATGGAGTCATGACTGGTTCTTAGAGCTTCAGCCAGCACCCTTCTGCTCACATTCCAGTGGTGAAAGCAGGTCATGTGACTGCGCCTCTCCTTTAGCGGATGGGAGATGGCAGTCTTATTGTGCACCTCCTTGCAAGAGACCAGTTGGTTTGAAAAACATTGATTTTTGTTAAAAAGAAAGTTGCTTAGTATACCAGTAGTGTGCTTTTGAAGAAACAAAACACTTTTATGAGTAGGTTAAATGCAGGATAAATATCCACTGCATATTTTGGTTGAAAGTTTTGAAAATCTTTACACTGAAACATATTTCTTTGAATTTTATATTTCATTAAATTTTCAATGAAGTTATTAGTGAAGTTCACTTGAACTTAAGAGGTTAACTTGTTCTGATAAGAGTTATATTCTAACTTTATCAGTGTGAGGTACATTTTTAGAGAATGTTACCTAATCATTTTTGAGGAAAAACCAAAAACTGAAATACATTTAGATTTGTAAAACTGCTAAACATTTGTTAGGATACAAGAAGGTGTTGAATGATACATTCTTACAGTACTTCAGATTTCCTCACTCTTAGAAGAAGACAAAGTAAAATGCTAATATAAATAATAGGTTACAGAATTTAAGTAGGCAGGTAACATATTTGAATGGACCAGTTGCCCTCCTGTTACAATAATATGCCATATTAACACTATTTCCTTTTTCTCACAGGAAGTCATTACACCTGTAGTTTCCACTGTTGATTAATCTCTTGGTATCATTCAAGGTGCTGATTTTTACCTATGACCAAGTATAATATTGAGTTTGCTTTAATGGTTAACTTTTTCTAAGAGCACAATTGAAACTAATCAGATTGGCTATGCTCCTTAAATTTACCCTCTAAGAGGTTGAAATCATGTTCTTCTTGGTAGAGAGAAAATGCCTTTAAAATTTTTTTGTTGCTACCTAAAAAAAAAAACCAAAAAACAACCCACTTAATATTACCAGTATTTAGAGGAAAAAAAGATGTATTTCTTTTTAAACTGTTTTTTTTTTCCTCTGTCAGTAATGTAGCAGTGTATATTTGTTTCCAGGAATTTTTTGTCTGCTATGAAATTTCCTCTGAACTGACATCTTTGAGTTGGAGTTAATTTTCTAAATTGCTATGGTATGCCCAGAATTTTCTTGGGACAAAGAAGGTAGCAGAGAACTGGGGGGTTAGTATGTTTCTGTGGTGTGAATAACTGTACATAGGATTCCGAACAGAATCTATTTAGTATTTTCATGAGTGCATGTTTGAAGAAAAAAGAAAAATTACAGAATTTTAGGAGTGATTAGAATTTGGCTCCCCTAGGCCAACTCCTTGTGGAAAAGCAGAGAACACATTAGTCCTGGGGGATTGAGTGCCTCATCCAGGGTTGCTCAGTGATCAAAGAGAGCAAAGCCAGAAGCCCTGGGTTTCCTGATGGCTAGTCCTGTCTCTTTATATTGAGCTCTCTGCAATGGGAAGAAACTCTTAAGTTTAGCAATTAGGCAGATGGTGTTAGTTTTATCTCTATAATATATTGAAAAAAATTGAAGTATTGACGTTGTCCTATTTAGGGAGCTTGTTGCCTACTGTCACATCTAATAGTGTTCCTTAAGAAAAAAGTATATATGTATTTATGATACAACTTAAAAAAATGTGATTCCTCAATATGATTATATGAACTCCCCAAAAGCAATTATAGAAGGTTTGAAAGGCTTGGTAAGATAGACATAGACACTAAGACTGTTTCATTCTGTTGGGATAATATTCCAAATTCTGAGTGTAACTGTTTTTCTACCATTTCATAGGCCAAATAATGGTTACTAAATGGAATATTTTGTCAAACCAATGAGTTTTTTAAGTTTTGCGCTCCTTCTGCTGGCTTTTATTAACTACTCAAGATCTGAACAGAACATGAAAATCCTGGTTTTATGTATCAGAAAGAAAAAGTTAACTGTGCAACTGTGGTTAATTCTTGTATTAATTTTTTTTAACCACTTCTGCTCAACAAGTATATGAAGCACTTTAAATACTGATGCATCTCCTGTTTTATTTTTGAGGTCTTGGAGAAGATCCACAAAACTAGAGTTGGAAGCCGGAGAGAAATTTCAGATAGTGATAAGTAAACATGTTCTGCCCTAACTCTGATTTTTCAGTAATGAAATAGTGTAAACTCTTAACATTCCTTTTATGGAGCTTTGTAGTCCATAAAAACAGCATTGTTGTAGAGCCTCGATGTGCGTCATTTGTGGCTGAAGGTTTTGATGGCTTTGCAAAAGGCAGACTGGTGCATACTTTGAAACATGTGAGACAGTTTTAGATGCAGCTTCTCAGATGGATTTAATTAGTCCTTCATAGGACTGGATGTCCGTTTGTTGCAGCTGAATTCTCATTTCATTCACCCATAACTAGAAACACCTCGCTTCAAACGGGTTTCTTCAAAGAAAGAGGGGTTTAGTGTTCTATGTTTTACTGCTTTTTGATGTTGGTTTCCCTTTAACTGAGAAGACCTTATGTTTATACAACTGTTATTATTAAGAAAACATAGCTTTCTTCACGAGGGTCCTTTTGTATCATTGCTGGTTATTGGTGGAAGTCAGAGATCTGTGGAGTAGATCTTGCTCTGTCAGACTATTAGAGCAGCTGTGTGTTTGCATATTTTGCTTAGGAGAGGTGTGAACTGAAAATGTAGCATAAACTTGTGAAATAAATTCTCTAAACCCGAAGTCTGAATGCAATGTAAGTTGAAAACCCGTACTGAATATGTTAATAGGGCAGTTGTTTGATTTAGAAGCTTATAATATTAACCACAAAAGCAGAGCTAATCAACTAACTAGAGTTGCCGTAATTCATAGTAATTGTAATTTTGATTTACTCTGCCTGCAGTGTAAGCTCATGGTATGCTTTCAGTAAATATGTTGAAAGAATGAAAACATATTCTCTACAGTAAAATTATATATTTAAAAAAATGTATCCTACTACTACTATTTTCTAAAAAGTTATCCATAAACCTTCACATTTTATTAGAAGAGCTACTTGGATTTACCCTGAAAATAATGCACTTTCTTCTGTTTTTCAGTTAAGTGTGTCCTCTGAGGGTCTGGCATGCTTCATCATCAAGGCAGCTTTTATCGCCCATGCCCACAATTCTAACTACATTTCAGGGGTTTGTAATCTCTCCCAGAATCCTGGTGATTCATTGTATTTACGATGAAGTGCTTCAGGGGGTTTGGGGGCTATTCGCTCATGGGCACAGGTTTTGCATCTCTAAAAGCTTCTCTTGCTCCAACATCCTGATTTGTATAAAAATCCTAAAAGATACTCTTTAACTTCTTATTCCTCTTT
>NW_006788208.1:2874407-2891169 GCF_000442215.2 Lipotes vexillifer | reverse complement strand
TTTCCCTTTAATGGAAAGACCAAGTTAAATTAGACTGTTGAAGCTTAAAATTGTCCCAGAGCCATACATCACACTGAAAAATACATATCCCACAAATTCTTTTGGTGTCTTGTTTCAGTATTCCATCCAAGAATCTGTAGAGTCTCAGGCTTATGTTTCTGCCTCGTGAAAGCCATAAGTGATCTTTCCCATCTTATTCACCAGACTCAGTTCTATATAACTGTGCCAGTTTCTAAAACTCAGAGGTCAGGCATGTTCCACCATTGAAGATATGTGAAAAAGACAAAGGCTTAAAACCAGTTCTTAAAAAAAATATTTTGATCCGTGCTCACAATGAGTCAGAAAGAGATTTCACTGAAAGGGCCAACATACTGTTGGGAATTGATCTGTGTTCTTGATTATATATGTTTTGTGACTTGTGACTATATTGTGGAAATCCTCGTGTTGGGAGAATTATGGAAATGTGGCTCAGGAATATCTTGTTACATTTATGTAAATATTATAATTTAAAACAATTTTATGGATGTGAATTACTCCAGGAGTTCTTTTAATAGTTCTGTCTTTAGTACAGTGTTACGTGGTTCCGCAGTGTTTTATTTCTTACAAATCTTGGTGGAAATAGAAAATCTCAAATACAAAGGACAGAACATTTGTGAATTATTTTTTATATAAATTTTCAAGACCATTTGTTAGGGAACCCTACTTCTAGTATTTGAAGATAATAAGTAACATATTACAGTTATACCGTTTTCTATTCTTCAGACTGGGCTGTCTTATTAAAAAGAAACATCCATCACACTGGATACAGGGACATAGGCAATCATATTCTTCCTCCATTATCTTCGGTTTTAAAAATGATGTAAAAATTAGCTGTCTGCATTTACTAACAGGATTTTGTTTGGGGCTAGGTAAGGGGGTGGTAGAGAAACAATAATGTAACATTGTATTTAAAACAACATTTTTTGAAGACATACAGTCCTTAACCTTTGGAAAAGTTACTTAACCTCTCTGAGCCACTGCAGTAGTAGTATTTTATATAAATGCTGGTACAGAGGAAAGCATAAAGGCCTTGAGTCAAATGGACTTGAGTGTAAAATACCAGCCCTGAGACTGCTGGCTGTCAAAGCAGTAGCAGTTAGTTATCTTTTCTGAGTCTTCATTTTCCTCATCTATAACATAGGGATAATAGTCTCCAGGGTTTTGTTAAAATCAAATAAGATGATGTATGTAAAGTCTCTAGTACAGTGGCTGGCATGTAGTAGGTACTCAAGAAACCATCTCCCTTCCCCCTTAAATATAGACATTTTGCTTTTCAAAAGAATCTAAAGTACCTTTTACTTTGCAAGCAGTGCTTTCTATTCTGTGAAAAATTTGTGGAAAGTTTAAAAAATAAGACTAAAAACGTACACACATACTTTGGCGAGGCTTGTGGGTATCAATTAATATTCTAAGATTCTAATATTCTTTGCTTAGAATTATATTCTTCATTTATTTTATGAAGCCCGTTTTGAGGCCACCGCAGAATACCTGGAGAGTAGTTACAGAGGTAATCTTTGACTCTCGCCTTTCACTTTGGGAAATTTTCTTCAGTGAGCCAATCACTGCGGTTGCCTTCCCCTCCCTCTTGCTGCCCTTGGGACCCGGCTGTGGTTTGAAATCTCACAGGGTCTGCAGTTCCTCCTTCCCCCACTATCAGGTACATCTTCACTGTTAGAGGTGCAGGGCTCGTGGGATCAGGCTCTATGGGGGATCTGTCCCTTCTTTCAAAGCCTTTCTCTTGTCCATGGATACTCTACCCGTTGTTAAAAACTCCAGGCATCATGGAATTACCACACCAGTTATTACAGTGACCATGCTTTGCAATAAAATACTGACCTTTGTTATTGTATTTTCCCTCCAAATGAATTTACCAACAAATATCTAAACTGGCTCAGTTGAGGTAATCAGATCGACCTAGGGTTGGATATGCTCCTTTGCTAACCGTGGAACTTTGAGCAGTTATTTTAACTTCCCTGAACCTCAGATTTGGCATCTATAAAATGTGGTTAATAACATCCCCATTGTAGGATTACTCTGAGTATTCAGTGAGTTTAATGTTTATTAAAATATCTGCTAGATGTTAGCCACTCAGTGCATGTTCCCTTTTTTTGATTTTGACTCATTTTTCTGAACAAGTGACAAAAACTTGGCTGCAAAGAACACCAAGGGGCATTCATTACCATTACCATTAGGAGTTTACCATTAGGAGTTACCTAATGGTAACTCCATTACCATTAGGAGTTTCTAGTCTGTTTATTACCATTAGGAGTTACCATTACCATTAGGAGTTTCTAGTCTGTTTCAGTGTTACTGAAACAGACTAGAAACTCCTAATGGTAATGGAGTTACCATTAGGTAATATTACCATTAGGATATTACCATTAGGAGTTTCTAGTCTGTTTCAGTGTTACTTTCTCTTCCTCTCCTCTCCCCTCCCCCCTTTCCCCTCCCCTCCCCTCTTTCTTTTTCACATCTTTATTGGAGTGTGAATGCTTTACAATGTTGTGTTACTTTCTGCTGTACAACAAAATGAATCAGCTATATGTATACCTATATCCCCATATCCCCTCCTTCTTGAGCCTCCCTCCCACCCTCCCTATCCCATCCTTCTAGGTCGTCACAAAGCATCGAGTTGATCTCTTTGTGCTATGCAGCAGCCTCCCACTAGCCATCCATTTTACATTTGCTAGTGTATAAATGTCAATGCTACTCTCTCACTTCATCCCAGCCTCCCCTCCCTGCCTGTGCCCTCAAGTCTGTTCTCTACGTCTCCATCTTTATTCCTGCCCTGCCACTAGGTTCATCAGTACCGCTGTTTAAAATTCCATATATATGTGTTAGCGTACAGTATTTGCTTTTCTCTTTTCTGACTTACTTCACTCTGTATGACAGACTCTAGGTCCATCCACCTCACTACAGATAACTCAATTTCGTTCCTTTTTATGGCTGAGTAATATTCCATTGTATATATGTGCCACATCTTCTGTATCCATTCATCTGTTGATGGACATTTAGGTTACTTCCATGTCCTGGCTATTGTAAATAGTGCTGCAGTGAACACTGGGGTGCATGCGTCTGTTTGAATTATGGTTTTCTCAGGGTATATGCCCAGTAGTGGGTTTGCTGGGTCATATGGTAGTTCTATTTTTAGTTTTTTGAGGAACCTCCATACTGTTCTCCGTAGTGGCTCTGTCAATTTATATTCCCACCAGCAGTGCGGGAGGGTTTCCCTTTTCTCCACACTCTCTCCAGCATTTGTTGTTTCTAGATTTTTTGACGATGGCCATTCTGAATGGTGTGAGGTGATACCTCATTGTGGTTTTGATTTGCATTTCCCTAATGATTAGTGATATTGAGCATCTTTTCATGTATTTCTTGGCCATCTGTATGTCTTCTTTGGAGAAACGTCTGTTTAGGTCTTCTGCCCATTTTTGAATTGGGTTGTTTTTTTGATATTGAGCTGCATGAGCTGCTTGTCTATTTGGGAGATTAATCCTTTGTCAGTTGTAGAATATTCGTTTGCAAATAATTTCTCCCATTCTAAGGGTTGTCTTTTCATTTTGTTTATGGTTTCCTTTGCTGTGCAAAAGCTTTTAAGTTTCATTAGGTCCCATTTGTTTATTTTTGTTTTTATTTCCCTTACTCTAGGAGGTGGGTCAGAAAGGATCTTGCTGTGATTTATGTCATAGAGTGTTTTCCCTACGTTTCCCTCTAAGAGTTTTATAGTGTCTGGCCTTACATTTAGGTCTTTAAGGAGTTTATTATTGTGTATGTTATTTAGAAGTGTATTTCTGTGTATGCTGTTAGGGTGTGTTCTGATTTCATTCTTTTACATGTATCTATCCATTTTTCCCAGCACCACTGATTGAAGAGGCTGTCTTTTCTCCATTGTATATTCTTGCCTCCTTTGTCAAAGATAAGGTGTGTGGGTTTATCTCTGGGCTTTCTATCCTTTTTCATTGATCTATATTTCTGTTTTTGTGCCAGTACCATACTGTTCTGATTACTGTAGCTCTGTAGTATAGTCTGAAGTCAGGGAGCCTGATTCCTCCAGCTCCGTTTTTCTTAAGATTGCTTTGGCTCTTCAGAGCCTTTTGTGTTTCCATACAAATTGTAAAATTTCTTGTTCTAGTTCTGTGAAAAATGCCTTTGGTAATTTGATAGGGATTGCATTGAACCTGTAGATTGCTTTGGGTAGTATAGTCATTTTTACAATATTGATTTGTCCAATCTGGGAGCATGGTATATCTCTCCATCTGTTTATGTTATCTTTGATTTCTTTCATCAGTGTTTTATAGTTTTCTGAGTACAGGTCTTTTGCCTCCTTAGGTAGGTTTATTCCTATGTATTTTATTCTTTTTGTTGCGATGGTGAATGGGATTATTTCCTTAATTTCTCTTTCTGATCTTTCATTGTTAGTGTATAGGAATGCAAGAGATTTTTCTGCATACATTTTGTATCCTGCAACTTTACCAAATTCATTGATTAGTTCTGGTAGTTTTCTGGTGGCATCTTTAGGATTTTCTATGTATTGTTTTCTTTTTTAAAGGCAGTTTATTTCTAAGGTAGAATTACAAAATAAATCATGCCTCTTGTTTCTAGCTCAGTGTTTAAATCTCACAAAGGTAGATATTGCTTGAAATTTTAAGATTTAGTGCAAATGACTTTGGGTACATTTTGTGTGGATGGATTTGCTCTTAGCCTATTGCCATGCCAGCATGATGATGGGTTTATATTGTGCTTGCCTAATTTTGTTACTTGCCTTTTTATAAAACATGCTGAGTATGTTTAGATGTGCAATGTACGGTTTCTTATGGAACAAGAGTAAGGAAACCAGCTGGAGATTAAACATAGCACAATCCTCTGTTGTAAATAGCCATGGACAAACTTGTGAGTGGCTAGCAAATTCACCCAATTAGACAAAAAGTACTTATGTTTAGCTTTTAAAATCTAATGATGGCTATTTGAGAACTAACTTAAATATATCTCTTTAATCATACAGGTGCAGCTTGATTAATAGAGGAATTGTTGTTGCTTATTGTTTTTATGATCAGATTTGAAAGCAAGTTTAGAACAATTTATGATTTTGTTTATAGCCAGCTACCGAAAACACCAGTGAAGTGTGAGAGCAGTGGTGACTGGCAAGGTTGCTGGTGGTGCGTGTTGTTTTCCATTAGTTTAACTTATCAAAGATTGAAGAAAGATCTTTTTCGTTTCATTCCACATACTGCTTTAGGTACACTGTTGGATGTTGCAACCTAAAGTTGGGTCTAAATCAAGTCTTTTAGGTTTCATCTATTCCGTTGGGTTTTAAATTACATATCCACACCACGCCACACCATACACTAAGAACTTTACCTCAGTGGAGAGGTGTTTCTTTTTTGTTGAGTTTAGCGTACCAGCTTGGAGTTAAGCTGCAATACAATAAATATACTAATTTACCAGGAGGATATTCTTGCTAGCACTCTGTATGTATCATTTGCTTATTCAAGCAGTAAAACTTCAACAAGAGGAGGTAATTTTGCTTAGATTTCTTGATTTGAATTGTTCTACTACTTGGCACCCGGTGGAAAAAGGAAAAGCATCATATTGAAAGCATTGTTCTGTTAATGAAGTTGCTTGTCCTTTTTTGTGCCAAATTTGGCAGGTAAAGTGACCGTTTATCCTGCTTGCTGGAGCTGGAGAATAGATTGCTGAGGAAAAGCAGCAGTTTAAGTTATGACACTAGATAGAATGTGGTACGTTGTATACATCCCCCATACTTTTAGATATTGACATGCAATTTTTATTTCTCTTTAGTAATGCAGTTTGCCTTTAACCACTGTATTACTTCCAGTAGCTTTCATCAGCTACATGCAATTTGCTTCAATTGTGAAATTGAAAAAAATACTGTGTTGTTATTAATTATAATAAACCAAAGTGAAGCATTTTGATCTGAGGATAAATTAACGACTGTATTTTGTTTCGGGTATTTCAAAAGTATTTCATGTTTTTAAATTAGGGACAGTTATTTAAAATTTAAAAAGTAAGGATGAAATATATACATTAATTAGTAGAAAGACATTAAGATCAAATTCCAGATGTTCATGATTTCTTCCATGTTAAATATACTTTGCTCTTTTATATGTGCTTTAATTTTTGACTTACAAATTCTAAAAGAGAAATTTTAACCAAAAATCTTGTTCTAAAATGAGAAACATCTCATTCAAAATATGAATAGGTGATTTTTAAAAAATTAATCATGTGTTCAAATGAAGTCCGTGAATTTAGCATTAGTGAAACTTTGAAGTAAATGTGTGATTCACTAAGTTTCTTATAAATTACATTGTCCCTACTTATAAAACTTTAGGATTTTAAAAATTATTATTACTGTTATAGTTCATAATGTAGTGGCTAAACATGCTCTCTCCCTGTAAAAGAAGAAATCCTCTATTGAAACTAATATGCAAAATGTTTTTTTTTAAAAAATCGGGTTGGTGAATTTGTAGACTTGCAAATGTTAACACAAAAACAGTTAGGGTTTGGTGTTGCTGAAACTTGTAACCATCAGTTCTTTCTGCTCACTAAACCAACTGGTAGGCAGGTGCAAATATTACAAAATCTAACATCGCAATTGACACTAATTGGCATAGTTGTTGGCAGTCTTATCAGAAAGCAAAGGGCTGAATGGTTGAATGGATTTTGAGAACTTGAATGATAATAAGCATTTTTATATGCATCTTGAATTACTTTTGTGACCCAGACTAACAGGAACACTTCATTCTGACCTCATCCTTCAATGAACAGAAATTATAGAAAGCATAATATGCAGTGTGTGTTTGTGATTACTGATTGTTTTTCAGGTAACCTTTTACAGCTCTCTGCTCCATTACCCGCTTCCCACCTCTCCCCACCCGCCTTCGAGGGCTCAAAGAAACCAAAGTATATGTGTGGAATAAAAAGGAGATAACTATTATGACTGAATATTAAAGTAATTTTTTGGTTGATTTTTTTTTTTTTTGCGAAAAGCTTGATGAGTGTCAGTACTTTAGGCTAAACTTAATAAAACATATTCGTTGAGTTTATGGATGAAACAAGAAGTCTGGGATTTGCTTCTAAATGGTCTTGGAGCAGGTGGGCAAATCAGTGGGGTTATAGATGAAACAAGATTGGCTTTAAGTGGGTAAGTTTTGAACTTGGGTGATGGAACCATAGAGGTTTGTTAAGCTATTCTAGCTGTTTCTGCATATGTTTGAAATTTTCCTCTACAGAAGGGTGCTTGTTTGTTGGTTGGTTTCATATGCTCACTGATCTTACCCACTACTATTATAAGGTCTTCCGTATTTGGCCAGTTCCATCCCGGTACCTGTTTTAAAATTTTTTCCTGATTCCTTTTATCAAAAATGACTCATGTAAAGAGAGAGCTATATAACTTAATAAACTAATCTGTGTGCTCATGCACAAATGAGTTAATTTCTAGGCAGTGTAATTATAACAGGAGCTTTCTAAAGACACATCCTTAATCGAAAGGAATGACTCCCAGATGGAATTTTTAATCACTGGGGTGGGTCTTTGTGCCACTTCTGTCTGTATGAGGACCACCCCTCACAGAGTATTAACAGTTGTAGGGTTGTGTAATGCTTGATCTTAGCATTTTTGTCCTAGAGATAATGATGTATTTTCCTTCAGTAGAAATACTTTCTATAAAGAAAGTGTTTTTCTTTATGTGAGTTAGGAGATGGTGTGACTCTTGTTTGCCTTATGTTTGCTCCTGTAGGTATTTCTATGTGTTTTTTGTCCCCTCTCCACCTCCAAATGATTTAGAATTACCTGTGTTAAAAAGTAGAGTTGAGTCTTGTTTCATTCACTCAGAGGTCCCTTTTGCAAAGAAGTATCTAGGGAGAGAAGCTTGCTAGAGGCTTCAGCTTGAAAGTTAAGGGCTGAAAACAGTCACTGTCCCCCTTCCTTCTGTCTACTGGTTATTACATAGATGAGTAGTTTATATAAATTTTGTACTCTGCTTTTAATCAAAGTTCCCTTGAGATTTATTACAATCAAGTAAACATAAACTTTTTAGAAGGTGTTTAAGATGTTAATTCTTGACTAGTAAGTGGAGAAGCCAAGATAAATTTTTAGACTATTGCTTCTTTTTCCATGCTTTTGGGCTGTCCAGAGGATTGATTTGGGTTGATCCTTATTTCAAAGTAGCATTGCTTGAAATATTTTAGATTTTTAATAACTTTATAAGGAACTGAAATGTAAAAACAATTTCACTATTTCTTTTTTAGTTTGTGGCTCTGGAGGAATGAATGTTGTTTGCTCATTAATCTCCTGTACTATTCTTGATTGTTCTCCATTCATCCCTTTTCTTGTTAGCTTTTAGTATGGCCATGATAGGTATATTATGTCTGGTAACTGCTATCAGAACTGATGTATTATATTGGCCCTGGTCTTTTTTCAAGGCTCCTGGAAAAGTGCCAGGCTTATTCTCCTTTCTGTTTGGGAGCATAGTTTTACAAATAATAAAATGGTCTTACTTTGTAATCATCAGTATTAAAAGGATTTATCTAACAATTTGAATGGATGATTTTATTTGTGTGGGCATGAAAGTGAATGGGATAGAATTTTAAATAGCATTTAAAATTTGTTTTGAAACTCTGTCTGTCTGCCTCTAAATGACCTCTGTTAAATGTGCTTGGATGCGTACCTGCGAGTAAGGTTTGGGTTGTTCACCTCTGTAGATTTTGTTTCATCCTTTGTAGATTTTGTTTCATCAGAGGGCCAATGGAGTCCTTTATGTTGTTGGATAACTGTAATCTGCTATTATAAGCACATAAGGATTTTTTAAATACAGGTATTATCAACACTTTATAGGACATTGTGACTAAACATATTTTTACTTAGAAGTTACTTTATTGGTCTTACCAAAAGCTGTCTTGGGTGTTTTGAATCAGAACTATATTGTCAGTGGTCAACAGTCTAAAATAAAAGCCACTTATCTGTATGACGTAGTAAGAGTATGAAAGCAAGTTATTATGCTTTTATCTGCTTTATGTTGTGCTATTTAAGTTAAAAACATAGCTTTAGGAGCTTTCCAGTAATTCTGTAATCATGAAAATAAAAGATTTTCTATCTCCTGGAATTAGATAATTTTTAATACAACAGGTACTCATCTAGGATGCACCGATCTTCACCATCAAAGCACTGTGCTAGGCTCTTCATGAGGGACATGAAGGAACAAGACATCAACCAGCCTTCATGAGGTTGGTTGGGAGGTGTTGGGATCAGTGCACTAATGATTGTGACATAAGGCATAATTTGATAAGTGCATAGAGATACAAAATGTTATAGAAATTCAAAAAAAAAAAAAGGGAAAGATACTGTCCAGTCTAGCGGAGGACTACAGATGATGTAACTGTCTTCAGGGGGGATGGAGCAGAAAGTCAAGAGCAAACGGACACAATAAAGAACTTAATGTCATGGGTAATGAACGGACGGTAGGCATCTATTAGGCTGAGCTGACTGTTCCAAGTTTAGGGAATAGTGGGAATAAAGATCAGGGAATAGGTTCTTTGCACGTTTCTTGAATGTAAGAGAAAGAGGGGAGAAAAATTGGAACAGTAGGTCGCTAGATGAAGACCATTAGTACACAAGACCTTGAGGGCCACATTGAGAAGTTAAAATTGTATTTATTAAGCAACCAGAAGCCAAGAAAGATTTTGAGCTGAGAAAACTCATAAGACACAATAAAGCCACATTATTGACTGGTTTGTGGAAATAAATAGAATTGTAGAAGATGGGTGATAGGGCTTTGGGAAGGTTTTCTGTTTGGATGGGTTGAGAGCAGGAAAAGAAAGAAAGGAAGAGAGTTTGTATTTAGCCTAGTAGTTGATAACAGAATTTGGGGAGGGGTAGACTAGTGAGATGTCAGCAATAGTGGGAGGAGAAAGGGCCAAGCAAGTCAGACTTAGTGGATGGAGTATTTTTCAGGATGAGTCAGCTTTTGTCAGCCCCACTTGTGACATGACTCAGTCTGTAAACCGTCTCTCCCTATGGCCACATTGGCTTGATTAATTGACAGTGTGGACTGGAATTCTTTGGTACCAAGCAGGACTGTCCAAATAGTTGGCCTGACCCGAAGATCTATTTTCTTTAACTTTTTATGGAAAATTTAAAATACACACAAAATTGAGAGAATAGTACAATGAGTACCATGCACCAGTTTTGTTTTACCTAGCCTTGCTCACCTTTTAAAAATTTACCTGGAGTATTTCAAGGCAGATACTGCATATTCTACAAATCGATGCTTCTGTTTTTTTTTTTTTTTGGTGGGGGGAGGGTTTGTTGTGTTGCAGAAGATCTTCCAGTGTCCTAAATTTGCAAACCTGTATCGCATCTAGTACACTGTTCCTTTTTTATCCAAAGAGAAACCTATTTCTTTTTAAATTTCACATCAGTATCAAATCAGTTGACCTTTTAAAAGTTGAAGCACCTGAAATATATTTAGGGAAGACTATACATGTGTATGTTGGACAAACTGAGAAAGACAAATGTAGCAAACTTACTGTTAGGTGGATAATAGAAAGCTGGTTTTCACTGTCAGAGAAGAGAGATACAAATGTAGAATTGGGGAGACTAGGATTGGAATCAGAGGGATCAGTGTGAACTCAGGATTTTTTTATAGGTAGATATAGAAACAGACCTAGATGAATTTACTAAGTGCTTAATGTTACAGTGGACAAACTTGGCAGGAACCTTCTCAATCAGTGACAAAGTCACCTCACTGGTAATGGGACAGGTTGACACCATGTGTCTCCTGGTATGATGCTAAATAAAATACATCACTTCTGTAGTGGTCCTGGTAAAAATTAATTAAGATGAGGAAGCATTCTCCCAAATTGAGAGATGCTCTGCAAAGTAACTGGTCCCTATTCTTCAAAAAGTTCAAGCTCATGAAAGACAAACCAAATTCAAGGAAATGTTCCAGATGGACAGAGACCAAAGAGACTTGACAAAAATGAATGTTATTTTAAAAACCTGCAAAAAAAAAAAAAGGCTGGTGGGGAGCGGCGGGGAGAGAGAGAGAGAGGCTTGACAACTAAATGCAGGAACCTAAATTAGAAACTGGGCATACCATAAAGGTCATTATTGGGGCAATTGGCAATATTTGAATAGGGTTTGTGGATTCAGTAGTAATATTGGATCCATATTAACTTCCTGATTTTGCTGGTTGTACTGTGCTTGTGTACAGAGAGCATCCTCCTACTTAGGAGTATTAAAGGGCAATGAAACATCATAACGCTTATTCTTTACTGACAAAAAATTAACAACTGGGAAATCTAAGCTTGATATACTATTGCTATAATTATTATGTATATTTGAACTTACTTCACAGAAAAGGAACAATATAAAAGATACTTTCCCAGGCCATTCATTAGAATGGTAGAACTTGATTGCACCTTTTTCCTATTTCCTGTTAGGACCAATGAAGGAATATTGGTAACTCTGTTAACCTTACTTACCAGTAGGGTTATGCCAGTGGTTTATAGAGCTGATAAGCTGCCTTACTGACTCTTTGCAAGTGCATTGTTTATTACAGTCAATTTAATAGACAGATTTTTACCAGGGTCTTCCTTGAGATATAACGGATACTTGCAGAGTAAAAGGCTGATTATTAGATTATTCACTGAATGGATTTGATGTGTAGGTCTTGGGTGTCAGTTCATGAATCTGACCTTTACCTATCAAAGAAACTGGTATAAACCATGATAGGAAAAAAAAGGAGAGAAGTTATTTTATTGTTCATCCTTATAAAACATTCTGTTATTAGATTTGTACCTCATGAAAAGTTGTAAGGACATAAAATGTATACTAATTTTGGGGGAGTAAATTTGCTAGTATAATTTTAAGATACAAACATAAAACTATCAAATATATGTTACTGGTATTACAGTGTAAACAAAGAGATAAAAAATATCTTAGTATATCTATTAGGAATAATGTCACTGAAGGCCGCAGAGGCTGAGAAGAGAGGACAGAACTGCTGAATAATCTTTGGTAGGTAGGAACATGGAAAACAAAATATCAAATATATTTGTTTGGGGCCAGGAGAAATAGTATATTAGGACAAACTGTGTGTCTAAGGATAGTACTAGAATGTTAAACAGTCAACAGATAGATATTATATAATGTAGGTAAGATTAAGAAATAGCACGTCACAATTGCAGTGTACAGGAATTTAGGAGTGGGAAGACTTAGACATTGTCGTAAAGTCCCATAGCCTGCTTAGTTCATGCACGGGTTCTGTGGTGGTGAACCACCAGCTTAGATAATGGGATTTTATCGGGGGACGTCTGTGGTAGCAAAATACATATGAAATGCAAAATAAATGCTGATAGAAATCAGATGAAATTAAAAGGCTAAATACTGGAGGAGGTATTAATGGAAGAACAAGCAAAAGCAGGTATGCTTGGAAAAGGAGAAAAATAGATTGAGAATAATCATTATTGTGGGAAGAGCACATGGTACCAGTAAATTGAACTACCAACAACAAATAGAATTTATTTAGGACTTATTGTGTGCCAGATACTGTTCTCAGTGCTTGACTTCTTTCCTCAACCACTCTATGAGAATAGATTTTACATATGAAGAAACAGACATGAATGATTGGGTAACTTGTGTGGAGCTGAGGTTCAGGTGCAAGCATTCTATCGACAATACTACGTAGAAAACACAGGATTCCACCATGATATGGTAGATTTGGTAGATGAAGTAAAGGCAGCTTCAGTTGCTCCTTATGTTAAGCTTATCCACCTAGAGTTACTCATTCAGCTGATATAATTTACAGTATTATCTGCAGAGAATGACCTTTTCACACCAATCCAAAAGAAAGTACTACTATAATTAAACTGTGGGCAAAATAATGCAGAATTTAAAAAAAAAATCCAACTGAAATCCAGGTTGTTACTGATCAATTAATGAGGCGATAATTAAACAGAAACTAGTCAACATGGCTGATTGTAGATCAGTACCTAAAATTTGTCTTTGCATTTCACATCCTTTGAGATATATTTAATTACATTTATAACACATGCATACTTAATATAATCTTCTGTGACAGATTAACAGACCTTCACCATCCTTATGTCTAATTCCTCTTGATGTTTTTGTCATTATTACATGTATATTTGGGAGAGAAATAAAAGACTGTTTCCAAGGTGATAGTGATAAAGAAGAAACTTAAGAAAAATGGTTGTCTCCTTTTGTTTTCAGAAAACAAGTTTTCTCATTTCTCTCTAGAAGGGCACGAGAGGTATTCTAACTATATTCTGGAATAATAAAGTATTTTAGTAAATAGAAGAACAGGATAAAGAAAACCTACTCTCTTTGTTTTATATTAAGATATAAGACTGTGTTATAGTTCATATTAAAATATTAAGAATTAGGGCTTCCCTGGTGGCGCAGTGGTTGAGAGTCCGCCTGCCGATGCAGGGGACGCAGGTTCGTGCCCCAGTCTGGGAAGATCGCACATGCGGCGGAGCGGCTAGGCCCGGGAGCCATGGCCGCTAAGCCTGCGCGTCCGGAGCCTGTGCTGCGCAATGGGAGAGGCCACAACAGTGAGAGGCCCGTGTACCAGAGAAAAAATAAAAAAATTAAGAATTATTCATTATTAGAATAAAATATTTGAGTTATTTTTCTTATAGTTTACCTGAGAATTAAATGTTGAGGCAAATAACAGCAAAGTTATTAGATATAAATAATAGGAAAATTATGTGCTTTTTATTGTTAATATCTTAACTTTTAGAATTTTTTTAAAAAGTATATTTGTATTCTACATATCCAACAGCAGTTTATGTAGAAGTCAATGAACTATGGTAATGTTGGGTGGTGGTAATATCCCACTTTAATTAACTGCATGACATACAGATTCCTTTGTTATTGGGGAGTGTGAATATACCTCATCTGTTTGATGTACATCTAATAATCATATTTTT
Organism: Lipotes vexillifer; assembly: GCF_000442215.2. NCBI lineage: Eukaryota > Metazoa > Chordata > Mammalia > Artiodactyla > Lipotidae > Lipotes > Lipotes vexillifer. The sequence continues at coordinate 2,877,157 of NW_006788208.1, read as the reverse complement.
GTTAGCAATAGTTAAAGAGATAAGAACCAAAAGAACCAATAAATATCTTTATCTCTAAAACAGTCTTCTTTTCTTTCAAGGTAAAATATGCACTGACTGACTACTATGTACAAGCACTATATCTTAGTATTTAGATTTACGTTTTTTACTTTTGATTTTGACATGTGGATTTAAGTGATGTACTCTGAGGAGAATTGCAAGATAATTGCTTCTATAACTTACATAATTTATATGGCTCTATAATTTCCTTATATATGAAATAGAAGGAAGAGAGGGTTGGGCTGGAGTATATTATTTCCAGGATCCTTACCAGCTTTATAGTCAAATCAGAAAACTGCAGATCTTTTTCCATTTTTTAATGCAGATTAATTATTTTTAAGGTAAACTCTGAAAGCCTATTTAAAGGTGCAGGAACTAATTATTCCTTTCTGAAAATTAGTTATGGCTTGATTAACAAGCAAGTCTTTTTCATCCTTGGTATTGTTTTCAGAAATAGAAGCAAGATATTCGATCAGAGTCTTTTTAAACTAGTGGAATACCTTGATTTTTATCTTAGATTTAATTCTACACAATGCTAATCATAACATTTGATGATAAAAAAAAGAATTTAGAATTTGTGTATAACAAAAAAGAAGACTCATATGGTGAATCAAAAACACTTCTTACAGCCTGCATTGTCCCCAATTTTTATTATTTTTGGAAATGCTTTTTGGCAAATATTTTGTTTTTTAAGTTTTACATTCCTAATGTTGAAAAAAATTGTTTAGCAGGTGCCTGCTCCAATAGAAGCTATAACTGTGTCATGAGGTATCTCTGAGGAAGTGCCTTTTTTGTTTTTTAATGGTAAAGGATGTAAGTAATCTCTCTCAAATGTCAGATTAATTTAGGGTGTGTACTTTCTTTTTCCCTTATGATTACGTAGGTAGGAAAATTGAATGTTCCAAACAACTCATGGAAAATATTCCACATCAACATTGTTTGTACCACAAATGCAGTTAAATGCTTTTAATGGAATACAAAGTTACAGGTAGATTGTTAAATATGAGAAAATGCTTTCTTGAAATAGAAGGAAATTGTGGTTTTGAACAGTTGTTTCAAACATCATAAATATTATTATGAATAATTTTCATCTACACTGATCTCTTTGATTAATCCAGGGGAAAGTTATCAGAAAATAGAGCATGTTGAGATGAATTTCATGAATTCCACCCACCACAGCCTTGCTCTGATTAATTCAAATTTATAATGTCAATATTTTAAATAGAATTTAATCTTGAAATGATTACAGAATGGTGTGAAGTGTGGTGTCCTTATACTAAAGATTACAGTATTACATGTCTTTTTAGAGTTTACACTTTTTGAAAGCTGGCAGGACCTCCATTTGGATGTTCTCACATTGTCTTTATTTCCCCTTTATCTCTGATGTTGTAAATGATTAGTTTTATGATTATTCTGCTTATGGTGAGGGGAACCAGTTGTAGATATGGAAGAATATATGTGGGAAGACGTGTCTTTCTCAGTAGTCCAGGTGCGAGATGGTGGCAGGTTTGGGTAAGGCGGTAGTGGTGCAGATGCAGAGAACCTGGGCAATTTGAAAACCTTTTGAGTCATCTGTTACTCCTAAACCTATTTCCTATGCTCTTCAGCATAATCTCTCTACTTGCTCTCAACCTTTTTCCACTGTGCCTTCTGTATCTCTTGCTTTGTCATCAGCCATGTCCCCTGGATTCTCAGCCTTTTCTCTGAATGGAGATTTGCTATCATACTGCATGCACCTCAGAGATGGGAGTTGGGAATGTTTTTCTCCTGGTGTCACTCTAGGTAACTGTTCCCCTCCCTCTTATAAAACCCTTGTTCTTTGAAGCTCAGTTTCATTGGTCAACATCACCACCTCCCCTTCCTCTTGTCAACCTTCACGTTCCCTCCCCTGCATCCCTCCCCCTGCAACTGAAGACTAGCAACCAGTTCATGGTCTGTCTCTCTGCCTCAACACAACCATTAGTCCTTATGTTTTCCCTCCATTCATGAATCCACTCCCATTTTTCTATCATTTATCCAGCTTAGATTCCCTGGCCTATAATTGTAGTCATTCACTTAACAAATACCCTTAACTTCTTCAACCCCTTCATTCTTCCATCAATACCAAACTCAAATGAACTCAGCCTCTTGCTCTTTATGCCCATCTCAAACAAGGTACCTGAGCATTGCTGGAGGATGGTGCCTACCGTTACCTGACCACAGTGTCTCGCTGCAGCTGCGCTTTGAACCGTGTGGCAGTTTTGCTGTTTTTCCAAAAGGTCACTCTTCTCCCTTTTCCTCAGTGACTATTTCATATCTTGACCTCTGTGTTCCCAGTTCCCAGTTTCCTTCCCCAGTTTATATTACTCCTGAATATCCTACTTCTCTCCACTACCAGTAGTCTAGACCTGGTCCCCATAATTTTTATTTTTGTTTTATCTAATGCATTCTCCAGAATGATCTTTTAAAGATGCAAAGCTAATGATGTCACTCTCCAGTTGGAATCCTTTAGTGTTTCCCACTGTTCCGTCCTCTCTCTGGGTGCCATGTTCTCCTTGGTTTCCTGTCTTCTGCACACTGGTTTCAAATAAGCTAAGCTCTTTCTTGCCTCAGGGATTTTTTTTCTACATGACATTCTCTCTGGATATTCCCACCTACCACTACCACATTAACTCCCACTCTTCAGATCTTAGCTTAAAGATCACCTCCTTAGAGAGGTCTTCCTTCCTGCT
>NW_006788208.1:2859905-2873944 GCF_000442215.2 Lipotes vexillifer | reverse complement strand
CCTGCTGAGAAGTAAAGAGTAATGAGGATAAGAAGAGAGTATAAAAATTGCTGAAGATTTGTGACCTTTCAGAATACAGTTTCAGCAGCCAGATTGTAGAAGGTTAAGGGGAAAGGTATGTGGTAAGACAGTAGGTACAGAGCAACTTATTCTAGAACCTGTCAGAGAGAAGAGGAGAATAAATAATTTGGTGGTTGGAGGGCATAGTGCGCCAAGTGCACATGCTTTGAAAATACGGGAATCCTGTGTGTGCTTGAGAACAGAGGGGAAGCGGCCAGTGTGTGAATGTCAGTAGAGGAAAGAAGATGGTTGATGATGCATGAAAATAAGAGGACTTATGTCTCAACGTCTCATGGCTTCAGTTTTGGCAAAGAGAAGAGGTCATCTGCCAAGAGTGTGGGTCAGTATTAGATGGTAATTAGTGTAAAGTTGTACACTTGAGTCCTATGCTTGTTTAAAGACTAACTTTATGTTTGAGTTAGTGTTTCTAAATAGAGATGTTGAGTCTTTGGATTGTTTTTTAAATACAGAGTTTTAAAATAATTTAAAATATTATAGTGTTTTCATGGTGCTAGAACAGTTCCACAATATCGTCTGCCTTGAAAGGTGTGAAATTTTATTTGAGCCCCAGAGTTTTATGTCATTTGTCACTTCACTCTTGGTCTCTCTTATCCCTACACTGAATTTTGCTTAATTTGTTAACTTTTATTGCCTGTTAAAGGAAGAATCTTAAAAACTTCCAACCTCAAACAGAGGTCTTTGAGCAAAACAAAAATCCCTTTAGTGTATTAGAATTTGCCATATCAGAAATTAACTCTCTAAATATATCTTAAATAAAAGGGCTTGCATTGCAACCATCAAACTGTAGAATTTGAGACCTAGAGGAGTTCTTCACCATTGCTGGTTTAACTCCCTCATTTTCAGATGAGAATGAGAGTTGAGAAAGAGAGATTGTCTGAAATGTCTTGTCAGCTTGGGTGTCGTAGATGAAATCAGTAAATCTACAACCAGAGAAATTGAAAAGAGTGTTGCTCTGTTAACCAAAATGAAGTTTTAAAACAACAGCTACTATTTATTGTGTGCTGTTAGTGAAAGATCTAAAGTAGGTATTGATTGTATGCTATAATGAAAGAGGAATTAGGCACTTACACTTCTCCTCACTTAAAAAATTGTTATAAAATATATACATATACAATTCTATACATATATAAAATTCAAAAAGTAGGAGTGGGTTTGCAGTGAAAAGCAAGCTTCCCTTCCATCCCTGTCCCTCAGCCACTCTGCTTCTCTTATACATTTGTCCAGCGATATTCTATGCATTTAAAACACACACTTAAAGGGTTTTTCCTTAATAAATGATAGTATATTTTATATAGTATTCTGTATTTTCTTGGGTATGGTTTCATATCAGTATGTATAGAGATGCCTCATTTTTAAAGAAGGGGCACTAGGTTCTTATATGCTGCAGGTTATGTTTATATGATGCACTTTAAGGACAGCTTGGCTGGGTATAAAAAGAGAATGTTGGGGGGCAACATTTTCTTTTTTTCGTACTTATACCACATTGCTCTGTGGTCTTCTGTATCAGTGTTGCTCTTGAGAAGTTACGCTGACCTGAGTTTTTCCCTTGCTTGTGCATGATTTCTTATTTTTGCCTAAATAGCCACATAATTCTTTCTTTATTCTTACTTAATGTTCCATAACCATCATTGATCTACAAATTCAAGGTTTTATTTATTTTGCAAAGCTTTACCCTAAATGAATCTACATTTACTCTTCTTTCTTTCTTTCCTTTTTTTTTGGGCTGTGCCACGCAGCTTGTGGGATCTTAGTTCTCCCAACCAGGGATTGAACCCAGGCCCTCAGCAGTGAAAGCACTGAGTCCTAACCTCTGGACTGCCAGGGAATTCCCTGTTCTTTCTTTATAGCATTTTCGAAGGAGAATTTGTGTATACTTTGGATCCCATTTCTCCCTCCTCCATACCTGTTGTCTTCTCTATAAATTGTTGGTCTTTTCCACTTTGTTTTATATGATTTCTGTATGTCCTTTTCTTTCTTTTTAGTCACATTTATTCTATTTTTAGTGCTTCTTAATGTGGCTTTTATCTCTATAATGTTATTTTTCTCTTCATTTTTTTCTGAGTTCTGCCAGCTTGATTTTCATTTCCTTCTGTTGTTGTTCAGTCTCTTCTTTGAACCTTTGTTTTTCTTCTTTGAGCTCATTTTTTTAAAGAAGGGTCACGTTTCCTATGGTTGTCTTTGAGACTTTGGAGAATTATTTATCTGAACTCTTCCTGTGTTTCTTTGAGGAGTTCTTGTGTTACATGCTCTTTATTTACCTTTTTCCTTTGACAAATTTTTTTTTGAGAATTGTATGCAAAGATTCAGTATTGATTGTTTTCTGATTATTATTTATGTTGCAATAAGGTAAGTGGTTGGTTATAAGCATGGGCAGCCTACAGCTTTTCCTTGTCAGGCTTGTTACCCTAATACCCTCTCACCATATCTGTTATTTCCTTTGTCCTAGATTTCATTTCTCATTAGTTTTGGCATTGAAAAGATAGGATCGTTCTTTATGTCAGGTTCTCAGTGTCGTAATAGTGAAATGCCACTTAACACTCTGCATCTGCTGCTTCAGTCCCCTTGGCTGAAGAGTTAGGTGTAAACAATATGTATGGCATAGTAACAAGAATTCTTCAGTGGTATGCCTATTAAACTGTGGTTTAAAGAGACATTCCCTACCTCTCCTATGGCTTATACTTACATCTATCTTCCACTCATCTAATGATAGCATCAGTAGAATCATTGCATCTACTGTTCAGAACTATGGGAGTTTTGTTTTGTTGTTTGTTTTTGTTGTTTAGAAATCTGTTTATTGCTTGAGGCCTGACAAGGCATGTGATGGCTTTCGGCATGTTCTCTTCCCTCATTTAAAATTTGCAGATATGTTTCATAGCTTAGGATTTGGAGCTTATCCCTTCAGTTATATAGTGAAGTTGCAAATTTAGACTCATTACTTACCAGGTGTATAAGGAAATGTAGTTGTTTTTTTTTTTATCACATATGATCTTTAGTAGGGGGCGAGGAGGAAGAAAAACTTGCTAATAATCAGGATGTTGGTCTCTTTTGGTTTAACTAGTTTCTTTCAGGTACTATAGTACTTCAGGTTTCTTCCTCTCCCTCCGCCTTCCACTAAGGTGTGGATTCTGGGTGAATATGAGAGGGGCCTCTGGGGATGTGGTCACATTGGTCTCATAACCATGGAGGTGGGACAGAGAACTCAGACCCACAGTGTCCTTGCAAGGCTTTGCTGCAAAAGGACCTGGACCGGTGACTGTTGATCCTGTTTGTCATCAAAGAGGCTTCTAAAAAGAAACGAAATTGAGCTATTTGTAATGAGGTGGATAGACCTAGAGTCTGTCATACAGAGTGAAGTAAGTCAGAAAGAGAGAGACAAATACCGTATGCTAACACATATATATGGAATCTAAGAAAAAAAAAATGTCATGAAGAACCTAGGGGTAAGACAGGAATAAAGACACAGACCTACCAGAGAATGGACTTGAGGATATGGGGAGGGGGAAGGGTAAGCTGTGACAAAGCGAGAGAGAGTCATGGACATATATACACTACCAAATGTAAGGTAGATAGCTAGTGGGAAGCAGCCGCATAGCACAGGGAGATCAGCTCGGTGCTTTGTGACCGCCTGGAGGGGTGGGATAGGGAGGGTGGGAGGGAGGGAGATGCAAGAGGGAAGAGATATAAGAGCATATGTATATATATAACTGATTCATTTTGTTGTAAAACAGAAACTAACACACCATTGTAAAGCAATTATACTCCAATAAAGATGTTAAAAAAAAAAAAAAAAAAAGAGGCTTTTGCTACCCGTGGTCCTGGTTACTATTTGCCTTCAGTCATGGAGTCTCCAGTTCTATGTGGTCTTTATCCTGACCCAGACTCTCTCTAGTCATCTCAGTAGGACAGGTAGAAACTTTTAGATTCCTACTACTATGATGTACTGGGGTCATCTTTCCAGCCTGTTTCTCCATCAGTGCTATATTGTTATTCCCACTGTGTTCCAGAAGTAGACCTGTAGCCCAGATATTTTTAGGGTACTTGATACCAGTCAGAATACCATCTCTCTCTACTGCCACCCCATACCTGTTCCCAAGGATCCATGAAAAAGAGGAAATGGGGCTACTGTGATCTCTCCATCTTCTGTCTTTCCTTCATATAATTTAATTTTCATGTTTCTGTCTGGAAGGATCTTGCGTTCTGTCCTTCTTGCCAAGGTAACAGTCACGTCCACTCATCCAGTAGCAGAGGATACAGGGAGAGAAATCGATTTATCAGGAAGGGAAGATAAATCAAAGGTAGTTCAAAAATATTGTTTTCAGTTTTTGAAGAGGTATGTTTTTTCCTTATGTTTTCATTTTTTAAGAGTCAGATTTATTGAGGTATAATCTGTATAAAATTTACTCTTTTTAATTGTGTGGTTTGGTTGAGTTTTGACAAAATATATAGTTGTGTAATCACCAATATCAAGATTTAGGACATTTCCATCACCCCCCAAATTTTTCTCATGCCCCTTCCTAGTCAGTCACCCTCCTACCCTTGGCTCCTACCAACCGCTGGTCTGATTTCTGCCATATAATGTCGTATACATGGGATCACACAGTGTGTATTCTTTTGTGTCAGCCTTCTTTCACTTAGCATAATGTTTTTGAAATTCTTATTGCTAGTTACAGATCATTGTGTGGATATACCGTATTTGTTTATCCATTATTCAGTTCATTTGGACTTTTGGGGTTTTTCCAGTTTGAGGCTGATGTAAACATTCTGCTCTATATATTCTGTTATCATAAACAAGCTTCTATGAGCTTTCATTTATAGGTCTTTGTGTGTACGTGGCCTTTCAATTCTCGTTTTTTTAAAGAGGGTCTACTATTTTGCATCCCTGCCAGCAATGTATGAAAGTTTCAGTTGCTCCAGTGTTTACCAGCTCCTAGCATTACCACTCTGTTTAATTTTAGCCACTCTAGTGGATGTGGAACACTGTTTCATTATAACTTTAATTTGCCTTTCCCTAATGACCATTCCATTATTTTGAGCATCTTTTCGTGTGCTTGTCATCCGTCACCTTTGATGCAGTGTCTATTCAAATCTTTCGTCCATTAAAAAAAAAAGAGTTGGTTTTGTTTTTGCGTTATAAGTTCTTTATATATTTTGGGTACAAGTCCATTATTTTGCATATATTTTTTCACAACCTGTGGCTTGACTTTTCTTAAAAGTGTCTTTCAAACAGAAGTTTTCAATTTTGATGAAGTTAAATTCATCTGTTTTTTCTCGTAAGATTTGCATTTTTTGTATCCTAAGAAATCTTTGCCTGGCCCTAAGTCATAAAGATTTTCTCTCATGTTTTCCAAAAGTTTTATAGTTTTAGGCTTTGCATTTAGTTAGTTTGGTTTTTTTTTTGGCCGTACGCAGGCCTCTTGTTGTGGCCTCTCCCGTTGCGGAGCACAGGCTCCGGACGCGCATGCTCAGCGACCATGGCTCACGGGCCCAGCTGCTCCGCAGCATGTGGGATCCTCCCAGACCGGGGCACAAACCCGTGTCCCCTGCATCGGCAGGCGGACTCTCAACCACTGCGCCACCAGGGAAGCCCTGCATTTAGTTTTAATTGTTTTGAAATGATTTTTCTTTTTAATGGTATGGGGTAAGGACCAGGGTTTATTTTTTTAAATATGAATGTTCAATTGTTGTTGATAAACTATACTTTATTTAATATCTTGGCACCTTTTTTGAAAGTCAACTAGGCATTTATATGTGGGTCTCTGAACTCTCAATTTTGTTCTATTAATGAATATGTCTGTTCTTACACCAGTGTCTTGATTACTGTGGCTTTATGAGAAGTCTTAAAATCAAGTGGCATGAGTTCTCCACATTTGCTTATTTTTCAAAATTGTCTTCACTATCCTATATCCTTTGCTTTTCTGTATATATTTTAGAATCAGCTTATCAATTCTACCAAAAAAAAGTCTACTGTGATTTCGATTGGAATTACATTGAATATATGGATCAATTCAGAAGAGAAATTATATCTTAATAGCACTAAAACTCTTCTAATTCATGAACATGATATATGTCTCCATTTCTTTTTTTGGCGGTACGCGGGCCTCTCACTGTTTTGGCCTCTCCCGTTGCGGAGCACAGGCTCCGGACGCGCAGGATCTGCGGCCATGGCTCGCGGGCCCAGCCGCTCCGCGGCATGTGGGATCTTTCCGGACCAGGGCACGAACCTGTGTCCCCTGCAGCGGCAGGCGGACTCTCAACCACTGTGCCATCAGGGAAGCCCTATGTCTCCATTTTTTAGGTCTTCTATAATTTCTCATAAAGTAATGCTTCTGGTTTTTGAAAAAATAAAGTCTACCCTCCATGTTTTCATTTGTTACTTATTTTTTAACAGCTTTATTGAGATATAATTCACATACCGTGTAATTTACCTGTTTGAGTATAATTCATTAGAGTGTAGTATATTCACGGAGTTGTGCCACCATCACCACAGTCAGTTTTCGAACAGTTTCATCATGTCCAACAAGAAAGCCTATTACCCATAGCCATCACCTCTCAACCTCCCCGCCCGAGTCCATTCCCCTCCCGACTCCTGCTTAACACAGCTGCTAGTTTGCTTCCTGTTTCTTCCAGATTTTTCTATTCTGGATTTCCTATAAGTGGAACTATATAATTTGTGGTCCTCTGTGACTGTCTTCTTGCAGTTACCATGTTTTCAAGGTTCATCTGTGTTGTAGCATGTGTTAGTATTTCATCCTTTTTAAATTGCCAACTAATATTCTACCATATGGATATATCACAATTTGTTTTGACATTCATAAAAATGGTTTATTTCAGGGTGTAACAACTTGGTTCTTCCTCTAACATGATTTGAGTAGATTAGAGTCTTTCCTCAGTTCCCCTTCATGTGCCCCAAAGATAGCAATTACGGTTTCATTGTCAGCCCTGTTGATTGGAAATTAATATCAGATAACAAATTTTAAATGATTATCATTCAAAACCTTTCTTTACAACCTCTAACTTTTTTTTTAACAAATAAAACTTTTATAATTGATTATTGAGCTTTTTTAAACTTTTAAATTTAGAAACATTTTAAAGCAATATTTCAGTTTTAGAAGCTCTTTTTAGCATTTAATATTTGTAAAACTCTACCTGCTAAGAGCTTCTTTTGGAAATCTTTCATTGCATAAGGAGATACTTAATTTGGGGGGCAAGGGCTAAATAGGATCATTTAAAGTGTATCAGTGCTGCTTTAAAAACTATAGCCTTTTCTGCTTCTCAGATCTTTATCATGTAGTATTTTAATAGTAAGTAATCTATGAGATAGTATGATTATCTGACCTTATTTTTAAAACTAGTTTAAAGGTAAGACAGTAAAATTACTAGAGACAGGGGAAGAGAGAAAATATTTAGGACATACCATGACAAGCATATTGGTAGAGACTTTCATATGTTAACTTATTTAATCTTTAGAGCACCCCCTTCTCAGATAGCTATTTTTACTGTGTTATGGTTTGGGAACTGAAGCTCAGAGAGGTTAAATACTACAATTTAGTAAACAGCTTACACTTGATAAAGCAGCAGTGTCAAGTGAGACCCAAGTCAGTGTGTTTCCAAAGCCATTGTTTTTTCTTCCATGTAACTGGATTGTACTGTGGGTACAGAGAGGCCACTAAACCCAGAAACGCAAGCCAGTGTGTGATATATGTCCTACTGATACTTCAGTACATAGCCAATAACATATCTTTGCGGAAATATATATACATAAATACCTATCCAAACATATACATCTAAATATATAGGTACACACGTATTCTTCTAAACAGTGTTAAGTCTGTGTGTCTTTGATTATAGTGAGTGAGTATCTTTTAAGAGAATTGATAGTGAAAGAATTGTTAGGGATCATGTATCTTGGCTGTGCCACAGGTTTATTTTGAAACTTCAGGAAACTTAAATCTCTCCTTGTTAGGTTGTTTACTGTAGACTTAAAGTAGTGTTATTTTCGCTTACTTCTCACATTGAAGAGTTAGCAAATGAGTGAATGAAAAGGAAGAAGTAAGGAATGGTACTTTTAAGTTAGCTTTGAGGGTTTTTTTCTTTCAATTACTTTTATTTATTTGGATAATAAAATTTTTCTGTTAAGAATATCTGTTTTAAAAGGTAATGGGCTTTTGGGGGTAACTTCATGAGTGGTGACTGGATGAAATCAGTCATTTATGATGGACAAAAATAGGACAGAAGTTTGCAAAGTTCAAATAGACTTTTGATATTCAACGCCAAAAACTTTTGCCTAATTAAAGCTTCTGTTTAATTAAGATAACAATGCATAGTCCTTCATTAAAATTAACACAGAAAAAGTTCTTTGTCGGTCCTTGGAGAGGATATTATGTGCAAGCCCTGTTGTGTGGGTCGCAAAATGTCACTGGCATTTATATGCATTACTCGTCTAATTGCAGTAAATGTAGCACGCCGGATAGGGTTAGACTTAGAAGGCTGCTTGTTACTTACTGGAAATCACTTGAAACCTCAGTACCCAGAGGCAGCTGTGCCCAGGTCCTCACCTCTCCCCAGAGATGGCTGAGAAGACTCTCACTGGACCCTGTCTTTCATGGTGAGAGCAGTAAACATGACAGGTTGTTTGGGGAGCCATCTGTTTAAAATGGCTGCTGCTTTGTATGCAGCAGTGAACTTGAGATCAGTTTTCTGTCTTTCTTCATGGTAACAGTCTTATTTGGTGTCACAACAGGTGGAAGTTGATGAGTCGAAACTAAATGTGACCGGCGCGTGGAACCTGGCTTCACCCTTATTGTCTGTCAACGTTGATGGCACTCAGAGGATGATACAGGTAAATGTTCTGGTGAGGTACTTAGAGGGCTCCATCAAGTCCAGAATCCTTACCAATACCTGTGTGGTTAATACTTAAAGGTAGAGTATGGAAAACCTACATTATATCCACTTTATACATTTTGTAGTTGAAAACATTTTTTCTTATTTTAGAGGATCTTGAGTTAAGTCCTTTTCTGAGGAATCAATGTGTTCCTTTTTCAGGCAGTCTGGGAAGGTTATATATTATACTTTGTTATAAAGCATCCTGCGTGCTTTTCTAAAAATATCGGAAGATTAGCAGTTTTCTTTGCCGTTGTGGGTTTTTAGTTGTAAAATATGACTGACTTTGTTACCTTTCTTTCCTCTGTAATTGAAATTGTGTGGTATTATATCAGCAGAAGCAGAGCTGTTCAGGTTGACTTGCCATAGCACATCAATGCCTTTTAAAATTAATTAATTAATTAATTAATTTAGTTTTGGGCTTTCTCTAGTTGTGGCGCGTGGGCTTCTCATTGTGGTGGCTTCTCTTGTTCTGGAGCACAGGCTCTAGGCATGCAGGCTGCAGTAGTTGTGGCACACGGGCTCAGCAGTTGTGGCTCGTGGGCTCTAGGGCACAGGCTCAGTAGTTGTGGCGCACGGGCTTCGTTGCTCCGCGGCATGTGGGATCTTCCTGGACCAGAGCTCAAACCCGTGTCCCCTGCATTGGCAGGCGGATTCTTAACCACTGCACCACCGGGGAAGTCCCTCAATGCCTTTTAAAAATTAAGTAATCTTAATTTGTTAACGTTTCTTTTCCCCCCAATATAAAATCTGTTGTATTGAGGAGGTGCCTTGAAATCCAGAGTTGATTGAATGTTCTTTGTAAGCAGTGTCCTTCATTTGAAAGGAGAAAATCATGAAAAGAGGTTCTGCCAAAATTCCTTTACCTCACCACATAGTTGAGGTCCAGGAAAAGCAAAACAAAACAGCACAGAACATGTGGCTATCGCATGCAGATAAAAATCCTAAACTCTCCATAGCATTAAATGCTCATTCTTTTTTCTTTTCTATGAAAATCTTTTCACATTCCCTTAAGTTGATTTTACACAGGAAACTGATTTTTTAAGCCTAGAGAAATCAAGAAAATCACGTTTAAAGGTTACTGTACACCAGGTTCATATATACTTCTGTTAGAAACTGTGGGACAGAGGATTCCAGAATCTCAATACATATTAATGACAAAACTGATTTTCAGGGTTCAATTAGTGTATTACCTTTATGGTCACAAGAAGCATTGAACTCTCAGTAATGAGCCCTTATTTTGACTTTGGTTTTGTGACTTGCTCCAGTATATTTTCTCTCTCTCATATTTTCTTTCATGTTCTAAGTATGAGGTTAAACACTTGGAGACCCTTGGAAAAATTTCACTGCATAATTTCATATCACTGAGATCCAGTTAGTATGTCTTCAGAAAACATGGTTTTGTTACACTTGTTTATGTTAATAGAATATACTCTGCACTGGATGTACTGTGGCTGACATTCATGTGTTTTGGTCTGGGGGACACAGTAGGACCTCTTGGTAGTGAGGAGAGAGATACAGAGTTCTACTTTCCAAATCTTTGTATCATGTTATTTTCAGTGTTCTTAATGACTGTGCAGATGGGTGTCTTAATAGCACTTTTACATGTGGAGTTTCTAGGTAAATTAACACTGGGTATGTATTTGGAATTATCCCCAGAAATATTTTCACTAGCATAGGGATAATGCTCAGTAAATCCCTTTTCATTCTTATAAGTGCTTTGCTTAAAAAAGGAGTATTATTATGAAACAAATGGCCCTCAAGGCAGACCCCGTGACTCTTTGGAGGAGGTCACTGCTTCCAGTTAAGTGCTCCGTCATTGGAAAAAAGTAAACTCAGAGAGATGAATGGTATACTGGGGGAAAAAAAAAAGAAAAAGTCACTTCCGTAATAAAAGATGAGGAAAATTTTTCCTCATCAGAACAGGTGAGTTTTACTTACTCTCTGTAGGCTTTAGCACTGTGTTGACTCTCTATCTCCAAAATATAATGTGGTCCCTGTGAAATTAATAATAATTATAATAATAATAAACAGTGCTTAATGTGTATCAGGTACAGTTCTAAGCAAAGTACGTATATTAACTCATTTCATCTTCACAACAACTATATGAAGCAGGTGCTATTATTTATACTTTTGTAAATGAGGTAGCTGAGGCTCAGAGATAGTAGGTGACTTGCTCAGGGTCACATAGCTAATGGGGGATAGAGCCAAGATTGAAATCCAAGCAGCCTTGCTGTAGGATCTGTCAGCCACTACACTATGCTAAGGCAGGCTAAGTAATTTCCCCGCGATTACAGTACCAGGGAGAAGCTGAGCAGAAATTTGAATCCTGGCACTGTGACCCCGGGCTGTGTGCTTCTAACCACTATGCTGTACAGTACTTTTCAATTTTCCCACAGAGTTCTTCGGGTACTAGTTTACCTCTCATTTGTGCTGTAAACCAATGCTGCTCAGACTTTATTTAGTGTGCTTCAGAATCAAGTGGAAGATTGTTAAAACTCAGATTGTTGGACCCACCTGCAGAGTTTACTCTGATTTAGTAGGTCTGGGCTAGGCATGCATTTCTAAGTTCCTAGGTAGTGCTGATGCTGTAGGGGCCACAGTTTGAGAACCACTGCTTTAACCTTTTGTAATCAGAAGATAAGCTGGAAGTGATGAGCAAAATGACTTAAGTAGGAGCCAAGTCATTTGAAGACTTGTCAGTTACATAGTATAGATTCTGCTTTATTCTTAGGCCAGCGGGACCCATGGAAGAGTTATAACTAAGGAAGTGATGGTGTGAACAGAATTGGAGTTTAGAAAGAGCTTTTTTCGGTTCCATTGTGGAAAATGGATTGAAGAAGAGTGAGATTGGAGGCAAAGAGAGGAATTAGGAGGTATCAGAAAAATGGGAAATCATTCTTCCTGGAAAATATTAGCAACAGTCGTGATGAAGAGCACTGTATGAGGAAGGGGTCTGAAAGAATCACGGGACAGAAAGAACTGGTGGCCTCACAGTGATCTTTGTTGATTTCTCTTGCACCTGCCCTGAAGCATGGATAGATCTTCAGTGTTTATTCCTAACTCCTTTTGTCTCTATGCTGACTTCCTGGGCTGCATTGCCCAAGAGTTTCAGCTCATTACCTCCAAGCAAATAGCTATGAAAATGTGTTTGTTTGTATTTCTCTTGCCCTTGTTTATGGTAAATTCAGAGAAGAACTATGGGATGGATATTACCACAGGTGTTTTTCAAAAGCGATTTTACAGTAATAACTGCTGTTCTTTTTTCCTTGGATTTTTGTATATACATTTAAACTTTTTATTATTGAAACAGTTTATATACACTAACATGTATTAGTCTTATAAGAGGTAAAGAATAACTTAATGAGTCTGTTTACCCACCATCCAAATTAAATAAGGAAACCTTACCAATGCTATTGACTTTCCTCTGTGCATCCCCTGAGTAAATCCTCCTTCCTCCTGCCCCCAGAGGTAACCACCATCCCGATTTTTAAACTTAGCACTTCCTTTTCCTTATGGATATTTACATATAGAGTAAAACTGTAAACAATGTATTATTTAGTTACTTGTGTTCTTGAACTTGATATAAATGGGACCATACTCTCTATGCTTCTCTAAGTTGCTTTTTCCTCCAGTGTTATGTTTGGGAGTTTGGTCTATGTTAATGAATGTAGTTTAGTTTATTTCCATGCTATATGTTATTAAATCATGTTAATTACCACAATTTGTTTATTCTTTTTCCCCTAGGTAGACATTTGTATTATTTATTTTGTTACCACAAACAATGCTTCTGTGAACGTTTTTCTACTACGTGTTTCCTCTTGAAATAAGTGTTTCTTCAAGGAATATCCAGTAGAATGGCTGGGTTTAGGGAATACGCACCCTTAACCCTACACGGTGTTGCCGAATGGTTTTCCCTACGCGGTTGTACCAATTTACATGCTACCAGTAGTGATGAAGACAGTGACATTAGCAGTATGAACAACAAGCTGACTTTATTGTATTCTTGCTATTGCCGGGCACTGACTCTTCTAAGCACTTCTTGGCATTAATTTATTTAATCCTCACAGCAAGTCAATAAAATATGTGCTAGTATTATTTCTCATTTTGTAGTTGGAGAAACTGAGGCTTACAGAGGCTAAATTGCTTGCCCAAGGCATCCTGCTAGTAAATGGAAGAGCCAGAATTTGAAGCCAGGAATCTGTGCCCTTAGCAGTTTTTCTTCATGTCCTATGAACCCTTGGTATCCAAGTGACTTAAGTTTTTCCTGACTGGTGGGTTTAAATAATCTCTCTCAGTGGTTTTAATGTATACTATATTTCCCTGATTAGTAATGACAATGAGCATTTTAAAAATATATTTATTGGGCTTCCCTGGTGGCGCAGTGCTTGAGAGTCCGCCTGCCGATGCAGGAGACGCGGGTTCGTGCCCCGTTTCGGGAGGATCCCACATGCCGCGGAGCGGCTGGGCCCGTGAGCCATGGCCGCTGAGCCTGCGCGTCCGGAGCCTGTGCTCCGCAAATGGGAGAGGCCACAACAGTGAGAGGCCCCCATAAAGCAAGAAAAAAAAATAATAATAAATAAATAAATAAATAAAAATAAAAAAAATATATATATTTATTGACAGTCCTGTTTTCTCTTCTGCAAAATACCTGTTTGTGGATTTTGCCCAATTTTTTATTGGATTGTTTGTCTTTTTCTTACTGGTTCATAAATGTTCTTCATATTGTGTGTCCTGACCCTCTGTCAGTTATATGTGTTACAAACAACTTCTCCCAGTTTGTAGCTTGTATTTTTCCCTTTTTAAGTTATACGAGTGAAGTTTTAAATCTGAGATTTCATATGAGAATTTTCAGTCTTTTCCTTTATGGTTTGTGTATTTTGTATTTGTTTAAACAATCCTCTTCTACTCTCAAGCTCATAAAGATACTTGGCTCGATTTTCTTTTAAACCTTTTATGTTGTGCTTTTTCACATTTCAACCCTTAATCCTTCTGGGATTGAGTATTGCATATGGTGTGAGTTAAGAAAGATCCGGGTTTAGTTTTTTAAATATGGGTAACCAGTTGCGCCAGCACTA